>NC_143020.1:72648520-72961853 GCF_055824585.1 Amblyomma mixtum | reverse complement strand
CTGATCTCAATGGTCAAGAGAGTGCAACATAAAGTTTCACATTTCGAGCTGACGTGTGACTTTTGCTTGCCTTGCATGAAAATGAAAGCAGTTTACGGACGCAGAGGCAACAACTTCATGCTGTGCATTAGCATCGCCTCACTTCTCTCGGCTGCCATGGCAAGGAACCCTTTGGGGACATGAAGTATACTCTGCAATGGCGTCTCGAATTCTCGCGGCATCAGAAGCTGAGCGGCTGCGTTGCCAGTACTCTGATGGTGTATGTGCGCTGCGGTCTGCCTCTGGCCGCCATCTTGGATTCAGTCACCACTGACCGGGCCACCATAATCATTTGGGCAATATGCACTGCCAGAGAGCAGAATACTATGCAGGCACACCGCCGCGCTAACCATGTCAGTTAACAACTCCACATCGGTTCCCAGGAAACAGCGCCACTGGAAAAACAAAACTCCAAACGCGTTCTCCACGCAATAGAGTGCCATTGGCAGCCTATAGTTAAAGGCCTACTTGACCGAAATTTTTCAAACCGTAAAAAGGTTGTTTTTTCATAGTACACCCCCGTATTAGGCTACCCACAAAACATTACGCTCCAGTTTCAAGCAGTTACGGTAAAAAAGGCATGCAAAAATCGGAGTTTTCAATACCGAAACTGGAAAAACGGGCGCCATTGCTGCCCGCCGGAAGTGACGCATGTTTGAGACTGGAGTCCGGACAGGTTCGGAGCGTCTGCTCGTTGCGGCTCGTGCAAAGCACTGGTACCGGTAGCGCCTGCAGCGCTCTGTGCGATAAATACTGGTTATATATAAAAACACACATCTTAAAACGGATGAAAGGCCCCAGAAAAAGTTTTAAACGTGTTTTATTTGCTGTAGTAGACTACAAAACTCCTGGCTGAACCTCAGCGAAGACGATCGCGCCGTAATGCTAGTGAGCGCTGTTTGCCTGGCAGTATTCGATTACAGCTTGTGCAAAGTTCGGATATAGCGGAGGAAGGAAGCACATTCAAATGGAGGCCAAGTAGAAGTGTTTGTATTATAAAGTCGGCTTTTTTGAGCGGGCACGCGCGTGCCAACAGCACATGTGCGCTCTGCTGTGCGTGCAATATGGTTGTTGTCTTGATAAAAAAAAAATGACCTGCCTTCTCCTTTTCCTTCTCATTTTTCTCCCCCGTCGAAAGGTATTCCTGCCTGTGCACAGAAATTCGGAACAGGTGCTCTGAACGCGAGGTAAATCATTAAAAAAAGCCGGATGTCTAAAAAGGGAGCTCAAGAGAATTAAGTGCTGCGTTAAGTGAAAGAATATGCCAGAAGCAAAATTTTTGTGGCAAAATAAATATATATTTTTCTCTTCGAGGACCGCGGCATCAATGCGGTGCCGATGATGGGCTGGTTCATCATTGCGCGCCTCGGTCGGGCAAGCCACTGCGCGTTGCGAAATACATGCCGATTCAAATTAACAAAAACTTACGAGCTACGTTCATTACAGTATTTACCTAGAACCACTTAAAACCCGTGTACTGCAGGGACGGAAAAGTTTTTCTAATCTTTTCAAACCACACAGCTGGGCAGAACGACGTGGTTGCCGAACCCCAGTCGACCGTATGCGCCCACCGAGCAAATTACCGTAGGCAGTGTCTCTGTCAATTGAGTAATAATGCAGAACATATAATCAAAATTGTTTGAAAATATCATCATTCAAATAACATGCCTTCAGTTCTCTGGGATCTTGAAGACGCGGCTCGAATGGTAACGCTGAAGCTTCCTGTAATCGACCTCAAGTCTGAATGGCGAAGAAAGTCGATGTTTTCAGTAACGCTCATGTGGCCTTCCAGGATTCTCAGCCCGGCCTGCAAATCTTCGAGGCAGTATACTCGGCGCACGAAGGCATTATTGCGCATTGGGCAGAGCTGTACCTACAATAAACGCATGCGTATGTTGATTCCTTTTCAGACGAAGCAGACCTTTCCTTAGACTTCTGCCTGGTGTAAACAACGTGCCGTCAAAAGGGCCTTGCTCGATGAGCAAAGCCGCCCACTTTATCTTCTGAACGGGCTTAGCTTGCTTGTGACAAGCGGTTTCCCCGTCCTCTTTATTCTCCCGATTAGAAATGCCTCGAAGCCTTTCTTCTCCGAATTGTAATCCGGTTCGTGGCATATGCTTTGCCGATCGGGCCAGAAACACGTACGTGCTCTGATGCATGATGCAGACCGGGAGAGGTCTGTTGACAAAGCCCAACCCACAAAAGGGGTTCGCGCGAGGCAGAAGCGTCAGTCACCCACCATTATCTTTTTTGAAGAAGAGAGGGGAATTCACGTTAAAACCTGAGCTCCAGACAGCTTTCCAGATCGGGGGTGAAGGGCAGTGGCCGAGAGGTATACATGGTGCTTTCCGCATTCCTCGTATTCATATCCGTGGCCACGCACTGCGTCGACATGATGCCATCAGTTTATTTTTCTCGGAGACCATCGAGCTTCGCGGTGAAAACAGCCAGAAACGCGCCTGAAGAAGAGCTTACAAGGGGCGCGCACTCACTTCAGAACGCCTGAAACTGGCGAGCCGGCGATGCCGGTGTCTCAATTGTGCGTCATTTCCGGTCAGGTTTGTTAGTTGTCCGGCACACCGCTAGGGGACTGCGTCGTCTGCTACAGTGGTTTTTGAATGCTTCTAACTAAAATTCTAGATGCTTCACAGCCCTAATATTAAATATAAATATTGATAATAACATGCACAATATATCGAGCGCAAAATTAGCCGAAGTAAACTTTCGGTCAAGTAGGCCTTTAAACACCTTTTTTGTGTCATTCAGTTGCCTAAAGGGGTAAGGGCGCGTTAAGTAGGGCTGCAGGGGAAATGCTGCCTCTGTAACGATGCACGATGCCGTCAGGGTTGCCAGATGGCTCCGACCTCAGGTAGCCAAATTGGCCTCCGTAGTAGCCCAAACGTAGCCAAAAGCGAAATTTTTGCGTAGTCCAAAAGTAGCCAAAAATATTTGTTTTTGGGACGACATTTCTTAAGCATTTTTGAATTAATTTTCGGCAAGAATATTTACATATTAGATTTCTTTCCCGCACATGATGTCTGAGGGGGTGCGCACGGCGTGTTCTTTCCGTTGTTACGTTTCGCCTCCGTCATGCGCGCTAACCAGTGCGGTTAACCAGGTGCGCTAACCAGGTCTTAAAGATGGGGCCGCAGTTCCAATTTGCAGGCGCGGCAGTAGGCCATATCACCTGAGGCGGGTGACGACTGCCAGTCTGCACGCGGAAAAGAAGGTGCAATCGCAGCTCTATAGTTTAGGAATATTTCACCTTTTAAATGTTCGCGCGCAGATTAGACACATCGACAGTGAAAATACCTTACTGCATACTTACGCACCTCAAATTTTAATTTTATGCTTTAAGAGAAAGGTTCTCACTGAGAGCGTCACCTCAAAGCATATAGCATGCTCCTTCTTGAAGCTACATTCTACGATATGCATGAGCTCAGAATAAATCAAGGATATACGCCATTAGATGATATTCTATGTCGATTTTATCTTCAGTCTAACAGCAGGTTCAGAATAATGAGAAAAACATATTACTTTTGAATTCCGGCTCCTTTTCGCATTTCTTTTTGTAGTTCCGGATGTGCATCGCCCACTTGCCCATTCTGAAAGTTCTCGTAGCGACGGATCTAATGGCAAGTCATGCCACTAACTTCCGCCGCCTTCGTTAGTTACAGATGGGTTCCGCGCCGCGCCGAAGGCACGCAGATTACGCAACGGACACGGCGCTCTCGCGTCGCTCGCAATGAATCTTGAGGGCTGCACGTGTGCCTCTTGAGCTGCAGAAAAAGCGTAGGCTCTTGTGAGTGGCGCGCTTGCTGTGTCCACCACGAGAATAAGAAGAAACAGAAAAAGACCTTATTAATTCGTAAGCATTACTTGCCTCATGCGTATCTTGAGCAGAATGTGTCCGCAGAACCAGAATAAGCAAAACATTCAGGGGGCACTTTGGCTCTCTAAAGTGCTGCAAGGCGAAAGCGTTTCCTGGCGGACTGTTTGTTTATGTTTATTTTTCATATTTTGTTTTTATTATTTTTTATTTTTTGATCTTTTTTCTTATTTTTATTGTTATTATTTTTCCTTCACTTTATTCCTTTTATTTTATTTATGAAACCCATGCATTCACTAGATGTGCCTTTATTCATGCTCGAACCTTGAGCCTTCGTGGCGGAGTGGTAGCGTCTCCGCTTCGAATGCCAAAGGCCCTGGTTCGATTCCCACCCTCGGCGCAGTTTCTTCTTAAGCAGTGACGCCGAAAGGCGGACAAATCTGCCGACGCGTCTGTCGACACCGCTGCCGATGCGTCTGCTAACGACAGCATGAGGCATTAACATGCCTGGCGGTGGGTTTCCAACCAGCCACCCACCGCAGCCGAAGCGGACGCCCGAAGCCACTCGGCCACGTCTACGGTTAACGGTTAACATGTGCGGATCACGAAACCAGGCAACAGAAGCGAAACAGTACCCTATTGAAAATATTGAGCGTGAATTCTGCGTGCCTATCTTTGCGTGTTTATTGCCACGCAAAATGCGACGATTGAACGAGGTCGCAGAACGCGAGACATATTTCACATAATTTGCGCAAGCCGAGCAAGCTCGCAAACGCGAGACATCTCTCACATAAGTGCGCAAGCCGCGTAAGGCTCGTACAGCAGGAGACATCCTCGCGTAATATGCGCAAGCCGGGTGAGGCTTCCAGAATGTCCGAGAGCCAAGGGTGAGTCCCAGAATGTTCAAGAGCCGAGTCTGGCTCACAGAGCACTAGACAGTGTCTAATGGAGTTACCATCATGATACCGATAATACCTTGCATGGCTGCAAGGCTCCTACATCACTGCTCAACACGGTACGCTAATGTACTGCATTAAGGCCTCCTCATCTGTCTGTCACTGCCTCATTCAGCATGCATGTTGTGAGATAACAAGCTTTGCAGAAACGGTGCTTCGTGGGATGGCTCTCATGTGTGTAGCATGCTTGCAAAAGGACATAGATAAGGTCACCTTAACTGGCTTTATTAATGCCACATCCCTCATGATGGGTGCCACACAGTGGCTAAACAATTTCTTCAGTTTCTCCAAGTCCAGCAGGTTGGCGTCTTGATACAGGTTCTCACTATGCAGCACCTGCAAAAAGGTAGGAGTATATGCAAAAAAATTCAGTTAATCTGTTTTCTGGAAATTCCAGAAAAGGGCACAAGTACTTCTTCCATTAATGAACCAATGATGATTTCGAAAAGTTTCAGGTTTGAAATACAGACACTGGAAAACCCGACTCAAGCACGCAGACTGCTCAGCATCAAACCTGCACAAAATCTAATAACCGTGTCACACAGGCATTTTGAAGGCTTTCAAATGGCTATTAACTCAACGGCACTTGAATACAGCTAAATGGGCATTTCCAATAGCCACTGAGTCCCTAGAATAGTGTGGACATCTATTAAGATTTTGAAGGCTTTTCAGTGGTAGAAATTTGCACTCAGACATGGAGCACTCGCAACTATACACTAAGGAATAAAATCAAAGCAATTTAATCGCTGAAAGAATACTCAACATGAAATGTACAACTTATTTCACTAAAAAAAAAGAAGGCTAGCCACAAAACACTGCAGCAAGCATATTATCACTGTTGCCAATAGCACAAATACAATGAATACCACCTTTTCAAAACTGTGTGAGCACTACAACAGCTTCCCAGCAAAATTATCAACTGTGACAGTGGCGCCACAGCAGCTTGGTGCGAGATGATGAAATATCTCTACGGCGATCAAGTATTCTATGTAGCAGTGGCATAACTCCCAAGATGAAGTGCAAATCTCGAAGCTCAATCTCCCACCTTAACTGTTATCTTTAAATACATATTTAAATTCATTGGAGCGTGCTGCAGAAGTAGGTGGTCAGATCATTCGAGAGGATACCTGCAAGGTATCTCAGGAGACGAAAGGTCTGATGAAGAAACGCCAAAGCATGAGGACGTCTAACTTCAGAGATAGAATAGAACTAGGAGAGCTATCGAAGTTATTTATAAGTGCAAGGTAGCCAACATAAGAAAGTTTAACATGGAGAAAACCTAGCATGCTCTAAAGCATGGAGGTAGCCTAAAATCAGTGAAGAGAAAACTAATCACAGGTAAAAACCAGATTTATGCGCTAAAAGACAAAGAGGGCAATGTCATAAGCAATATGGATAAGATAGTTAAAGTAGCCGAAGAGTTCTGCACAAATCGCTACAGTAGTGAATGTAATCAGAACGTTACGGAGAGAGGCAGTAGAGCATAGCAATGGGACATCCCGCCAGTAACGAGGGAGGAAGTAAAGAAAGCCTCAGGAGCAATGCAAAGGGGTAAAGCAGCTGGTGAGGATCAGGTAACAGCAGATTTGTTGAAGAACGAAGGAGAGATTGTGCTAGAGAAACTAGCCACCCTGTACACGCTTGCCTCGTGACCACGAGCGTATCAGGAGCTTGGAAGAATGCGAACATTATTTTAACTCATAAGAAAGAAGATGTCAAGGACTTGAAGATTTACAGACCAATCAGCTTACTATCCATTGTCTACAAGGTATTTACTAAGGTAATCACTAATAGAGTCAGGACAACCTTCGAATTCAATCAACCAAATGATCAGGCAGGCTTTCGTAAAGGATACTCAACAAGAGACCACATTCATGCAATCAATCAGGTGATAGAGAAATGGGCAGAATATAACCAACCCCAATATATAGCCTTCATTGACTACCAGACAGCAATTGACTCGGTGGAACCACAGCTGTCATGCAGGCATTGTGGAATCAGGGTGTAGAAGAGTGTTATGTGAAAATATTGGAAGATATTTATAACGACTGCACAGCTACCATAGTTCTCCATAAGGTCAGCAATAAAATTCCTCTATATTCCGAGTTTTCTAACACCACCATCATTTTTTGGCACCGTGACCATATCATACAAGAATGTGAGACCTACTGCATACCTAAAGAAAATATGTGTGTAAGCCAAGCATCAGCCGTTCTATGCAATAAGAAGTCTAAGTGAAAAAGATTCGATGTAAATTAGAGAAAGCCTTGCCATTTTTGTACTTCTGCTTCTATGACTGCTTGCTGGATTTTTTTCTTTAGTTGGAAGCATTCTTCCATCCCTTATCTCTATACACTATTCCTCTGCCAAATGACTGAGTAACCCAAATAGCAATTCCTAAGTAGGGAGGGGGCCTTCCACAGTGACCACACAGGGGCCTTCAAGTTCTTGCAGCAATCAAAACATCCCTTTGTAACACTGGCCTTGAATGCACCACTATACTTTTGTGGCAGGGCAAATACTTATACAATTTATGTTTTAAAACCACACAGAAATCCACAACTGCCATTATGAAAACAACCTAGTAATGTAACCATAAGCGTACCTGGCCAGCATGATCAGCATGGAAAGGCGCACAGCTTGTGTGCAGCTCCTAAAATGAAAGCAAATTCACATGATTAATTGCAATTTCCACAAAGACATTCTTGAAAAATCATGTTTTTGCACCACTCAGCCTCAAGCCTGCCTTATTGCTCCTGCAGCAATGAGGCAAATCTGAGCACAGCTTGGGGTGAGCTGGTGGTATCACATTACGCACCTGACACTACGTGCATCAATCCATTTGTATGAATGAATTTCAGAATGGCGAAGAAGACACACAGACAGGAAAAAATGGTGGGTGGATGAGATTAAGAAGTTTGTGGGGATACAGTGGCCGCAAGTGGCAAAGGACAGACAAAATTGGAGAGACATGGGAGAGGCTTTGCCCTGCAGTGGGTGTAGTCAGGCTGCTGCTGCTGCTGCTGATGATGATGATGACAGCCTGAGCACACCTACAAAGTAAAACTGTGATCTCGACCCAGCAGCACTTTACTGTGTTGAAAGAGAACAGGTACAATTGAATTACTACATTACCTTGTTATTATCATTAAAAAGTACAGGGCTCTAAGGATTTCCTAATTTACATCGAAACGAATGGGTTACAGTGAACTTTCACGGATTACACTAACAGGCACTGAAAATCCAACACAGCTGCCCAAGAGAATATTAGGCAGCCGCGCTAGCCTTCTTTTGCGCTATGCTACCTGATACCAGATTAAAATTCCAGAGCAATTTACTCATACTCTAGCACTGGGATACGTTATGCCCCAGACTGACGCAGCTGTCTTACTAAAGGCAGAGAAGCTTTCAGTGTGGGTCATGTGTGCTGTGGCGTGAACACATGCACAGCATCGCCTGCTACCATTCAAGTCCTCTGTGTACACAAATGCAGGTGCAATAGAAAACCCACATCCCAAATTTGGCTAGTCTGGTCGGCCAAGCATGGGCCAGCTGATAGCACGAAGCAGCAGGTGCGACACATACCATCATCATCAGCCTGACAAGGCCCACTGCAGGGCAAAGGACTCACCCATGTCTCCACATTAACCCTGTCCTTTGCTAGGTGTGGCCACCATATCCCCGCGAACTTCTTCATCTCAACCGCCCATCTAACTTTCTGCCGCCCCCCTGCTATGCTTGCATTCTTTTGGAATCCACTCCATTACCCTTAAGGACCAGCGGTTATGTTGTCTTCCCATTACAAGCCCCGCCCCGGCCCATTTCTTCCTCTTAATTTCAAGTAGCATGTCATTAACCCGCATTTGTTCCCTCACCCACTCCGCCCCCTTTTGGTCTCTTAATGTTAGACTTATCATTTTTCTTTCCATAGCTCACTTTGCTGTCCTTATCGTTTGGCACGTGTTTTTTTCTTTGTAATAAGGCATAAAGTATTATACACGGATTACCACATGGCATCCTCCTATGACCGCTAAATAATTTATAATCAAATTTCTTTCTCCTGCTGTATTTGTTTCGGTTTCGACAGCTGAATGATGGCTGTGACTTCAAAGCGAGGTTATTGGTCACGTGAGGCATGAAAAACTGCACTACAATTGGTACTTCTGGCTCTTAAGGAATGCTGGCGTCAGCGCTGTAGCGAATTAAAACGATGAAGCAGCGATTATAAGTGCAGTTTTTCCACGCCTCACGTGACCTATAAGCTCTCTTTGATGTCATAGCCATAGTCAAATTGTTCACCGAAACAAGATGGCAGAAAAAGTTGATTATAAATTATTTAGCGGTCTCACACGAATACCAGATGGTGATTCATGCACAGTAGTGTCTTCCGCATCATTATAGAGAAGAAAACATGCCACCAAGATTAGGTGTCTATACTCTTTTAAGCTGAACTCTCTTCATTAGCCTCCACGTTTCTGTCCCAAAAGTGAGAAACATGCAGGCTAAAGAAAAGATTTCAGCTTAAGTACCAAAGTGGCTCTAATCACACGATGAAGCGGAAAAACTCTCGACAATTGAACAGAGAACAAATAGGAATTCCAACAAAATTTTAGATTCTTGTAAGGCTATCAAGCATTTCTGAATATTGTAAACTGCACTTTCACGCATACAGTACGCATGTATGCCAAGCTCACATTCAGTAGCCCTGTTTACCGGCTGTAATTATCACGGTCTGAGCTCAGTTACAGATTTAAAACCAGCCAAAAGATGCAACACAGGAAAAGAGAAGAAAACAGGTTGGACTATCAATTGAATTTTTTGTAAAGGAAAAGAAGGCTCGCATGAAGATGCGCCACACATGACTCACACCAGCGAAAGGCAGGACAACAAATAACTGTCACTGATATACAAGCACGTCATCTAAAAGAGAAAATTCTTTCCGTTGAAGATTGACTAATGGCTTCGCTACTCATACAGCCGTTGCCTTGGAGATATGCATCAAATACCTTACAGATTTGTTTACCACTTCTATACACCACTGAAGTGTCACAGAAATCAGGCGTACATACTGATGGGTCATCTTATGATTTACACTCACGACATTGGCACTGTAGTGCCAGATTAGAAGCTGCCTTCCCCCTAACGAGTTAGTGCTCACTCAGGAACACATTAAAGACACCTGCACATATCCCTGAAGTAGTTTCTTGCACAAGCTAGCGGAATGTGATAAACCACTTCCTGCAAGTCCTGAACCTAGTTTTATGGGATACCATACTGCTATCCCGGTTTTTAACAGCAGTGCAAAGGCCATCAACACAATGATTGGCGCAAAAATTACATTTAATAATTTTCCCGCCACTCGATTTGAACTCATGAAGTCTACACAAAGGACTCCATGATAACCGTTCTGAGGTGAATGGCAGTTCAGCCTAGCCTCTGGAATCTGTGCCAAAAAAAAAAACGGAGTCAGCGCATCGCAATTTACTTCCGAAATCAGCCGGTGCTGATGAAAATTGTATGTTTTGCTTTCTCTGGCTTATAAAGCTCCACTTTCAGAAAAAGTGTCGTCGTTGTGGTTAGGATGCGGAACTTCATCATCACAGGTCAACTTCAGCTTGCCATCAGTGTCCCTTTAATGCCTCAAAGTTGAACAATAGCTCCATTCATAGAGGAGGGCTGTGCATAAATTTCGACTACCAAAGATTCTTTAACATGCACTGACATTGCATAACACACGAGCAAATATGCATTTCGCCTTGTCGAAACGAAGCCACCACAATTCAATGCCGCGTCTTTGGGCTCAGTAGCCGAACACCAATGCAGTAGGCCACAGCAGCAGGTGAAAAACAAAAGAGAGCCCTTAATAGGCAACCTAACTTGCCAAAATCAACATAACGAGGTGTAAGGGTTCGGTAGCGTTCGCGGGGGTCATCAGAATGCGGCTGGGGTGCTCAAAGCGAAGCGTCTCCTTTCTTGGAACGCGGCCGCTCGCGAACGCGCCGGCAGGTATACGGGTGTCCCCCCACCCGCGGTACTGATTCGCACACGTGCTGGCACGGATGTCTATTTGTGTTTGTTTTTGTTTATTTAGTGGTAGAGAGGGTGGTTTTACCTTGTTGAAGCCGGAGGGCTGGACATGCCCTTGAAGAACCAATCATGTTGAGACCGCAGCATGATTGGAAGCTATGGAATGTGGGCCGGGCCTTTAGGGCTTTAAAACCGGGCCCCGGAGCTGGAAGCGGGGTTCTGCGCTAAGGTCAGATGCAACGCATCTTCGGCAACGCCGAGCAGGGGCCTCCCCTAGTATTAGCCAGATCCACCTTTTTGTTGTTTGTCTTTTGCCGTTTAATTTGTCTCGAGTGTCTAAACTTCTATACGCTGTAAATATCTGTACATAAACTTCAGTTATTGCCTTTTTTTTATCCCTGCGTGTCAACTGATCACACGAGCGTCTCTGACGTGGCACCCCTGGTGCGAAGAGCTTCAGTTCGAGTTACCAACCGTCTCTGGCGGTGCACCTGTAGTGCAAAGAAGAAGAAGAACCTGATCTTTACTGGCGCAGTCGACAGGATCCTGCGGCCATCGGAAGACGGCGCAGGAAGAAGACAAGGCAGGGAGAAAGGTGACGACAAGGCGACAGGTCAGCGATCGCGAACGGACCTGCGGAGACACGGCGGCAAGGACGCAAGGACCACGGCAGTAGTCCAGCGACGCGGGACTGCGTCCGGTCAAGGAAGCAGCGCGTCGGGAACTCGACGATCACCGGCGGCGGACCAGCGGCGTGCGACAGCTCATCGCAGCGTCCGGGGAAAGTGGCGGTGGACCCCGACGCCAAGGAGCTGGCAATGCGGATCGACGCATCGAAACCGTGAGTTTCCTTGGCCGCATTGTTCACGTCCCTGTGTTCGAGCCGATAGGACATCTGAGGGGTACGGAAGGCGGTATGGAGAGCTATCCAAGCCTGCCCTCACTTGATGTGAGGTACCAAGTGGAATTAGCGAAGGCGCGCTTAGCGTACTTTCAGGCTGAACTTGCGAAAGTAAATGGAGGAAAGGCGCCACTGTGCGAGGAGAAACCTCAGGATGTTAAGTGCGTCTTGGAGGAATTAGAAGCAAAGCGCCAGCAGCTAGCGCTGGAGCTCGCTGAGCTCAAGGAGTCTAAGAGAGCTAGTGAACTAGCGAGGGACAACTACTCCGAGTCTCGAGAGGTGAGGCCGCCTGTGCTGGAAGACAAAGGAATATACCTGTCAAGCACAGGTCAAGAAAACAGCCAGGCAGAAGAAAAGAGGGAGCCAGCTTTCCACGAAAGTGCAATCTCTCGTGAAGAAAGTATCGTGACGGAACGCAGCGTCGCGGTAGTCGAGGCGGTGAACGCGCACTCCGACGATCCAGCTGCACAAGTTAGCTCAACCCCTAATGAGACCAGGGACGCGGACGCGAGTTCAGGATTGTTGGAAGTCACTCTGACAATTCCGAAAACGCAGTCCCAAGCAAGCTGTGAAAAAGAGCATTTCGTGCAGCAGGAAACGGTCGGTGAGGACAGACGTCAGATCGGCGAGCGAGTGAAAGGAGGAAGTCTGGCGTCGCCGCAACCGCACACTGTGTCGGGTATGGAGCATGAAGTGCCCCGTAGCGTTTCTGGTGGCAAGAGCCCTTCATCCGAGGCAAAGAGCGGAGGTGGGCCTGTTGGGCCGACCGGGCAGAACGCCGCGCAGATGAACGCACCCGGTGTGTGCCCGACCAGGTCAGTTGAGGACCCGGAAAGGTGTGGCGACTTGCCGCAAGGCAAGCCCGGGTCAAGTGACTGTCAGGAAGCTCATGGAGCCTCGGAGTCAGACTATGCCACGGGGCCAGCGGGCGCTGATCAAGCACGGAGCGGCGGTTTCAAAGTTTGCTCGTGCAGTAAAGGTGCAGATGACACCGGGCGAGGTGGAGTGGCAGGAGGCAGGTGCGTGGTTTTCACGCTGAAAGTCGACGCGAGGAACAGTATGTTCCGTGCTAGAGGTCGGCGTATCAAGTGTAGCGAGACTGGCTGTACTGCTATATTTGGACGGGCCAGGGGCTATGCTCTTTACGCACCACGCGTGTCGTACTGGTGTGCCGGAGAGAGAGTGCTCTCAAGTGCGTCGCATGGTCAGAGATTTTCACCTATCGATGACCAGGACGTTTTTGATCCTGGAGGGCACCGTCTTTTCAGTTCACGCCCCGCTGTGGCACCAGCCTGACGAGCATAGTGGCCATTAGGTGTTAATCGTGTCGAATGAGGCACGTGTGGGCTCGAACGCGCACAGGGACGCTCGGTGCGACTAAGGAGGCTCACGTGGCCCATATCAGTGCTACTGAACGCTCTAGTTGTGAGTGTCGGTGTGTGTGTCGAGCAGGACGCGGGTGTGCATGCTGGTGAACTGGGTGCAACGCACCAACTTGGACGCGTGTTACGGCGCACGGCAGGCATGCCACCGTGTGAATTTGTGGAATTTGCTGATGTTGTGTGTGCATTTTGCATTTTGTTTTTGGTTTTGGTTTTGTTGGTGCCAGCGCTGGTGTAGCTGCGGTATGTCACCCACAGGGTGGTTTTGTGACCCGTACCGATCCCTTTGTTATAATTCTAAAAGTGGCATTTGAGCCCTTTGTAGAATCTTGGGAAGGGCGTGTAAGGGTTCGGTAGCGTTCGCGGGGTCATCGGAACGCGGCTGGGGGTGCTCAAAGCGAAGCGTCTCCTTTCTTGGAACGCGGCCGCTCGCGAACGCGCCGGCAGGTATACGGGTGTCCCCCCACCCGCAGTACTGATTCGCACACGTGCTGGCACGGATGTCTATTTGTGTTTGTTTTTATTTTGTGGTGGAGAGAGAGCTCTATTTTACGGCAGCTGGAGGGCTGGCCAGGCTCTTGAAGAACCAATCATGTTGAGAGCACAATATGATTGGAAGCTATGGAATGTGGGCCGGGCCTTTAGGGCTTTAAAACCGGGCCCCGGAGCTGGAAGCGGGGTTCTGGGCTAAGGTGAGATGCAACGCATCTTCGGCCACGCCGAGTAGGGGCCTCCCCTAGTATTAGCCAGATCCACCTTTTTGTTGTTTGTCTTTTGCCGTTTAATTTGTCTCGAGTGTCTAAACTTCTGTACGCTGTAAATATCTGTACATAAACCTCAGTTATTGCCTTTTTTTTATCCCTGCGTGTCAACTGATCACACGAGCGTCTCTGACGTGGCACCCCTGGTGCGAAGAGCTTCAGTTCGAGTTACCAACCGTCTCTGGCGGTGCACCTGTAGTGCAAAGAAGAAGAAGAACCTGATCTTTACTCGAGGGGTCACACAAGTAGCAGTGGACTAGGAAAATAAAAGCTACTTGTGTCGGAAGATGTCTTCAGTGCTTACCTCAAAAGCCTGCTTGCTTGCTGGGCATCCTAGCACCAAGTGAAAGGCTGGCACAGCCATACTGGAGAGCTTGGAAGAGGCATTTCTGGTAAAGCTATGTGGAGATTGCTGCAAGGTAAAAAGACACATTTAACAGCAGCACAGTGCAAAAAATGGACTAGAATCAAGCATGTAAGGCAAAGTGCAAGGCACAAAAAGGAGCCGGTCGCAGAATGGAACACAACTGTTTAACCACATTTCGAAGTGGGCCAGGCAACAAGAAATTCATAACCACGGCAGTCATTCACAACCTAGCCTCAGACGAGACATCACTTGCATATCGATATCCAGCATCGTTTCTACAATACATGCCACCATTCAAAAGAACAGACCACAGCAGGACGATATTTTCAGTAGAAGGCTGGTTTGCTTCAAATTCTGCATGCGTCCCTCAATTTGAAATCTGGCATGATTAGCAATGATTTCACATTCTCACAGGTATGATGAATTAATAGTGCCAATTGCAGAAAAACCACACTTTTTTCTTTAACATCAAATAAGGTATTGGAGAGGTACCTCAGCATATTTAAGTCAAAGTCAGATTTATTTGCGCCATTGGTTATAATCATGAAACAATCAAGTTTATTCTTCGTACATATTAAAGGCTCAATTACCCTTAAATTTCACTGCAACTTCGGGATTTAGGGCAAATGGAGCTAGGGCACCTGTGTGCATTTTGCAGTTGTTTGTACCATTTCAGCTCCGAGCCAAAGTATGAAAAAGCGAATGCCAAAATAGAGGCGAAAAACTTCAGAGCAATTTGTTTTTATCTCACCGTTCTGCTATTCAAGGCTCGACTACACTGGCTCGGCTATAAGTACGAACGCAGCTGGATCATATGGAGCTTCGTACCTTAAATACACAATTTATAAAAGTACAAGTGAAATACAAGTGAAAGAGGAGGAAGCTCAATCCAAACGCATACAGCTGAATCGCAGTCTACGTAGTTAAACTGCTCGAGCGCTGTTACTTCAATTACAGCGTAACATGCGGCGAGAATGTAAAGCCCGGGCCGAAGATCTATTGGTGGGCACATATTCCATTCTCGGCGAGAGATGAATGGCAGTACGGCGGCAGTACGGCGCCGATATCGTGCACCCCGCGATCGGATCAGCTGTGCATATTTGCATGGCATACTGACCATGACCGTGTGACCACTGACACTACACGCGCATTCATGCCCGTGTGCCGCCAGCAAACAACCTTTCAGCGCTGCGTGCTGCCGCGATACGCACTGCGTCTTCGCGTCTCTGTACTAGCTGTGTTGACGTGGCCAGTTGTGCGCAAAGGCTTTGAAATAATGAACAGGTTCGAAGAAAATTAACTTACCCCAGTGATGGAAGCAGCATTTTACTTTTTGGAGCAGATTTCGGAGCAGTAAAAATGCCAGTTTGGAGCAGCCATTGGTGTTTTCGGAGCAGAAAAAATACCAGTTTGGAGCAGCCATTGGTGTTTTCGGAGCAGAAAAAATACCAGTTTGGAGCAACCATTGTTGTTTTTGGAGCAGATGGCGAATAAATTACGCCAGTGTACCTCCCGTGTTGAAAGCATCACTGAAGCGACTGACAATTACAGCTATTTATTATGAAACACACTGTACATTTCACACAACAGTCAACACGAATGACAAGAAATCGACAATTAAGAATGTGAATAGTTACAGATGGTGTGATAAAACAAGTTAAATATTTAAAGCACCAGTTCTTGTGGCAGAAATAGATCAAAGCCAAAAAAGGGGAGCAACATGATGTGAACTAGAAGAAACCACAGTCACTAATGACACTTGCCACAAAAGAAGTAGAAGTTCAGAATCAATCCGAGCCTGAAGTAGTCAGTCACTCAACACATTTCACAATAGTCTGCACGTTACACTCTACGAGCCCGCACTTTTTCTTTTGAAGCTTCAAGCTTGCAGAGAGCACCCGCAAGCCTTTCCTGTCCTTTCTTAAGTAGTTCCTGGCCACTTTCAATGTCATCAAAAGTTTTTGCCTTCATTCCTTTTGCAATCAATGCTTCTGCATTGCAAAGCATCTTTTTTGCTGACTGAATCTCCATTTGCAGGTCCTGCTTTTGACATCCTTTTGTTGAATTTTGGCCATGGTCAAGTTTGCTTCTTTTGGCAGCTGGCTCACACTCAGCAGTCAGTCTTTCTTGGTAGCGTTTATATGACTGTTTCACAGCAGTGAGCATGTCACGTTTGACTGGAATGGTAGAGACGTTCTTGTCATACCTTTTCGCAAATGACTGTATGGCTCGCAATCCATTCACGCTTTCAATAGACAGTTTGCTGCGCTCCTGTAGGATCCGGCGATTTTCACTAAAACCCCTCTCCACATCAGCGTTGCCATGTGAAAGAGAAAGCAGGGCTTTTACAAGCTTTCCTACCAGAGGATATTTAATGCCACCATTTTTGTTCTGTAGGCTGAAGACATGTTGCCATGTGCTGTCAAGTCGTTCACATGAATCAACGCACAGCGCTTCAGATGAAATCAGTGAAAATTCATCCATCAGGGCTGAGACTTCCTTGGGAGCAATCACCTCTGGAACTTGCTGGGCCAAGTTTCGAAATGCCACAGCTGAGCTTTCTTCTTGTGCACTGCTTAGGTCAAGACACCTAAGATCTTTTAACATTGTCAAAGGGCAACCTTGAAAGTAGGTAACCCGCAGACTTCATAAAGAAAGTACGTGCCCCCAGCCTAAACAATTTTTTTTCTTCTGCTGACCAGTTCGTGATGGAGCCCTCTGTGTCCACACCTATCTCAACAACTTCCTTCCAGTTTCCTGGACATTCAACGTCAAGAGATTTCAGCTGTTCCCCTGTCAGGTCACGGTACACATCACTTCGCACGAAACGGCTGAGAACTTTCTTGGTCAGCTGTACCATTTCTTCGTACAGAATGTGGAGTAGAGGTTCAGAGCGCTGGAAAAGTTTCAAGAATCCAACAAAAAGATCTGCGACATTCCTCAGAAAAACTGCCTTTGGGAAGAGGTCTTTCCTGCTGAGACTTTGTCGGAGGCGCTTGTACATTGTGCCAGAAGAGTGAGCCGTTTGCTTCACGTCTAATAGCATGGACTTAAGTGCCGGATACTGCTCAATAAAGCGCTCAAGGGCAGGACCTAGGGTGAGCCAACGTGAATTTACATGCCGAAGGAAGACACTTTCTGGCAGGCCAAGACACTTTTGGTGTGTTTTGAGCACAGCACTTTGAACAGCAGAGTTTTTCAGGTAGTAGTACACATCTAACAAAGTTGATTCCACTTCACTGCCAAACGCTTCAATTCCTTTTGCAAAACTGTTGTGAACTTTGTGCAAACTACACTCTCCTGTGTCTAGCAGTGCAGGATTTACATCTTCCTTAAGCTTTCTTTTCAAACTCTTCATAACATTTGGGCCATCACTGTAGAAGCTCAACATATTCCTTTGAGGAAGGTCTTGGATGCCTTCCTTCACGTGTGCAAGTAAAACATCTGAGGTTGCACTCCCTAAGTGAAATGAACACAAGTGCTCCACCACAACCTGCTTGCAAACTTCAGAAAAGTACCTAACTACAATGTCCAGCTGTTGGCACCGTTGTTCCGGAAGAGGAGTTTCGTCGATTTGGATGGTGTAGTACACACCCGCCTTGTTAAGTTCATCAACAACTGCTCTCTTAAAATATGGCCCAAGGCCATCCGACACTATATACGAGACTTTTTTTCTGCCACACTGAAATTCTTTTGCAACCTTTGAATCTGGAAACATCAGAGGGAAGAGCGAGGTTGCGGTGTCCCCCATGAATATGGTATCCCAGAAACAGCCACACCAAGAACAAAGTAAGTCTCTGCCAATGTGACACGATCTGCTTCAGATACATCCGGTCTTGCGAGAAGGCATGATGTCAACAGAGCTTGAGCAGCAGCAGGCTTCTTCAAAACTCCCAGCTCATTTCTGTGTTGCTTGCAAGCTTCAACGTGTTGCTTATTAGAAGCATGCCGTTTCACAGCATTTACGCCATGTTGTGAGCAGTTTATAACTTTGTTGCAGATAATGCAAGTGGCCTCCTCCTCTTTTGGTCCTGCTCTGCACCACACAGCAATACAGTCACCATTGGCATCCTCTTCATTTAGCACCTGGGCCTTAAACTTGCTTTTCCGCCCTGAAATAATGAAAAAAAAAATTTTTTTTTCAGACTACTGACAATTGACAACTGCTGGCTCGGATTGTAAAATACAAATAGATATACACATATAAGCTTACTTCATGTCAATCCAATACGCGCCAAAGACCTTTAAACTGATGTCTGAATCTGAAATCACACTGTTTCGGCCGCCTGCTACTAGCGAACTACGCGCTCCGTCAGCGCCTATTTGGCCTCGTTTGAAAGCCCGCGCTTTTATTTTCACTTTCTTTTAAGCAACCGCGAGCAACACGCAACATGAAAAATTGTACAAAAATTATACGCAACGTGCGATTCTATTGCGATTTAAACCAAGTGACCAATGCGGTTGTTTTCGATCGGCTAAAATAAAGGCCCGCGCCTGCCACCTGAAGCGTGCTAACCCTAATGTCGTCGAGTAGTTCTCCGTGCCCACTGGTGCGAAAAAGTCTAGGTCTCTGCGTTATTTCGGTCAGAAACGGAAAATGAGTCAGGGTGCAAAGCGTGCTCGTTATGCTGTTCATGCTGCCAACACCGCGTTGCCACAGTACGCGATGGACAACAACAGCGAAGTACCGAGCCTTCGACGTCGCGCAACAACGTCGTGACTGAGGACGTTTCCGCGTGCACAGTGCCGACTCCAGCCGCATAACGATAAACACCGCTACCGTGACTGAAAGAACTGGCGAGACGCGCGCCCGGGAAAAGGTGACGCAATTTCAGTCATATCGCCATCTGACTTGCGCCAGGAACTCAAGAACGTTTAAACGCGGTGTCGATCTTACAAAAGGGTACATAAATCACCCTGAAAAATATTCGAAACTTACCTCTGATCGTTGAAAGCGCCATGTACCCGGTAGCGAACCTGAAGGCAGCCCACAAAGAACACGACTACAGTGCTCTAACACTGGAAACACGACGAACAGCTTGCCAACGTGCGCCGTGTAAACATGGAGGCGGGCGCGGCTTGACCCGGCTACGGCCAAGGCTACAACAGGCTTCCCTGGATTTTCAATAATGATGATATTAGACATGTTTTCGGTTTCTGTGTGGCTTGACGCTTGACGTTTTTTTGCCTTCGTTTTCGCAGCGCCGTTTCGGCGCAGATGCGGCGCAATTACTAATAAAAATGCCTGTTTGGCGCATTTTTCAGCAGCATTTTTCTTTTGGCGCAGTTTGGCGCAATTGGCGCAGCACTTCCATCACTGACTTACCCCCAAGATGCGAGATGTCACCCGGGTAGTGGTCTCCCACCAGCTGCTCCGCCATGGAGGAAATGAGCCCCACCGTCCGCATAGCGTTTCCAGTGAAGGCGCGCAAAGGACGACGCGCTATCCGTCGAGCCCGCTG
Source organism: Amblyomma mixtum (assembly GCF_055824585.1). Lineage (NCBI taxonomy): Eukaryota > Metazoa > Arthropoda > Arachnida > Ixodida > Ixodidae > Amblyomma > Amblyomma mixtum. The sequence goes on along the minus strand of NC_143020.1, from coordinate 72,942,129 downwards.
ACGCACGCTATAAACACAGGTTTACTCAGCACCTTACCACGTTTTCGTACATCGCACCAGCGAATTTCACTGCTGTCGGCACATCACATATCGGAAGAGTGACAAATGCTCATGCCAGCGATCGTTCACGCCCTCGGCACCACAAAGGACCACGACAAACGTAGTAACGCTGACCGCGGCCCGCCATGCTGTCCCTCCCCAGACGCTGCGTTCGTTGGCTAGCGCTTCGGCCAGTTCCGGCTTCCTTCGACCCGTTTAGAAAGGCATCGCCTCCAGGCATTCCTCCAGGTCGTCTCTTTCGGGCTCTATGCTTTTGGGCAGTGCGATAGCAAAGAACTAAAACCAAATGAAACTTTCGTTACAAAAATAATTAAGTTCTTGTGCACATATTAGCATTAAAAACTTGAGAAATTTGTGACGCATGGACGCATTAATATGCGTGTCGGTACATTCGTGCGTGCGTGCGTGCGTGAGTGGGATGGTCTAGCTCGTCAAATCCAAAGCCTATCCGACATGCTGCATGGTTTCTGAGATCACCGCCGTGAGCTTCGCTTGTTTTCTCGTGCTGCTGCTGGGCTGTCTTGCGCGCCGCTGTTACTGTGCTGGAATCGCAAAAGAAGAAGGATTACCGGTGTGTGCTGCCGGTGGGCGCGCTCTCATCCAAGAGTAGTAGCAGCTCCCAATTAAGCGATCCGTCGGGGCATATGTGCTATGGATGTCTGGTCGACAACGATAATGAGGTCAGCAGTGCGGTGCCGTCGTTTGATGAGTCGAACCTTTCGGCCTATTGCACTGCTAACTTCGTTGCAAAAATGCCTGGCTCATAAGCAGCGACAGTGGCCATTGTTTCTGTGGTGTGTTTCGATTACAAGACGGCGCCCTTCTACAGTGTGGCTTCCTTGGAAACTTAGTCGGCGGTGTGCCTGCAACACCTGTCGCTGTCAGCTCAAACTGACCGCCTGCGAGCGCTGCCTTCTTTTGCGATGTGAACGGTGACGGGACACTTACTGCCTGTGGCCGGAGCTTATAGCAAAAGCGAAGAGTGTTTTGTGTGAAGGTTTGACGAAGTGCGTGTGTCAGTCTGGACCCTTAGCAAGTCATACGAGATGCGACATGCAAAAGTGGTCCACCAGTCGCTTCAGCAGAAAGGAGTGCGGATGTTTTTTACGTTACTTCAATCGAGAACTGCCCATGCAAATATTTCAACTCGTCCCTTGCCTAAACAGCATAGTAAAGAAGCTAAAGCAACAAAACTGCTGTTTCCATGCTGTATATTGATTCCGCACTCGTGCTAGAGGTGGGAAATATGTAGTAGTTATTGGCGGAGTTACAGCCTGTGAAGCACGTGCAGCTTCCTGTAATTGCAGGTTAGGATATGTGCCTTACTTGGTATTGACTTTGTAACCAGACATAGCCATCTGTCAACTAAAAGAAATTTTCTTGCTATAGGATTCTGCAGCATTATGTATGCTTCTGGACACTGAATACCGGGTGCGTCACCTCTCTTGAAAGCACTCAGATTTGTGTACTTATCAGTACGTTTGAGATGAGAAAATTTTATCAGCTTCTTTTCTTTATTTTATAATTAGCTACACAGCATGTCGCAAAAAAAAATGTTTTAAGGAAAAGTATTTCAGTTTAGAGTAGAACAGTTCAACAAAGTTGTTTTGGGCATTCTGGTAACTTCAAGATGGTATCTGATGGTTGCATACAGACGCGCAAGTCAAACCTCAAAGGGCATCAAACTTAACAGTACCGCTGAGCTTATCCTTTCGTGCTTTTTATGTGTGTGTAGATCACCTGGGGAAGTTCAGTATTGGATGTTGGATTTCATAGTTCTGCTACAACTTTTATCTTCCTTTCTACACATGAAACATGACTGAACTCGATTACATTCCCCAAGCAAATACCTGACGCCTTACAAGCGTTCCTTACTGTGCACAGTTGTCCCAGTGCATTATATCCACTCATGTGCAGCACACTGTTGTGTTGCTCTTGGTCTCCGAATGTGACTCTCAGCAATATGACGGAATAATAGCACATCCAGATGGTCTTTGTGGTAGTGCAAATTTCAAAACAGATTGAAGAAGAATGAAGAGTGTGATACTTCGTCATGCATCATGCAATGCTGGTGCTAATCAGGCAACATGTGTGGTATATATACTTCGCACATTTGAGATTCATTGGATTTGTTCTGGAGCCATACTGGGAATTAATTAATCGATCTGTGATTTGTCACTGAATTTGAGAGAGGGCACTAATTTCTGAACTTTTGACACCAACTGTGAATTCAAAACTGTCTTTTCGTGTAGGCTTACATGGCCTTTTTACGTGTATGTAAATTTATGCTAATGACTTTGGAAATTGCTTTGGAAATGGTTTTGGAAATTGCCTCGTAACATTCCTGTTACAGCTCACAATTCGCTTTCTGCACGTCATGTTTGATTGAACCTGATTATATCCCCAAGCTTGTTTGTTGCACCTAACAAACACTGTTGCCCTTTCAGAGTTATTCCATTGATTGACTCCTTTCGAGTGCAAGCAACAAATGGTTGTGTTGCTTCTGATTTCGAAATATGGCTGTCTGCATGACGGGCAACAACATAAGTGCTCTGGATGGCTTTCATCATGCATCTATAAGATATCTGTAACTTTCAGGATTGGTTAAAGGAAGAACTGAAGGATGCTGTAAGAGTCATTAGTAGCTTGTTTTTTACATTATTTTACTATAAACTTGCAATGTTGACAAGCTCTTGCTCAGTGTGCATGTTGTCATGTACAGGTCCCTGCAGTATCCAAGGAAACCATTTTGCACTAAAAGATAATTTTTTGGTTATTTGTTTGCTGAAGTTGAAAATGATTAATGGGTACTTACGCCAAGACGAAAATTATAAAACAGCAAAACGTGAGCTTATTGCTCATTATTGAGAAGTAATCATTAACTGAATGCTCGAACCTTGTTTGCTTTCACCCTAAATGGGCCTTTACAGTCTCGACAAGTTGCTACTAAGCAAGCAAACGCACACATGGCCACACGCAGCCTCACTGAGCTTGCTCAGTACGCACATAAGCACGCACAGCTTCGGCAAGCCCCCTCTCAGCACGCAGATGTCCACGTACAGAGAGTTCTCCACGAGAGTCCACGATTTTTTACACGCAAAGAGTGTGCGTGAACGTCTATCAGCTCACAGTACGCGCATATGTACACACAGGACGCACAGAATGCGTACAGGTAACGCACAATTTCTGCGCATTTGTGTGCAAAATGAACGTGATCGTACAAAAATCACTGTTCTCGTGCAAACTCACGCAGAGTTTTTTCAATAGGGTAGCATTTAATGCTTACGCATTCGCACCACTTAGGGAGACCTAAGTTCTCTTAGTGTTTTCCCTCTATTCTGGTACCTGGTCACCCGTGGTGCACCGCCAATGGGAGAACGCTCACATGTGCAGACGGCAACAGTCTATGTTCGGTGGCGCGCGCGGGTGGCGTTAGTTCGCGGAGGGCAACTTTCACGTAGTGTCCACTCTTTATAAAAGAAATCGAAAGGTCATGATCCTTGACCGTCTGGAACACGTAAGTTTTGTCGAACACAGCGTTTACAAATTGTCATTTTGTAGCAGACGCGCTCAATTTCTTTAACCTGCTATCGCCTGCATTTTGATTCCATCATGCCTTTTATTTCTGTCACTGTATAATTGTAATAGAGCATACTATAACTACTTTAGCTTTTTTTTTCACGCATGAAAAAGATGTAGCCCAAAAGTAGCCACATAGCCAAAACGAAATTTCTGACGCCAACTCGGACAAAAAGTAGCCCAATTTGGCTATTAATAGCCCAATCTGGCAACCCTGGATGCCGTGGATGCCGCGAAACGCATGAGGCTGCGAAGAGAAAGGGGCGAACAGAATGCAGACGGCCCGCGGGTCTGCAATCGTTCTGCGCATGCTCCGAAGAGAGCTGGCGACGGCGCACACGGCCGAAGTACACAGGGGTTCGCATCTCGTCTGGCGCAGCGGAAGCGGTGTAGCGTGACACCGCGAGCGACGCTTGCCAGCGCGCCGAGTTCGTCAGAAACCAGGTGCAACCGGCGCGAAGGACGTACTACGTGGTGAACAATGGCTCACACAAGCTCGCAGTACACGCTGGTCGGGTTCTCCCCGGAGCTCGACTGGAGGCCCCTGACTTTCCTCAAGCCTATACCAGCCTGCCGTGTATGCAGTGCCTGCGGTCTGGTCCGGAAGAGGACCGCCTTGCTGCCCTGCGTGCACGTGCTGTGCTAGTGTTGCTACGGCCATTGCAGCCAGGACGGGTCGAACGAGTGCCCTCTGGACGGCAACCACTTCGAGGAGGAGGACGTCGGTCTGTTGGACTTCTCCGATCACGATCTGCTGAGAAGGGAGGTAATTACGAGGATGGCCTTCTTTTTGTTTCTTTTCGTTTGTGCCTTGCGATTTGACGCACAGTGTTTCCTCGCATGTTTACACATTTCAAATTTGTCGGTGGACAGAATAAAAGCGTGATGCAGTGAAAGAGCCCTGTAAAATATTAATATTGTTGCGGAGCCCCTTTATCGGCGTACGTACTGTGCCGGTGGGAAGGAATGGTATCTGCAATATAAAGCCGCCGGTGCGGCTCAGTGGTTATGGCGCCCGGCTGCTGACCCGTAGAACGCGGGTTCGATACCGGCCACGGAGGTCGGATTTCAATGGAGGCGGAATTCTAGAGGCCCGTGTTCTGTGCGATGTCAGTGCACGTTCATACGTGCACGTCAGTGCACGTATGTAATGAAAGACGTTAAAGAACCCCAGATGGTCATATTTGCGGAGGTCTCCACTATATCGCCCCACATAGCCTCAGTCGCTTTGGGAGTTTTAACCCCAATAAACCGTGTCTGTAAATTAATGAGGCCGCCTACAGCTTAAAAATATGAAATCCAAGGCATCTTTTGCAGTATCTCAGCTGAAAGAATATATCTTCCGCTACGCTAACTTCAGGGCCCTGTAGAGCCGCTGTGAGAGGTACGTTGCACTGACCAGCCTTATGTGGTGACAGGAAAACTTCGCCTCATTCTCCGCTAGTTTCGATTGCTTGAGGTGGTAGGCGTGGCGACTTGGTGAGCTCCGGAAAAAAACCCGGTCGTGTCGAAGTTCTCGTCGTAAACGAGGACGTCTCCGTAATTATTGAAGCATGAAATTGCGGTCTTAGCTGAGGCTGCGCCTCGAATGTTGAGCTGAGAGGTGGTGCCAGTGTGCTTCAATAAAGGGCGCAATTTGTAAATAAGGTGTCTGCAGGCTATAGCTCAGTTTAAACACTGTGTACTCACGCAAGAAACACAGTACAGATATTTCGGAGGATCATCCCCTTTTTACCAATTTACCTCACCACGGGGAGAAGAAGATTTACCCAATAGATTTTGCGTTACTTTATCATGTTTCCGACGTAATCATAGAGACAAAAGCGGAGCCATAGTTATCTGGCACAGCTGGGAGCGTTTAGTGTTTCCATTGTTAGCATGTGACTAAATGTAGGGTGGCGCCTTGCGTTTCAGTCACGTACGGCCGACGTCTTCCTGTTTCTACTGTTGCCGGATGTGCAAAGGCAGCGCATCTTGCTTTGCTTGTACGGAAATAACTCCTCTTAGATTCAAAGTTCGCATGCCGTTCTACCGTGGGTGTCTGAAGCCGCCGGTGTGGAGTTATCCGGCAGCTCCTCGATGCAGCCTAGGATGCAGTGCTGAAGCGTCTCCAAAGCTATCAGGAGCAGACCGTCGTAATCTTCGCTGGACAAAAAAAGTGTGACCTCCCACCTGTTGCCGGGCTGCTCGGTGATAAGTTATGCGCCTTTCTCGAAACCCAGTGTGTAAGTTCCCAGTAACATGCTCGTACTTACCAAAATTTGCGATGAATGGTGAGGCAAACAGTATTTAATCTGCACGACAGCAATGTTTGTCTCTGATTTCCACACAGCAAACTCATCAAAGTACATGATGCATATTCAGTATGCGCAGACAATTTGAGCAGCGATTAATTTCTCAAAATCAATTGAAGGAAGAATAATGAAAAATATTCCACAGCCATCAAAACCCCGCAACCGACCGGATATTTTCGACTTACCCTAGAGAACGTCACAAGTCCCTCGCCACATAGTCGCAACATGTCTCCAAGTGACCTCTGATGTCTCCTTTCAGGTCAAGTGCTGGAACGAAGGCCGTGGCTGCCAGTATACGACCGCTGCTTCGGGGATCGTCCGGCACTTCCAGCTGGAATGCGAACACCACTGCGTCCGCTGTCCCAAGTGCGCGGCCACCGTCCTTTGCAGAGACGTGTGCGCTCATCTCCGGTCGGCCTCTTGCAACACTTCGACACCCGTGGCATCCCAAAGCAAAGTTCCACCGGCTCACGCGGAGGAGGCAGCCTCGTTGACTTCTTCGAGAGGAGCCATTGGAAGGCAGGCGGCAGAAATCGCAGCGTATCTGAGGCCAATGGCTGTTGATATCAGCACGCATGCGGACCGATTAAGCGAAATCTCTCATGGTATAAACACACTAAAGGAGACACTGCGTCAAGAACTGACGTGTTTAAAAGGACAAAGCCACGAGGAAATAACGTCGTCCAACGCGGAACTGAAACAATGTTTTGCGACATGCAGGGATACAGTTACCTCTTGTTTGAAAACTATAAAAGGTGTAGAAAAAAAAACTGAACGATAAATTGAGCGCAACGCGAGACGACTTGTCCCAGATTGCAGCTAGCATTGAACAAGTCAAGGCTGAATTAAAGGACAGCGTTCAAAAAACGTTGCAACCTGTCCACAATGTGCGTGGAGAGAGTGCGCTACAAGAGACGCAGCGCGAGTTTCTTGTAAAAGGAGTGAAATCTCTTCAAGACAAGGCGAGGCAGAAAGGCTGGGCTGAGTATGACAGCGAGAAGGTGTACCTTCGCGGCTACCGCATGTCTCCTGGAGTGTGGTTCTGCCGCTACGGGACATCTGTAATACTGTTCTTCAAGTACACCCTGCACAAGGGCGACATGGACGACGATGTCCAGTGGCCTTTCAATCATAAGGTCAGGATGAGCGTAATTCATCCGAGAGGAAGGGAAGACATTGTGCGGGAATCTAAAGAAGGTCCATCTGACCGACGTAATCAAAAGCTAACAACAGCCACAAACGAGACTCGTTACTGTTTGCCTTTCATTAAACTCCAAGATCTCATGCTTGACTGGCACATAGATAATGACCAGCTTCGGATAAAGCTTGAACTGCTGCCTTGAACCAAGCTTGAGCGCGGACAGGGGCAATCAGTTACAACTTCGTGTTAGTGAAAGCCCTTGTACGCTCCTTTTCTTTCTTCAGTTCTTTATGGATTAACTTCACGTTAGTAAGAAATTCCTCTGAACACCCCGGTATGAAAGCACCTTTCTAACAGCTTTCATTCCAAACCCTGCCAAAAAATAGCTCCTAATTTTACTTTATTTCTTACCCTCAGATATGTCTCCCAAAGTGAAATGTATAAATAACAAAATAAACAAATGTTATTTTCTCTCTGGCTGCGAATGCTCGGTATTTCTCGAAACATTTTCGTAAAACGATAGAAACATTGCCTCCTTTTCTGATTATATTCATTCTCTACGCAAACAAACAAGCCCTGGCCTCATTTGCAATTTATCTGGGAAGTAGAATCTCTCTATTCGCGAGCCGCCGCGGTGGCTGAGTGGTTACGGCGCTCGGCTGCTGACCCGAAAGACGCGGGTTCTATCCCGACCGCGGCAGTCGAATTTCAATGTATCCGAAATTATACAGGCCCGTGTAATGTGCGATGTCAGTGCACGCTAAATAACCCCAGGTGGTTGAAATTTCCGGAGCCCTTCACTACTGCGTTACTCATAGCCTGTTTCGCTTTGGGACGTTAAGCCCCAATAAACCAATAAACCAAACCGTACATCAATCTTTTCGAGAGTAGACCGACACTCTTATTTGAGTTTCTACATTTTATTATATCGATGCGGTGTGTAAATAGCATACGCGAAAAAAGGCAGAAAGGAGGAGGGGAGGGACAGGCGGATCTAGGGCTCTGAAAATTTCGGGAGTGGTCTGACACCGAAACAACCTCCCCCCCCCCCCCCCCCAAGCTACGAACCCGCCTTGTGCTGTGTACTTCTGACAAAGGCTATACATGACAACATACTAGGGAGTGGCGTAATGAAATGCGATACCCAGCCGTTTTCTCAATTTCCAATTCGTGTAAACAAATAACGTTCTAATTCGTATAAAAGACGACGTGTGCTAATTGCTTGACATAAAAATTCAGGGGCACTTTTTCTCTCTAGAGTGCTGCAAGGCGGAAGCGTTTCCTGGCGCAGTTTTTTTTCTTCGTATTTAATTTTTTTATTTTTGTTGCTTTTCCTGTTTTATTATTTTTATTTGTTATCTTTGTTTCTTTTTATTATTTTTCTTTTATTTCATTTATGAAACCCATGCATTCACTAGATGCGCCTTTATTCAAGCTCAAACACTGAGCCTTCGTGGCGGAGTGGTAGCGTCTGCACTTCAAATGCCAAAGGCCCTGGTTCGATTCCTAGTCTCGACACAGTATTTTTTAAAGTAGTGACGTCGAAACGCGGACAAATTTGCTAACATTCCTTGGTCACGACAGTATGGGGCATTAAAGGCTTCCGGCTTAAAATTCGTATCGTGCCTTGTTCCGCGCACCTGTTGTCGGGCAATATCGAATCAGCGGCGAGAGGGGAGGAGGTGGTTGAGTGTGCATCCAGTCGCTGCGTCCATGCGACAAGCATGCGCCATCGCTTCATCCATCCAGGCCCAGCCATACTGATGGAAAGAAAAGCTCTACAGCGTTCACAGGATCTTCCCAGGTGAAGAAAAATTTGTCTGACTCCAGGGTTCAAACCCGTGACAACCACCTCTCCCGGGAAAGTCGCTTTACACCTGAGCTAATCCAGAAGCTTAGCAGGAAGCAGGGCGAGGCGGAGTCGGTTAGCATCTCGCAGTTGGCACAGTGTTAGTCCAGTGATCTAAGGGAAAATTCGCAAGCTGTGAAAGCTGTGTAACTTTCGTTTGTAGCCATGGGTGTCATTAAAGAACAGCACATGCAATATAGCGCACAAAAGCAACACATCCACCAAACAGCGCAGCGAAAAAACAGCATTTCCATATTGCTCATTCTTCCGCAATATGGAAAGCGCGCTCCGTGGTCTGCGATGGGCAGGCAACCGACAGGCAGTTCAGCAATTCAGACGGAGTTTTCACCGAATCATCACACAGACAAAACAAGAAATGAAGCGGAAGCGCAGTGAAGTCTCGCATTTTAAAGTGCTTTTCTTTTTTTTTTTATTTCTACCATTGTACAGCCCGTCGACTGAGCGGCGGCCAATCACTTGCGCACAGTCAGCGCCCACGTTTCGTTCGTTTGAAACAGGCTTCCAAAAGAAAAAAAGAAATAAACCTGGTTTGGTTATCTAGTAACGCTCTCTACAGCTTAACGAAATGCGCCTGACCCTATAGTGAATATAAGAATAAGTGATTTCACCCAGCTCCGCTGCACGGCTTTTTTCAATTCCTGGTTCAAGTTACGTCAACACCCCGTATGCATGCAAAAGCAGGGAGGCTGACTTCGAAACAAAAAACAGTGATTTTAATCTCGTTACTGTCACATCTTAACGGCGCTATATCTCGACGCTTGGTTTTTCACTCGTCCACTATAATCAGCTCAGTCAGTCGCGATTGTCGCTTCACAGCCGCCGACCGCCAACACTTCGGCCCATTAATTCTCAGCCACTGAAAACGTCCTATAAGAATTATGAATTTCCCAGACTTCGTCAATAATGGCCTCCTGTTCGCAAAAATGTAAAAAAAAACCTTTGAGATTCATTAAGGAAACATTGATTGCATTCTAGTTTATTTGGGCTCGTTTTTATAACTGACAGTCTAATGACCACAACACCTTGTGTCAGCACGCAGGCGCATACAGAAATTCAAGTGCGAAATTCAAAACTGCTCTATCATCTTTGAATGCAGCATTACGACCGCATAAATGATGGGCTTTTTTTAGTTAGGGCTAGCTTTTGCACGAATTTATCTTTTCGCGGGCTTCCTGCATATCCGGCAGCTTATACTTTGACCTTGCGTTGATAAATAATGTGGAGAAGAGCGTTACTTGAAGTGTGCTAGCATCTCCGTTAGATATGAGGGCAAAAATTAATACTATTCACATTTTTGCGTCCTTTATCATGCATGCAACGTCGGTCGGTAATTGATAAAGCAGGTGGAAAAAGAATAGCTATATACGACAGGCACAGTTAACCGATTGGCCGTTTCACATTTGAGGAAAACTGGGAGCGCGTGGCCGCCGATAGCAGCAGAGCATCAGCGGCAACGGCGCATGCGCAGTAAGGACGACCGGCTGCTCATTCCGCGAATGCGCCTGGTGCCGCCCGTTCTCGCCGGCATTCACAGTTTGGCTCTCATGGTGAAACAGCTCGATACGTCGCCAACAATGCCTCCTGCAAGCCTGCAGTGCACGCTGGTCGGGTTCTCCCCGGAGCCCGATTGGAGGCCCCTGACATTCCTCAAGCCCATTCAGGCCAACCGAGTGTGCAGTGCATGCGGGCTGGTCTGCAGAAGGACGGTGTTGCTGCCCTGCATGCACGCGCTATGCGAGGCTTGCAACGAGCAGTGCTGCCAGAACGGCTCGCACCAGTGTCCGCTGGACGGATGCGAGTACGAGGAGGGTGACGTCACCCTCATGGACTTCCCTGCTGACGTCCTGCTTAGGAGAGAGGTAAGCGATGATATAAAAGAGCTTCTGGAGCCCCCTTTCTTCGTTTCTTTTCGCTTGTTGCTTGCCGCGCAGTGAGTTTCAAACACGTCCGTGCCTTCGCATCCAGCGGAAGAAAGAACGTCAGTGGAATGCAAAGAAAGAACCCTGTAAAAAATCGCTTTTGTTCCATAGCCCTTTTATCAGCTTAAGGTTCACGTGTATAAGAATTGTATCCGTAAAATAATTAGGTCGCCATCAGGTTATGAATTCCAACTCCTAGGCGTCTTATGTAGCGTTTTGTTTGGAAAATATAGCGTGTAAATATAGCACAGAGCGCGTAAATTCGCTCTGTGTGATTTGTTTCCACTTAAAAGCCCAAATATGAATATGGTGAGAGCAAACTTCTTCTAAGCCTCCGCTGCTTTCGAGTGCTGGAGATCGTATGCGTGGTGCATAGGTGAAGACCGAATCAAACCGTCCGCCTTGAAAGTTTCGTAAACTGCGGGCATTTCTAAATCATTGAAGCACAGCATTCAGCATTTTTCTGAGGCCGTGTCTAGAACTTCGACCTGAGGGACATTGCCAGCGTGTTTAAAGGGCGGGTGTAATTTGTTAATACATTTTCAGGCTAAAGCTCGGTTTACGTGATGTTTATATTCTGGCAAACGATACGACGACCGTTCAGAGGAACATCCCCTTTTTACCAGCTTCCCTTTTCTAGACTTTCTTGTTTTATTTTTTAGTAAACAGTTTTTTTGTTACTTTACCAGGTTTCCATCGTAATCAGATAGCCGAATGCGGAACCTTAGTTATCGAGCATGTTTGGTATGAGATTAAAGTAGCGTGGAGCCTTGCGTTTTAGTGGCGCGCACGACGTCTGTTTCTGCCTTCGTCCTGTGTACAGACACGCGTATCTTGTTTTGTTTTTTTTGCCGTGACAAAACCTCTAATTTAGATTTAAAGTTCGTATGCCGCCTTGAAGTGGGTGTCAGTAGCCGCCGCTGCGCACTTGTTCACCAGTGTTTCGACAAACCATCAGAATTGCGGTGCTTGAGCGCTGCCAACGCTATCAGGGCCTGGCCGTCGTATATTCCGAAGAATAAACAAAAAATGGTAGCGTTTTATTGTAGCTAAACTGTATACGTGCGAAAGCACGTGCTTAGCCTGGTTGGCTCATGGTTTTCCTCTCCAGGGTCGTTGGCACATCTGGCAACAATATTAGGCTACGATTAAGCTCTGATCGAGATTCACATAATCTTATCTTCTGTTGGCGCCGAGATAGAAGTTGATGAGATAGAAGTCCTGCACAGCGAGTTGAGTTTATTAAGATTTTAGTTCTCAGTACAGAAAACTAAGGGCCGGGAACAAAAGGTACAAAACCTGTACCTGGCTGGGTCCCCTGACCCCATAACAAAGTTGGTAGCGATGCACTCCGAATAAACAAATCATAAACTAACGAAGAAAAACGAACAAAGCACTTTGAGCGAAAACAATTTAACGTGATATTTGAAATTGTGCACAACACTCGTGCCAATATTTAAACAAAATAAAAACTGTTTTAGCAAAACCCTGTGCAGAAACCATCAGAAAAATACAGAATCCATCAGGAGAGACACTTATAATCAATAATGTACAACAAATAAGTATGATGAACATAAATCAAATATAGTCCATTCCACTCAAAAGCAGCCACTCGAAAAGAAAGTACACATTACAGAAATTCACAAAAACCGTGAACCCAACTACAACCACACAATGAAAATTTCGCGCAAAAATCTTTTCAGTGTATGAATAGAAGGATAATTGATAGCTTCAGCTAACACCGCGTTCTCGCTTAAAGCGTTGGGAATAAGGTATTTCATACTTTGTAATCCATAATTTGTTCGTAAACGCGGTAACATGTAATTTATTTTCCTGAAGCAAAAGCTGTCAATTTTCATGATATATGTATTATCAAAGCTGTGAGAATTTTGTTTCCTTTGGGTGTATATGTAGAGTGCAAGTTTGTATAAATAGAGCTGTTCAAGATAAAAAATCCCATGTTTCTTGAAAAAAGGCCTTGTGCTCTCATTATAATTTAAGCTTTCCAGAGCCCTAATGGCTTTCTTTTGCATGATTGTTAACATTTGCAATTTATCTCTAGTTGTTTTCCCCCAGATCAAAAGACAGTAAGTTAAGTGTGATTGCATGATTGCATAATATGTATTTATTCTGTACCTATAGTTGGAATCAGGTTCTTCACCCTCCGTAGTGCTCCAACTACTTTCGACGTATTTAATTTCAAATGACTTACATGCTCATTCCAGCTCAAACTCTTCAAAGTGGGGCCGCCGCGGTGGCTCAGTGGCTATGGTGCTCGGCTGCTGTCCCGAAAGACGCGGGTTCGATCCCGGCCGCGGCGGTTGAATTTCTTTGGAGGAGAAATTCGAGGCCCGTGTACTGTGCGATGTCAGTGCACGTTAAAGAACCCCAGGTGGTCGAAATTTCCGGAGCCTTCCACTACGGCGTCTCTCATAGCCTTAGTCGCTTTGGGACGTTAAACCCCATAAACAAACCAACCATCTTCAAAGTGGATACCGATGAATTTAATGGTTTTTGTTTTCTGCAAACTTTCAGTGTGGAAGGTGACATTAATCTCGTAATTAATAGGTGTGTTTCTTGCTCTGAATAGGATATATTTTGTTTTCTTGATGTTGTGGGGACGCCTTCGTCCCCAGCGTTTTAACGCACTAGTTCCCTGTGGTTAGCTTCCCCGCGACGCACTCCCTTTAGTTGGGTTAACTAACAGGTGAGGGTGCTAGGGTCGCAGCGACACGAGCGCCACAGATGGTGTGTTTTGCCGCTCGCGCGCGGGGGAAGCTGGCTCTTCTCCTTGGGTCCGGGGACGCAAGCGGACGTTTCCGCGCGCCGCTCCGCTCTCTGCCGCGGGCGTCTCGTGGTTGGAACTTACTCCCGCCAGCCCGTCCCATCGGGCCTCGGAGCTTCCCTTTGCCCTAGCGTGGGCGAACGTTCGCTCATAACCGTGCTGGTGAGTCGGACATCCTCGATTCCTCAGTGTATTTTGTTGCTAGCTGGCGTTATTGTTGTTATAGCAATAAATGCCTTGTTTGTGTCAGCCAGTGTGTCGTTCCTTTGTTCCCGCAGAGCAAGGCCCGCCGTGGTCGGCGTGCGCTCGGTAGCGCTCGCGACCACGGGGTGGGGTCCGCGCGGTTTTGAACTGTGTCAGCCGCGGTTAACAGGCGAGAACGTATTTATCTCCCCTTCATTGCTAATAAGCCAGTTCGATAAGTTACATAGCCAAGTGCTGGCTGCTTCTTCTATTTCTTTCAATTTTGACCCGGAAAAAAAAGCATTTGTATCATCAGCATACAAGAGTATGTATTGAGTGAAAGGAATATTTTCAATATCATTAATAAAGAACAAAAAGAGAAGCGGACCTAAGATTGACCCTTGTGGTACACCCTTATTTATAGTTCTCAATTCGGACACATAATCACTCAGTTTAACGAACTGCTTTCGATTACTTAAGTAGCTTTGAATTGAGTTATTGGCATGTCCCCGAATTCCATAAGCATTTAGTTTTTCGATTAGTATGCGATGGTTTACCGAATCAAACGCTTTCCTTAAGTCGAGGAAGATACCAACTGTAAAAAGCTTTTGTTCGATATTCTCGATTATCTTCTCTTTAATCTGAATTAGTGCTGTTTCAGTCGACTTATTTTTGCAAAAGCCAAACTGTTTGGGAGAGATTAAATGAATATCAGTTGCATATACAGCAAGTCGTTTATGTATAAGGCATTCCAATATTTTCGCAAAAACACTTAATAGCGATATGGGTCGGTAGTTGTTAAGATCGTCTTTTGAGCCGCCTTTATGTATCACTGTTACCCGTGCGATTTTAAGCTCATCTGGAAAAAGTCCACTGCGCAGGATACTATTGTATATATGGGCAAGCGGGGAGGCTACAGTTGAGGCTACTGACTTGATTGGCAGTGGCTTAATATCGTCAGGAGCTGGAGCACTATTGCTCTTCAAAGAATGAATAACTCGTTTGATCTCGCCTTCATCAGTAGGGTGTAAAAAAAGTGTGCCTTGTGTACAAGTATTAATGTAAGTGACTGGATCTAAATCTGATCTATCCCGCATCTGGTCCATCGCAACTGTCAAAAATGTCTATTAAATCTTTCACAAAGTTCAACACCACACAGTGTTTCACCCTGCGTGTTTAACTTCGAGAGACAAGTGAATTCAGGTGTCATATTGGTGACTTCGTTGTAGACCTTCCAAAATTTTCGAGGTTGATCCGCGCTGTGAAATTTACAGTTGTAATACTCACGTTTAGCTTTCCTTAGTTCTGCATTAACTTTGTTGCGATATATTTTAAACTCCTTAAATTTTAATTCATCTTTGTGTTTCAGCCAGTCCTCAAACAATTTATTTCTTTGTTTTATCTTACAGCGCGGGGCACATCGATGGCTTTCGAGCCCTTTTATGTTTTTTTCCAAAAATACACTGGTACTGCCTTTGAGTAGAGCTCTTTGATCTTAGAGTAGAATAGATTGAAACTAATGTTTGAATCTTGCTCGTTAACAATCTAAGACCAGTCGACCTCCTGAACTAATTCTCTAAAAGCTTGCAAGGTATCATCATTAATCTTTGTCGTTTTAAACTGTGTTTCATTAACTTTCATAGAGGAAAGCTCTTGTAAAATACAAGAGCCAGGTGATCACTAATATCTCCCGCAAGGACCCCAGAAACAATTAGGCCCGAAACGAGATTAGTGAAGCAGATATCAATCAGAGTTTCCGATGTTGCAGCAACACGTGCGGCACTGCCTATACGATTTTCATAACCATAACAAAGCATCATAGTATAGAATTCATTTTGTCACTACTAACGCTTTGCAGATCAATGTTAAAGGTGCACTGAAGAGGAATCTGAACTCGTCTTTTTGCCGCGGGAACTCGATCTACACGTTCCTAGAATTCTTATAAACTGCGACTGATTGCCCTGTGTGGCCGATTTCCCTAATTAAATCGAAATAACGCCCGGCTCCTGCCTTTTTTTTTTTTAATTCTGCCTCGTACGGTGGGCGGACTCGACCAACGCGGGGAGTGCCTCTCAGCTAGCTCCGTGGAGGCTTTGCTTTCGCTTCATTTTGTTTTTTAGGTTTCCGTGAATAAATAGTTTCATTTGCAGATAATATAACCGCAAAATAAGCCCGCAGAAATAAAAATTCGCGCGGACTATTTGCTTCTACGGACTACTACGTATTACTCCGCCGATGGCAGAGCGGCAAGCCGCCACGGGACTGGGTGAAAGCCACTCCCCGCGTTGGTCGACTCCGCCCACCGTACGAGGCAGAATTCCAAAAAAAAAAGGCGGGAGCCGGGCGTTAATTTGATTTAATTGCGGAAATCGGCCACACAGGGCAATAAATCGAAGTTTCTAAGAATGCTCGGAACGTGTAGATTGAGTTCCCGCGGCAAAAAGACGAGTTCAGATTCCTCTTCAGTGCACCTTTAATATCCCCAACAGCTATTCAAAATAAACCAGAAACTGACAACTGCGTTAATACTCCATCAAAGTATTCAAGGAAATCCTTTGTTTTGCCCGAAGGAGGTCTATATACAACAATAATAACGGTATATCTACAAGCTGCTGTCAGTATTTTAAAATCATTGGTCATAACACAAATGCCATGTAGTAAACTGCAATTTAAACCAACTTTCGTGTATAAAGAAACCCCACCACCTCTTTTTCCAGAGCGAAATAAACCCATGTGGTTGTAACCGTCAAAATGATAAACTTCAGATTGATTCATATACCAAGTTTCCGTGAAGCAAAGTACATTAAATTCCCAAGAGAGCTCTTCTAGATACAATGCTAATTGGTCTCCCTTCTTTCGGAGACTGCGGGTGTTCAAGTGAAACAAAGATAGTGATCTACGCACCCAGGCATTCTTTAAGATGTCTTCCTTAAAGCTATTAGAATCACACATCCTTCCATTCATGGCGTGAGGTCAAGCGACACAACGTGTACATGGAATGAAAACATGTGATCGGTACAGCCGTTTAACTGCCCGGCGAGAAATCACCATCTCATTGCACTCCAGCATTATCACTTGATTGTGCGATAGGCGAGCTCGGTGTCATGCGATCCACATCGGCCACCGACTTGATATGCAAGACTGTGGTTGCCTCGGCTCGACGGGCCAAAACCTTTCCATTGCTTGACCACACAAATTTCCATCCCACATCTTTTTTGCGGGAGTTAGCAGCCCCGAGTAGCTTCTTGTTTTTCCGCGTCAAGTGTTCATTTATGTACACCGGTTTAGCCGTTCCTTCGAAACCGAGCTTTTCAATCGTTAGCCGTGTCTTCCTGCTTTGGCCAAAACCGCATTACGCTTAGTTCTGCGCGTGAAACGGACAATTATGTTCTTTGCCCTTGAATTTGGTGCATCAACTTTGTGACAGATATCAATGTCATTGTCATCGATTACCTCATCCAGCTGTTAACCAATTTGCTTGACGACTGATATCTCATCACAACTCCCAGGCAAACTCTTGATTTCCAGACTATTGAGCCGGTTATACTGCTCAGTTTCATCCAGCTTATCCCGCAGTTGTTTGTTTTCTTGTTCAAGCATCTGGTTTTTCTCAAGAAGCTTTCTAATTTCCAGCTTCAGCTCTTCATATCTTTTTGAATTTCTGTGACACCGTCACACGCATCCAAGCAAACCTTCACGCCTTCTTTCAGAGACCGCATCTCAGCTCGCATCTCTTCGAAATTCATCCAGTTGTTTAGCAAAGTCTTTACCATCTTTTGTCATCACTGCAACAGTTGACACTCAAATAGCAAATATAGCACAATATCACTTGCTGTGTTCGGCAGCGGTGCACAAAGGAAGGAGGGAAATGAAATTCAAAATGTAACTCACCTGCAAAAGCAAGCGTAAAAAAGTTGAGACCCTTATTCCGAGAGCACTGCCACCGAACTGAAGCGACTGAGGGCGAGATGTCCGGTCCTTATTAAGGCGGAAGCCTTTAATGTCTCATCGTTGTAAGCAGCAGTTGTCGACAGAAAATGTCACGCTTTTCAATTGGTGGAAACGGTCGTGACGTCACAGTGCGCGATTTTCAAACCGGGCCAATTGTACTTTGGCTAGTAACCATGCAACCAATTGAAGGGATCGTATAGTGATGCTCCAAGTAAGTGGGACTGAGCTTAATTAATTGCTTAATTACCCAATTAGCCTAATTAGCTTTACTAGTCAGGCCATATAAATAAATAAAACCGATTAAGAAATTGGTAGAGATCAGGAATCGAACCCCGGTCTTCGGCGTGAGAGACGAGCATGCTACCCACTCCGCCATGCCTGCTTTTTTTTTTTTTGCCTGCTCGATGGTTTGGAATGAACAAAGGCGCGTCTAGTGAATACGGTGTCTTCACTCACTCTCATCCTCCTCCATTCCCTTCCCGCGAGGTTTAGGTGTCCACCGACAAATGAGAGACAGATACATTTCCTTTCCTCAAAAACCAATTTACTGACGAGGGAGGCGTAGAACCGAATGGGCGATGGCGTGCTATGGACTCCTTGGCAGCGTTGCAAGACGCTGTCGCGTTCCACTCTTAGTGGCATCAGTGACCACACTTTAGGTCAAAAAAGCGCCCCCCCTGAATTTTGTGAGACGGTTACTGCGTAATTTCCTTTCCTCAAATACAATTTTCATTTTCTTCATTACGGCTCCTCTTTATCTATCTTCTTTCACTTCCACTTCCTCCCTTCCTCTACGGTGCGGTTCAGGTGTCCACCGAGATGACACAGAATTACTGCGCCATTTCCTTTCCTGAAAAAGCGTTGCGTTCAAAGGGCAAGGCATCGCGCTGAACGGGTGGTGTTCCGTGGACTCCCTGGCAGCGCTACAACGCGCTGTCGCGTTCCACTCCTAAAGGCGAAGCTTAAGCCTCATTAATTAGCAGCTAATTAGTATTCAGGCATTTATCAGTAATTAACCATTAATTAGTGATTTGTCATCACTTAGTAATTAGTACTCAATTATATGTGACGCCACCGGTGTCACAGAAACAGCGAAGGTGGTGCGGAAAACGCTTCCGCCTCTACCCACTTTAGACAGTCGAAGTGCCCCCTGAATGTTTTAGTTGGCGATACGCAGGTCTTGTACGCAGCTTTCTTGAGATAGAAGCAACGCCGTCACCGAAGAACGCAGATGCAGGCGGACAGAAGGCTGCAAAAGCAAGCGTAAAAAAGTTGAGTCCCTTATTCCGAGAGCACCGCCACCGAACTTCTTGTTTAACGATAGGCGGGATCGGCTGCGGCGATAGCATAATAACCTATAGTGCAGTAGCCAGCGAAGCGGATCTGTTCGCACCACCGCTGGTTTGAAACCCAGTCACAATATTTTTTTTATTTCTGCATGGGCTGTTCCTTTGCTAGGTTTTGCCAAGGTCACTTTCTAGGTCAAGCTTCACCCAAACTCGGGGAGCCGGTTAGAGCTGGTAAAGCAGGGCTTCCGCACTTAACCCCCACATGTTGCAGGGCAGTTCGGTTAACAGTTACGTCCCCTTCCTTGAACACGATATGTCAGTTCATTTATCTTCCCTTCCTTTCAAAGATGTTTAACGAATTGTTAGGCAAAAAACTCGCAATCTTTTCATACTGCTATATTTTTATTTATGACTTTCATACAACATACTCAGCTAGCTGTAGAAATCAAGTTTAGTACAAAGAGCAAAAAGAAAACATGATTGTTTAGCTAGAGGCCTGTCACGTGCAGTGTTTAATTTCTCAAAATAAATTCAATGAAGAATAAAAGATATTACATAGCCTTTGAAGGCTCACAGCCGAGCGGTTATAATCGAACCTCATTTCTAATTCGCTATCCTTGGAGATTGTGATTAGTAAGCCTTCTGGCCTATAATCACATGTCTCCAAGTGAGTTCTTTTGTCTCCTTTCAGGTCAGGTGCTGGAACGAAGGCAGTGGCTGCCAGTATGCGACCGCTGCTTCAGGGGTCGCCCAGCATTTCCTGCGGGAATGTGAACACCACTCCGTCTGTTGTCACAAGTGCTCGGCCACCGTTCTTTGGAGAGACGTGTGCACGCATCTCCGGTCGGCCTCTTTCAACACTTCGACGACCGTGGCATCCGAAAGCGAAGTTCCGGCGGCTCAAGCGGAGGAGGCAGCATCTTTCACTTCTTTCAAAGGAGCCTTTGGAAGGCAGGCGGGTGAAATCACAGCTTGTCTTAGGTCAATGGCTGTTGATATTAACACACATGGAGATAGATTAATTCATATCTCTGATGGCATAAACATGCTGAAGGAGACACTGCGTCAAGAACTAACATCTTTAAAGCGACAGAAGCACGAAGAAACAACGTCCTCCGACGCTGAACTCATATAATGTTTAGCCACCTGCTGGGAGAATGTTAACACTTGTCTGAGAATTATAATAAGCGCAGAAAAAGAAAGTGAGCGATAAATTCACCGGAACTACAGAAGACTTCTCCCAGATCGCAGCCGGCATTGAACAAGTCAAGGCTGAATTGTAGGAAAGCGTCCCAAAAATATTGCAACCCATCCCCGATGTGCGTAGAGAGTGTGCAGTACAGGTGGCTATGTGCGAGTTTCTTGTAGGCGGCGTGAAGTCGCTTCAAGACAAGGCGATGAAAGTTGGCTGGGCCGAGTATGAATGCGAGAAGGCGTACCTTCGCGGCTACTGCATGTCTCCTGGAGTGCAGATCTCAAAAGTCCATGGAAATCTGTTCGTAAGCGTGAAGTACACCCTGCACAAGGGCGACATGGACGACGTTGTTAAGTGGCCTTTCGATCACACGATAAAGTTGAGCGTCATTCGTCTGGCAGGAGGTGCCGAGCTTGTGCTGGACGTTCAACCAGATCCACGTGACCCAAATAATCAAAAGCCAACCGCATCGAGCAACCATTCTATTCTCTTTTATGCACCTTTTATCCTCACACGTGGCATCCGTCACGGGTACGTACAAAATGACCAGCTGCGCATGAAGTTTGAGCTGCTGTCTTGAATAACTTTTAAGCGCGGACAAGGACCACCTTTTACAATTTCGTGTCGGTGAAAGCCCTTCTATGTTCCATTTATTTTTTTTAACCAATTTACTGGGGACTAACTTTACGTTACGTAGAAATTCGTCTAAAAGCATTAGTATGAAGGCTTTGATTAACAATGACTATCAAAACACCTGCTAATTTTCTTGACTCCTGATCCTCGGTTGTCCCCTACCATGATAGGTAAAGTACAAATGACTAAATAAACAAGGGAGTGATTACTCATTGGCATCCACCCGAGAGCAGCCATACAATATACAGGGCGGAGTAGGTTTTGACCAACTAAATAAACAAATGTTATTCCCCGTCTCACTGCGATTGTTGCGTGCTTCTTGAAACAGTTTGGTAAAACAATAGTGACCGCTTATTGCCGACATTTCTGAATATTTTCTATTTATCCGAAAAAAATACAAAAAGCCTTCCTTCGTTTGCGATGTACACCCTTCCAATTTTTAGGGGTATCACGCGAGCATCGGCCGAGCAACTAGCCCAGGGTTGCCGCACGCGCACGAAGACCAACTCACGATGGCCGTCGTCTGCTAGGCTGTTCCAGGAGCTGCACGCAGCCCCCGACCCTTTCCTTCGATCGTAATACTGCTGTCATAAGCGCAGCGGATATTCAGGAGAAGCCAAGGGCCGCCGAGTTGCAACGAGCGTTGCTCAGCGTTTCTCAAACGAACTTTGCGATCAATCTTTCGTTTGCTCTTGTTTTGCTTGCAGTTGTTTGCTGATATGACTGTGGCTCGCGATTCTGATAAGCGGAAGATAAAAACTGCCAGGTGGTGCGGTACGCGAAGCAAAAGGCCTGGGGCTGCGCGCAGCTCCAGGAACAGCCTGGCAGACGATGGCAGCCGCGGCCTGGGCTTCGTGCACGTGCTTCAACTCTCGGAGAGTTTCCCGATTCGGGGCGCTGATCACGCGAACGGTCGATGCTCACGTGATACGGTTAAAAAAAATTAGAAGGGTGTACAGGGTTAGCAATGCCTCCTGCAATCCGGCAGTACACGCTGCTTGGTTTCTCCCCAGAGCTTGACTGGAGGCCTCTGACCTTCCTCAAGCCTTTTCCAGCCAACGGAGTGTGTCTGGTGCGAAAGAAGAACGCGCTACTGCCCTGCATGCATGCGCTGTGTGAGTGTTGCTATCAACAATTCGGCCAGGATAGCTCGTAGGAGTGTCCTCTGGACGCCAAGGGCTACGAGGAGGATGACTCATGGACTTCTCCGCTGATGATCTGCTGAGAAGACAGGTAAGCGTGAATATTTATTTGATATAAGCGAAAGAGCGGCTACAATGCACATATGTGCACACTCATCAGCGATAAACGCTTGCCCAATTCTTAGAGGCTGAGTTCCATGTACGCGGAAACTCACACGAAACTCGAGCATTTAAATGCCTCATCGTTGTTGACAGAAGTTTGTCAGCAGAGGTGTCACGCTTTTCGGTTGGTCGAAATGGTTATGACGTCAGAGAGCGCGGATTAGAAGTAATGAGGTCACCCACGGATGCCTGACGCCCTTTTTAAGAGCATACAACTGATAAAAAAATAGTAGTCGTCTTTTCTGAAAGGGAGCGTAAGCTGTCCGTGGGTGACCACATTACATACATCATTACTCGAACAGAGCCATGGAACGAACTCATCGAAGCAGAGAGAGAGTCGTGCTGAAGGAGCAGTCAGTCGGCAGGTAGTTGTAATGTGTAGTCAAAGTGTGTAGTCAAATAAACTACTAGTACAGCACGAACATTCTGGCAGTCACTGCCAAACAGTGCGCCAGGAAAGACTTTCACCTTGCTGCACTTTAGACAGTCAAAGTGCCCCCTGAATTTTTTTTGCCGTATCGCTTGCCTTGTCTGACGGATCTGCCAAGGTAGATATCTGCACTAACAGAAAATATCGCTCGTCGCCCGGAAGTCCCCCCTCCCCCGATTAGCCATTCAGACACCCCCCCTGGCAGTTTCCGTGTCACATATAGCTTTTGCCTCAACAAGCGCGCCGAATGGTCGTCGCCGCCGTTGAGGAAATATTTACTCTACTGTAGCTGTGAGGCAGGCCCTCAACATATAAATAATGAGAACAATCTGCTTGTCGGTTACGGAGGGATAACATCATTTGGCGGTGAGAGATGCGCACCAAGCCTTGATCCATCGTGCCGCAGAAACAGCCGCGGCGCGTACTCAGTTCAGTGGTGCCGACCCTAGGGATTTATCCCCAGAGCTAGGGGTTTTTTCTTTGCGTTTAGGACCTAGTGTCTTTTTTGTGAAATCGAGAGATTTTGAGAGGCCGTACAATTGCTACTTTAAGCGGCTTAATGGCAGGTGTATCTGATTATATTGCGCTTGGAACAGAAAAAAACTATGAAAAATGCTAATTACTGCTCCTTCATTTTTGGTGTTCTGCCGAGCCGAGAGAGGACGGAAGCAGCTCTGCAACGCGAAATTATCGGCTGCCGCACAGGGAGGAAAAACGAAACCACATGACTTTCAAACTGTTTAACGTGCGTCCCATCTCTGGAACTTCGAGTGACTGCTCCTCTGCGAAAGATTAAGTTGAATTTTGACTTGTAGTGCTTGGATCAACGCGCTACGTTTAAGCTCACCGCTTACCTTCACCGTGTATATGTACTGCAAATCAGATGACAACTTCTGGGCCAGGAGACTTCGAGGAAGGCGAACCAAACAGAAGGAGAGTCACTATAATATATCCCAGAGAATTAGTTAAAGTTTTCCGTACGCGTCAGTATCGACACTGCACGCGTGTTTACGTTATCTCGGCATACAGTACGATTTGTGTCGTATGTGTTTTTATATGAATAACGAAAGTGCTTCAGTGCACCGTTTTGAAAAAA
This sequence comes from Amblyomma mixtum, assembly GCF_055824585.1. Lineage (NCBI taxonomy): Eukaryota > Metazoa > Arthropoda > Arachnida > Ixodida > Ixodidae > Amblyomma > Amblyomma mixtum. Next base: position 72,918,400 of record NC_143020.1, on the reverse strand, counting down.
AAAATAGTGCTACAATTGTTCGCATTCTCCACGTATGCTAGACCGATTCAATTAAACGCGATGTTCAACCTAAAAAACATATTCTTAGATGTAAGGAATCGTTTTCTGATTTTGTAATTTCCAATCCTATGTATGCAGCATTGCTGTATAACTATAACAAGATTATTTTTGGATATATCAGTTTCTCGTGATGTCAATTCTTAGTCGCTCCAACTACTATTTGACGATCTTTGATTGCGACTATGCTAAAAAAAAACTGTGCTTAATAAAAACTCAATATGTGCGATGAGATACGCCATTTAAGCGCTTCTGAATGTTCTCTATGAGGCGAGAAGGGTGTTTTCACGAATTCAAACATTTTAAGGCGGAATATTTTAATGCCTCATCTTTGTAAGCAGGAGTTGTCGACAAAAATGTCACGCTCTTCAATTGGTCGAAATGGTCGTGACGTCACAGTGCGCGAATTTCAAACGAGGCCAATTGTACTTTGGCTAGTAACATATGGTTCCCCGAGCAGTACAGCCCCGTCTGTTCTCTCTGTGGGCACCAAAAGGCAGACACACCGCACATCCTATACTCATGTACTCAAGACAAGCCATTGCACAGTCTGCAGCTCTCTACCCAATCTCAGTGGGAGGCCGCGCTGCTCAGCTCGGACCCGGAGGTTCAACTTCGAGCCACAGAGCGAGCCGAAGAGGTCGCCGAACGACATCGTCGGTCGGCCACCTGGCGTCCGGCCTAGAAGAGGAGCCCACCGCGGGGAGGTGAACATGACCTCAACCCGCGCCTAAGACCTCTTCTCTAATAAAGTTTACCTCCTCCTCCTAGTAACCATGCAACCAATTAAAGGAATGGTACAGTAATGCTCAAAGTAAAATAAATAAATCAATAAATAAATAAATAAAACCGAGTGCGAGACGAGCATGCTAACCACTCCGTCATGCCAGCTCGATGGTTTGGGATGAACAAAGGCACGTCTAGTGAATACGATGACTTCGTTCACTCCCATCTTCCTCCCGTCCCTGTCTGAAAAATTAAAAAAGAACAAAAAAATTAAGAAAAGGATAAAAATTTTAAACAGAAAAATAAGAAAACTTAAAGAATAAGTTAAAAAAAGAAAAAAAAGATATAAGGAAATCAATGTAAACCAGTGCGCAAGGAAAGGCTTTTGGACTTGCAGCACTTTAGGGAGCCAAAGTGCCCCCTGAATTTTTGTCTTTCTGTCTGCCTCTTAAAGCAATCCTTAAAACAACCCTTAATGGTGTCTGAATAAAATACTTACATGTGTTGACGGGGCTTAGCAGACAATGCCAGCTCTTTCAACTTGGGATCAACTGCATTTATTTTCTAAGGGCTGCATAGGTTCTTTGCGCGGAAAAATAAGCCGGCTGAAAGAGCAGCTCAAAAGCCGGTGCGATGAAACGGGAGTCGTCTGCAGGAAGTTCATTTTAGATAGAGGGGTTGTTGTGACTCTACCCCCCCCCCCCCCCCCCCCCCACTCACCTTTGTGTGTTTATGCCACAGCAGTGCGGGGTTGTGCTGCAGTGGTGCTTCTCCGAGTACGCGCTCCCATGCGACCACCTGGAAAGAAAGCCGGCACCCGACACGACGGACGGAGGAGTCTAGACGACTCCTTTCTTCCACGTGCCTCCACTGCGGCGTGACTGCCACCACATGTTTTCCAGACTTAAAGGGGTTGTGAAAAGGAAATGAAGCAGCCCGGTTTTAATTTTTACTGCTTCCATAAACATTAGACATGCTGATTCCGAAATATTTCGGCTCAATATTGAGTCTGCATTTAATAAAGCCCGTTCGAAATCGCTGCCTTTTTCGCTCATGAAACGACCATGCGACTCCGTCTGCCGGCACACGCATTACTCACTACGTCATCTTAAGATCTTCAGGAACGTAGAGATATCTTTACCTTTCGTTTGCCCTAAAATATTAGCTTTATAAAAATTTCAGAAAGTAAAGCAAAGTTTTCCAATTATTTGCACACGCAATTGTACTACGTTAACCTGCAGCACGTTGTCATAGATCGATCACTGACCTGGGACCGGTTTCGGTTTTGTTCTTCTTCTCCATCCTCCGTGGCTCCAGTATCAGCGAGTCGTATAGCCTTGTTACGTGAACCTATCTAGTTGATGTTTCTTGACAGCGGTGGTAATTGAGTCAGAGAATCGAGCTGAGCAAGGTCAGCCCATCTCGATGACTCTCTGTTTACATGAACTCTATACGAACGAGTCGGCTATCGTGGCGCGCATCGGCTCTGAGCTTCTGTTCTTCGCTGCAGAAAAATGCCCTCTCCAAGCGTGAAAAATGATTAGGCATAATTTGCGGATGGGGCTGCGAGTCAACCCACCCCTCGCGATGGAGATGAAGACTCGAGTCCACGACCGGGTTCGGGAGGTTCACGGTCGGTGCTTCCGCAGGCAGAGGTGTCGCGCGCTGCCGCTGCTACTTGCCGGGCGCGCGACGCGCCGTTGCGAACGGCGTACCAATGACCGACAGAAGCTCGCCGCCTGCGCCCAACCGATGTCAATGACAGGCCGCACGCGGCGCGTCGCACTAACAGAATAAGAGCTCGCAGAGCGCCAGCGTCAATGACTAGGGGCGCGTTTCTCGGGGCCGTCCTGTCAGCTTAGATGCCGGCCGCCGGCGTCAGGAAAACACGCTAGTATTATTTGTTCAAGTTCATAACAAGTCCTGGGATAGACTAAAGCCCAAAACGAATCATTTTTTAGGATCGTTGGCCAATGCCGAGTTGCTGGCAGTATTGATCGAATGCTGCGATACAAGCAAATTTAATCCCATGGCTGCTTTATTTCTGTCTGGTCGCGGCTCGCCTGGCATCTGCTAGCTCCGCTGCTGAAGCCGCCGTGTTCTGTTGACAACAGAAGCCTCTGATTGGCTGCTTAAGATTGCGTTTGCTGTAGAGTTGAGGGGGACGCGCGCTGGGAAACCAAAATTCAGTTTTTTTTCGCTATTCAATCAACCCAGATGATGAAACGAACCAAGGCATACTATAGAAAGAAGGGTACGAATTCGAGATAAACACGTCGTTAAAAATTTTCGGAAAACATATCACGACCCCTTTAATAACGCGAAAATTTGAACTCACCAAAGCAGAGCCGTACTAGAGCCATATTAGCCATATTAATTGACAAGCAGATGAACACAGACAATTTGAGGTGCATTACTTACGATACAACAAAGTTAACAAGGTTTGGTTTGGTTTATTAGGGTTTAACGTCCCAAAGCGACTGAAGCTATGAGGGACGCCGTAGTGAAGGCCTCCGGAAATTTCGACCACCTGGGGTTCTTTAACGTGCACTGACATCGCACAGTACACGGGCCTCTAGAATTTCGCCTTCATCGAAATTCAGCCGCCGCAGCCGGGATCGAACCCGTGTCTTTCGGGTCAGTAGCCAAGCGCCGTAACCACTAAGCCACCGCGGCGGGTAAAGTTAACAAGGCATAAGCATTCACAAAAAAAAAATTGAAGCAGTTTGTACGAAATGGTTGCACGGTGTGTGTTTGTGAATGCTTATACCAAAGTTAACAAGGCATAAGCATTCACAAACACACACCGTGCAACCATTTCGTACAAACTGCTTCAATTTTTTTTTTTTTTCCACGAGCCATAAGTGATCGGAATAACGTAGATCCATCAATTCGGAACAGTCCATCAACTGATATTTTTGCTTCATTACTTGTGAATCAGTTATAAGAAATATCGTTAAAAAAACGATGTCATTCCTTTTTTTTTTCTTTGGAGTTTTGTCTGTGATGTAGTACTTTCTTTTTTTAAAAAATCTATAGATAATACGAACAGCTGTATTTTTAAACCCATTCTTCCTTTTCACGATGTTATACCCTGTTATCCAAACCGCTACAAGTTGTTGTTATCCGTAACATGCTGCCAAACCTATCTCAATCTATTGCCTTACATGTACTCGACAATCTTATTTGTGTCCTTCCTGCAATAATCCTGGATTGGATTGGCAGCACCTTTAAATAAATAGATAAAACTCACCAAGATTAATACAATGTCGCAACCATTATGTTTTAGCGAATATAAAGATTGGATTCGTGTTTAATTGGGAATGAAGGACGGCTTTTATTTTTCGCATCAAACTGATACAATCAGAAAGGGACCAAATAGGCTGTTACTGTTCTTTTACGAATTGTTTCGAGAAACACGCAGCATTCGCAGTGAAAATAAAAGTAATATTTTTTTAGTTAGTTATACTTTATATATCACGGTAGGGGAGATCTGAGTTTCAGAAATAAAACAAAATTAGAAGTTATTTTTGTGCATTGTCTCTAATCAAAGCTGTTGGGAAAGGAGCCTATATACCAGAGTTTTCAGAGGAATTCCTACCTAACGCAAAGTTACTCCCTAAATAACTGAAGAACGAAGTGGAGAGTACGAGGTCGTTCAGTGACAGGAAGTTGTAAGGGATGGCAGGTGTCCGCGCTCAGGTCTGGTTCAAGGCAGCACTTCCAACTTAATCCGAAGCTGGTCATTACCTATGTACCCGTCACGGATGAGATCTTGGAGTGTAATGCAAGGAAAAGAGTAACGAGGCTCGTTGTTTGATGTGTGCTTTTCAATACCTCCGTAATCTGGCTCTGGATCAATTTCCCTCACAAGGTCTTCCATTCCTCTCGGATGAATTACGCTCATCCTGACCTTGTGCTTGAAAGGCCACTGGACTTCCTCGTCCATGTCGCCCTTGTGCAGGGTGTACTTGAAGTACAGCCCTGCAGATGTTATGCCACAGACGAAGCAGACTCCAGGAGACATGCAGTAGCCGCGAAGGTACACCTCCTGGCTGTCATAGTCGGCCTCGCCTTCCTTCATCGCCTTGTCTTGAAGCGACTTCACTCCTTTTACAAGAAACTCGCAGTGCGTCTCTTGTAGTGCACTCACTCTACGCACTTTGGGAAAGGGCTGCAATGCTTTTTCAACGCTCTCCTTAAATTCAGCCTTCATTTGTTCAATGCTAGCTGAAATCTGCGACAATTCGTCACGCGTTCTGTTCATTTTGTAGCTGAGTGTTTTTTCCACGGTTTTTAAAGAAGCGCTAACTACTTCCCTGCATGTGTCTAAGGATTCTTTGAGTTCAGCCTTAGACGACGCCATTTCGTCGTGGGTCTGTCTCGTCAAAGACGTTAGTTCTCGACGCAGTGTATCCTTGAGTGTGTTTATGCCATGAGAGATTTCGCTTAATCGGTCCCCATGCATGCTGATATCAACAGCCATCGGCCTCAGATATGCTGTGATTTCACCCGCCTGCCTTTCGAAGGCTCCTCTGAAACAAGTGAACGATGCTGCCTCATCCGCGTGAACCGGTGGAACTTCGCTTTTGGTTCCCACGGATGTTGAAGTGTTGCAAGAGGCCGACCGGAGATGCGCGCACACGTCTCTGCAAAGGACACTGGCCGAGCACTTGGGACAACGGACGGAGTGGTGTTCGCATTCCAGCTGTAAATGCCGGACGATCCCTGAAGCAGCTGTCCCACACTGGCAGCCACTACCTTCATTCCAGCACTTCACCTGCAACGATACAAAATAATTCACTTGGAGAGATGATGAAGCTGGGTATAGCGAATTGGAAATGGGTTTCCATATTGTGGGCTCTTTCGCGGGCCTGTGAAATGAAACGGTAGACGCTACAGATATTTTGAAAAAGAATCAAGTTCTCTATTCGCACCTTAAGACAGAACGTGCATCGTTCGCGATGTTCGCTATGTTCTAACAAAATCATAAATAAGAATATTGAAGTGTGAAGAAGAGATGAAATGATGTGCCTAACCATTCGTCGAACATCTTTAAAAGGATGCAGATTTTATTTTGAACCGACACACGATGTTCGAGGAAGGTGTGTAAGTTTCCACCGAGCAGCCTTGCAAGAGGTGGAAAGCCACGCTACTTTGTTCGTTGAAATAATTATCAGTCGCTAAGCCAGCGTACGATCTAGCCTTAGCTGTAAGTTTTGTCATTTTCGTTTGCACGAACCATTTACATGGCAACGTATTCAACATAAGAAAAATAGTCTGACGCCACTTGGGATCTCCTGCGTCAAGTAGTTCGGTCGCAATAAACTTCTCAAGATCCAGGAAGTTATGGTATTGGAGACCAAAGGTCGTCAGTATGGATTCCTTTTATATGCTAAGCAAGCTTTGATTCGACGAGTAATTTTATGCTTCGTAACACGCTGAATCGTTTGATACCGCTTCGATTATTCTACGCCAATTAGGTGCTTCACAATCTTTGTACCAATGGTACCACTCAGTGGTCCAATTTAGCTGTTTGCCCACTGGGCTATTCACAGGAGAGCGAAAGTATAGTAGTATATGCACACTTGTATGCGGCACTTGAGTGCTGCGTATAAGTATAGCTCGTTGCTATGCAACCAGTTGTGTAAATGATAAGGTACCTGGCGATGCACCACTTGGTATCTGGCGATGTACCACCTGGTAAGTGGTGGATACCTATCATGGTTACGTATTATGGCGCCATGTTGGTCACGTGACATGCAAATTTTGTTTGTGCAAACGGTAACCATCGTGGCTGGCATATTTAGACAATGACATTGTGTTGCATACTCAATCGACCTTGAGTAGTGCGAGTAGTAGAGCTAACGCTATAAAAAACAAAGGCCTGTCCGCTATAACTTTGGTGACGCTCCAGCACGGCATATTAGGCTGCATCGAAGAGCTTCACGCGATGGCGCCATAGCGGCGGCGTTAAGCACATACTCTTGAACCGCGCGCGAACTTTGAATCTAAGATGGGCTTTTTCAAGAACAAGCTACGCGACGTTCTACACCGTGGGGAGGTGGAAACGGCGAGATGTCGGCATCGTGCGACTTAAACGCAAGGCTTTCCGTCGTCCATTTATGCACGTGCTAACCAAGGGAGAACTGAAGCAGCCAACTGTGCGAGATAACTCCTGCCTGAGTGCGATGCAATATGATGAACTAATACAGATTTCATAACTCTCTTTGTCTCTCGGTGGAAAGCAAAATCGGTAAAAAGAGGATGTTTCTCTGATGGTTGCTTGTAGTGTTTCTTGCCCGAGTTTAAACGGTCTATAAAGTAAGATTTTGATTCGACAGATTAAAAAATCACACTGTTCTTGAAGCACACTGGCAGCATCCGCAACGTCAACGTTCTACGCCCGGTCTCGGCTAAAGCCAGAATGCTGTGTTTCAAGGGTCATTGAAATACCCGCTGTTTACGACGAAACTTTGACGGTCGCCAGGTTTGCTTCGGGGCTAACCAATGCACCACGCATAACATCTCCACCTGTTGATAGCACTGGAGAGTGAGGAGATATTTCTTCTCTCCATACTAGCTCTTTTAAGTGCAAGAATATCTCGCAGAGCGTCTCAACGCTGGGCAGCAGAGAGCATAGCTAAGCGTGTATGTTTGCTTAGAGAAACACGTAGTATACTACATAAGTTGACAATAGGGAGTAGTCAATGACGTCACAGGGGCCGCCATTTTACCTTCTGGGGAGCACACCGAATGGCTGCAGGCGCGTCTAATGGGATCATCACCCCCTGTTCCGGCCTTCACTGCTAAAGCTACGTGCTGAGCATCAAACTGACGCCCATGACCTCACGTGAATATACAGGAGTTCGTGCGTTCATGGTGATCCGGCGCCCTCGTTATTTCACGGATACAATTCGTATCCGACGTTACATTACACTGAAAAAGCGGATCAACATCAACAGGAATACTTTACGGGTCTCTTCCTTAGCATACCACTTTTTTACGGTCCTCCGATGGTTGCAAAATGCTTACACATACGGGGCGCTCGGCTCTGCAGAGACGAGCAAGCGATAAGAAACAAAAAAAAAGAAGCCCACGCAACTCTACTCCTTCACATTGCCGCTTACCTCCCTTCTCAGCAGATCGTCAGCGAAGTCCATAAGGATGACGTCATGCTCCTCGCAGACGTTGCCGTCCAGAGGACACTCGTATGAGCCGTCCTGGCAGCACTGCCCGTAGCAACACTCGCACAGCGCATGCGTGCAGGGCAGCAAGGCGGTCTTCTTTCGCACCAGACCGCAAGCGCTGCACACTCGATTCGCTGGAAGAGGCTTGACGAAAGTCAGGGGCCTCCAGTCGAGCTCTGCGGTGAATCCCACCAGCGTATACTGTTGGCTTGAGGGAGGCATCGTTCACCACGTATGCGGCCGCCGCGCCGGTCGCATCAGGAACTGCTGTTTCCGCCCCCTCAGAGCGCGCTCTTATCTTCTTCGTGGCGGTCGTCTAGGCGACAATCGCGACTGCCTGAGTTTCCTCTCCTCTGGAGTGCAGCTTTCAACCGAGATACCACACGTGGAAATACACTGCCGTTCGCTTGTCATGAAACGACGCTAGGGTGGCTTACAAGGGCGTCCGCAGAATTTTTTGCAGGGGGGGGCCCATTGGTTGTTGGCGCCGGAGGGGGGGGGGGGGGGTATATTCGTAGCGAAAAGGCACTATTTGCGGAGTAAATTTATTTATTTATATATAAATAAAAAATAAGTAAAATACACACATGAAAGAAAATTACAAGCAGCAAATTAAAGCGCGGATTGTAGAGATACATTGGAGTTTATCAACAAAGAAACAATTAAAATTAATAAAAATGCAAAAAGACACTATCAATACTCGAAGTGCTCAGTCTTACTGCATACGGGTTCTCGACTCACCCGAATTGATGACCAGCACACAGCGCAATATGTTCACAAACACGCAACTACAGTCACTCAGTCAGTCTTCCTTGAACAGCAACTGTAGGCGCCTCGGATTTTTCTGGGCGAATTGCGTAGTTACACGGGTGATAAATTCATTTCTGTGCTTCATTACACGCTCTCAGTGCACAGTCATCATATATATTGATTGGAAAAATGGTTGAACGAGTACGTTGAAAACAAAAGATGACTATATATACAACGAAAACTTATTTACAAGATAAATGCACGCTCGCAGCTTCATACACCTCGCTCCATCTTGCTCGCGCATCCGCACAGTCGAGCAACCGCACACACACTGCTCGCCGCTCGTCGTTTTCTCGTCCGCTGTCTTGGTTGTTCTCACCTTCGTTGACAACCCGCCACTAAAAACACCGAAGCACAAACACAGAGGCGCGCACACGTGCAAGGGCTTACTTGCCACAATATCCACGAATGCGCACTTTTGGGGTGTAAGGAACGCCGCGCGACATCCGAGGGGAAGGGACACCCGCAACTAATTCGGCCGGAAAATTTGTTTTTGTGCTTTTATGGGGTTCAGAGCTCCAAAACGACTCAGGCTATGAGGGACGGAGTAGTACAGAGTTTCGGATAATGTCGACCACCTGGGTCTCTTTACCATGCACTGACACGCACAGTACATGGGCGCTGTTGTGATTTGAGGCCCAGCCAGAGGTGACAGGCGAGCCAGGCAGGCGCCATCGGGCTGCGTTGACCAAAGGCGCTGGTTTTCGGAGAAGACGCAAGGAACGCTGGTGTGGGGGCGCCTCTGGAGACTGCGTCGCCGTGAACAAAAGCAGCTAATCCCCTTTGCCGAAGGTTCTGAAAGCGGCGCTTCTACCGCACCGAGCTCTCCCGTGGATCGGAGGAGACAGCGAGCGGCGGCGGCGCCAACTCGTCGCCCGCTTGCCCCTGAGCAGCCCGACAAAGCGGGGGTGGACACGGCTGATTTGTCCTTCCCCCCTCAAGAATTCATCGGTGGCCGGCGTACGAACGTATCATGATTATAGCGAGCGACCTGTGCCCTGTGCACTGTCTGCCTCCGTGTCGCTATCTCTCTAGAGATCAAAGAAACAGACACCCATCTCGAAACACATGCTCGCCGGTGCCGCTGCATGTCTGCAACAGGTCGTCCTTCAGCAGAGCTGGCGGTGGCGTGGTTTGAAAACGGCGGAACGACGCGCGCCCGGACGCGGCATTTCGCAGATGTGACCAAGCGTCGAAGCGGGGCTGCTTTTACCCTTTTGGCTGAGCGCACCACCGCCCCTGGCGTGCGGCCATCACTCACGGTTCGAGTGAGTGATTTTCCAGGGGGGTGCAGCCGCCCCCCTTGCCCCCCCCTCCGGACGCCCATGGTGGCTTAATAAACTGATCGGAACCCAGTCAACCTTGGATATCCGTGGTACGTACGATTAAGATTCGAATTCCATTGCCGGGTGGGGATGTCCATAGGGCATGTCCATATCCGGACATACACATCGGAGATTCGGAGTATATCCGAAGAACGTTCGTTATCGGATGGCTGGCGGATATCCGCGAACGGATGTCCCACGGGTATCCGTGAATATACCTGTAGGGATTTGAACATCACATACATATTTTGTTTTTCCTCACATAAAAAAAATTAAAAGAAATTCTATGTTGCAAACTACAAACTCAGCCGTTGAAATTTCTATACCGGAAATTAGTTTCATATTCGGATTAATCAATTAACATCACTCGAATACGGTGGTGATATGAAAGGACGTGAACTAAACTAATTGCTTGACTTGTAGCTTGTAGCTTGTGACTTGTAGCTTTTCCCGTGTTCCCATTCAGTGTGTAAAAATAATCCTTGATGAATATCTATCGCCCATAATGTTTGAAACAGGAAGATAATATTTTAGCAAACATCCTTTTTACTGTAAAGAACAGATTTGCGTCTATCTCAAAAGAAATGCGCTGAAACTTCCCCCCCCCCTCTCAAAAAATAAAAAAAAACTGCGAAAATAACAGGTTAGACTTGTTCTGCAGACGCTTACGCAGGACTTGCAATGCCAACAGCGATAAGAAAACTCGTATTTCTTTGATGAAGCACGTTTAATTAACAGTTTACTGGGAAGATGGAATAGCGGAGATGCTGCAAAGATCAGAAAATTAAAGAATATTGTAACGTGGCGGCCAGCCGAAGAATGAGGCGTGGTGAACGATGGATAAGAGATGATTTTAATGGCCCCTGGCCTAGCGCGACCGCTCCGTCCCGCGCCACTGCCAGCTTCGTCGTCTTCGTCACACTTCCCGGGGCCACCGAGCGATCGTCCCGATCGGTGACGGAGACGCATAAATGGTGATGAGCTTCAGAGGATGGTGGGACGGAAACGAGAAAGTGGTGAGGTGCTGGCCGCCACAGTGGATGAGATGATCGAAGGATGAGTCCCGGTCCACGAAGCATCCGGGCCGGAGGGTGCCAGGAGCGGACGGCCGAGGTCCGTGGACGCACCGGACGGCAGGGGCAGGGGGGCGGTGTCTTCACGTGTGGGTGTGGGCTTGGGTCTTGGGTCGGTCGGGTCTCGTTTCGGTCGGGTCCTGGGCCGTCGTGTCTTGTGGTCCGGGCGGGGGACGGGGCTGGGGTGAGCGGCGAGGTCGGTTCAGGTCGGGCGGACTGGGGCATGGCCGGGCGGCGCGGACCAGGCACTCACGGGCGACGTCCATGGCAGGCGCAGTACACCGAAGCTCCGGGACTAGGATGGCGATGAAGGGACCCCAGCACCTCCACCAAATGTAACGTGGCGGCCAGCCGAAGAATGAGGCGTGGTGAACGATGGATAAGAGATGATTTTAATGGCCGCTGGCCTAGCGCGAGCGCTCCGTCCCGCGCCACTGCCAGCTTCGTCGTCTTCGTCACAATATTTTGGGAAGTACTCATAACCATCCGTACTGTGACAAAATCTTTCAAGCCACTATCATCTGGTAAACTCATCAAACATGGGGCCGCAAAAAGCTACAGCTTGAAAGGTATTGAAGCGCAAGAAATCGTCAGAGGTGGACACTTCATTTTCTCAAGTGGGATTCAAAGGACATTATCTGCAGTCTGTCATTTTCTACGCATCCGTTCTTCTTGAGATCGTTGAGGTAGAAATAATCAAAATAATAGTTACAACGCGTTACTTGAAAATTTTGGCCTTTCATTCTCGTTTCAACAAAGGGCCACAGATCTCAGCACGCGCTCCGCACCTCCTTTTCGGTGAATGACGCACATCCTTGCCTTAAGCGCGACTGGCCATTGAACACAGCTGCCGATGTCACCTTTGTGCAGAGTGTACCTAATGTGCACTGTCACAGTTTCAGAGAGTTTCTTTATAATGACGACAGGACAAATGCAGTAGCCTCAGAGGCACACCTGTTCGGTGCCATATTCTGCCGCCCCTGTCTCCATGACAATGTCCTGAAGAAATTTTACGGCTTTTACGAAAAAGAAACAGTGATTCACTTGCAGTCACCTATGTCGGGGAACACTGCTAAGGAGATACAATCTGTTTTGACTGTCTTCGCTTGATCCTTGATTTCTTGTATGGTAGCTGAATTATGCGAGAAGCTTCGCTCAATTCATCTTCAAGTCTTCTTTCTAAATTGTTTGTGTAAGTGTAAAAAGTGCTAACCGTGTCGCTGCATGTGCCAAGACACTTTTTTTAGTTTTTCCTCAGACAAGTTCTCATCCTTTGTTATTGTTGTAGCCACTATTTCTCGTCTAACAGTGTTTATGTCGTGACAAATTTCTTTTAATCTGTCGCCATGCCTGCTAATATCAACAATAATAGGCCTAAAAAATGCTGCGATTTTTTCTGCCTGCCTCTCAAAGTCGCACTTGAATGACAAAAGCGCCGTTTCATTCATATGACCAGGCGGTACTTCGCTCCTACATGGCAGAGGCGCCCACGTGTTGTCACGATGCCGATATACGGTCAGCGCACACGTCTCTAAAAAGAACGGCGGCAGAGCACTTGGGGCAGCGGACTTAGTGCACGTGTTCGCATTCCCGCTGGAAATGTGGGCGATCCCTGCACCAGTGGTCGCATACTTGCAGCCACTACCTTCATTAAAGCACTTGACCTGAAAAGAGACAAAATAAGTCCCTTTGAGACATGTTGCGACTATGTGCCGAGGGTCTTGCAACTTTCTCTAGGGTAGGTGAGTCGGAAATAACCGCTCGGTTGTGGGCCTTTGATGGCTGCGGAATATTTGTCATTATTTTTCTTTGAATTGATTTCGAGATATTAAACGCTGCACGTGACAAACATTTTGTAAGACAATCACATTTTATATTTGCTGTGTGCACTGAGTCTCCATTGTGTATCTTGGTCACTTTTTCGTACGCAAGTAACGCACAAAAAATAGTGGTGTCATACACACTGAAAATTGTTTGCGTAATCACTCATTGCAAATTTTGTAAATAATGAGAAATTAACCAGCTGATACACCGTGTCATAGAAAAGCGGGTAACTTATCATCGAGCATCCCGGCAACAGGTGGGAGGTCACACTCTTTGGTCCAGCGAAGATTACGACGGCCTGCCCCTGATAGCCTTGGCGACGCTCCAGCACTGAACTCTATAGGCTGCATCGAGGAGCTGCAGGACAACTTCCAAGCGGCGGCTTCAGACACCCACGGTAGAACGGCATGCGAATGCTAAATCTAAGAGGAGTTATTTCCGAACAACCAAAGCAAGATGCGCTTCTTTTGCACATACATTGTGCTAGGTAACTATGGGTCCGCTTTTGGTTATCTGATTACTTTGCAAACACGATGAAGTAATGAAAAATTTACTCAGTAACTATTTTTTCTTCTTCGGGAAAAGGTACATTGCAAAAAAAGGGGATGCTTCTTTCAAATCTCAGTATGGTGTCTCTTACCCGAGCAGACACAGTGGTTAAACCGAGCTTTATCTTGCAGACATCTTTTTCACAAATTACGCCCCTTATTGAAGCACGCCGGCACCATCTCTCAGGTGAATGTTCGAGGCTCAGCCTTAGCCAAAACTTTATTCATTCTTCAAACATTATCGAAACATCCGAGTTTACAACGAAAAGTTTTATACTTATCTCTCAAAGCGGCACTGCAGGTCCCCACTGTTAGAACAGGGGCCCAATACATTTTTCCTGCTGAGATACTACCAAAGGTGCCTAGAATTTCAAGTTTTTGAGCTGTAGGCGGCCTCATTAATTTACGAATATGGTTTAGGGGGGTTTAACGTCTCAAAGCAACTCAGGTTATGAGGGACGCCGTAGTGAAGGGCTCCGGAAATTTCAACCACCTGGGGTTCTTTAGCGTCCACTGACATCGCACAGAACACGTACCTCTAGAATTTCACCTCCATCGGCAAAAATGTTGAGAACACGAATGTTCTCTCAAAAATAGAATTTCACCTCCATCGGCATCCCGCGGCAAAGAGGCGAGTTCAGATTCCTCTTCACTGCACCTTTAAGGTAAAGCCGCACCAGGTCGAGGAACATGCTTACAGTAATGCCGCAGCTGTTTTGAAAGAGAGTAGTTTCGTGTTGTTCTATTGCTTCACTGGAGGTTGCTAGAAAAGCTGGTTGCGGCAGAGAGTAGTAGAGGTCATTGAAGTCTATAGAGAAAACGTCCTAACCTTCAGGGTGCTCTTGCTGCTGGTAGCGCGATACCTCTTCGGGGTTTCTGATAAGAAATGGGTCTTCAATTGCGAGCACCGACAGCGATTTCTGCAAGTAACCGCTCACAATCTGCAGCCAGGTGCCTCGCTCGGAGACGACTACACGAAAGGGAGAAACTTCTTTGTGGGTTTTCGCACAGAAGAAGGGATTCGAGGACAGCCCTTTGTGATTCTTTATATCTGACGCCAACTTTTCCAAGCCTGCTTTTCGGCACAATGCTTCAGCTTCCTCCTGTTATTTATTTACCGCTCTTCCCTTGACTTCTTCAAAATTCTCTCGTAGTGCCTGTTTGGCTTTCTGGGAGCATGTTTCATTGGCTACTACGACGAATCCGCCTTCTTTGTCGGATAGAAGAAACTTTGACTCACATTCTCTCAGGGCGGATACAACCTTGAAGGTGTTGATTGCTTCGCTCGTGCAGGGCTCTTTGGGCAGCGCATCGACGCCTATAGTCGGATACAACTTAAGTCTACAGTGAAGCTCCGCCCACATTCAGCCTCCGCGCACAGAATTCCTCCACGACAAAAAAGTAGTCCGCTGCTGAAATGTTTCTTGTTATGTAAACAATAAGATCATCAGAAGAAAAAAATTTTGAGCTCTAGGATTTTCACACGTGGATTGTTTGATATAGTCAAGCATTAAAAAGCTGATTTCGTTTAAAATTGCGATTGGCCAGCGGAGTAATACAGGACGCCGCGGACCACGGCTCAGTGTTAATAACTGCTGTTTTTTTACGTTGTATCCTACTATAGGTGTATGACGACGTTGGTGTGCTCTCCTGTGGCTTCTGAGGCTGTAGTCCGGACGATGCTCAGGGGCTCGGTTTTGTCCAACTGTAGCGGAACGCAAACCTTTGGGCCAAGGCTAAGAACATTCCTAACGTGGTTAGCAACGAATGGGTTTCCTAGTGTTCGAACTTCTTGGGTACGGGTTGGTGGGCGCATCTTCCTTGGGATGGCAGCTAGTATCTGCCTCCAGATGAACTCACATGTCCGGTGCGCAGACTTCAGCTTTGAAGGTATAGCGGCGCTCGTAGCGACGAGGGGGGTATGCGCTAGCGCAAGCCGTGAGCAGGAAATCAATGGAGAGACGAACTTGCCTCCAAGCTTCTCGAACGCTCCAAGCTTTGCCCAACCACATGCCCATTATCCATCCTTCACCTGCATCTTGTTGTTTTCATTTCCTCATGTCACCCTTCCCACAGGCATCGTTCTGTGTTAAGACTTTTATAACTAAATTTATAAATTGGTTTTTGAGGAAAGGAAATGGCGCAGTATCTGTCTCACATATCTCGGCGGACACCTGAACCGCGCCGTAAGGGAAGAGAGGAAGGTTGGAGTGAAAGGAGAAAGAGAGAAAGAGGTGCCGTAGTGGAGGTCTCCGGAATAATTTCGACCACCTGGGGATATTTAAAGTGCGCTGACATCGCACAGCACACGGGCGCCTCTTGCGTTTCGCCTCCATCGAAACGCGGCCGTCGCGGTCGGGTTCGAATCCGGGTACTAGGACCCGGTAGACGGGCGCCTTACCACTGAGCCACCGCGGCGGGTAAAAACGTTTATAGCTTGTAAGATTTTATTCCTTTTATCCGGCCCTTTACGCCACCCCTGACGACTCAGCTGACAGTTTGCCTCGAGACTACTTAATGTGTGTGCTCCTGTCGAATACACTTCAGTTTTAAGACCGCGCCTGTGTTCTACGTTCCTATCTCCTGTGTTTGCGCGGTTCCGTTTTAAGTAGTGTTGAAGGTGTACTGTGCCCGAGAATCCTGCAGGGTCGACATAACAGCCATTTTTACAGAGCAGCGAGGTGGGACTCCCGCCAAGCATTCCGCTGGAATTGCTTTCGTAATCCGCTAAAAATCCACTAAGTAATTTTTAAAACAAGAAAAATATCCGCTAATGTGCATTGCGCTGCTAGATGTAAAAAATGCTTGCTTTGCGGCCTCTGCATGGCTTACAATTGTAAGGAGATGCAACGTGTCACAAGTATGATTCGAGCAGGGTTGCGCAGCGGCGTTCGAAGCGGCGTCTACTTCTGCGGGTATCATATACAGACTGTTGAGAAAATAAACTCGCGCAGTAGAATGCTTCTCTCAGGCACACGAGTTCGAGTTTAGCACAGGTATGGCAGTTGGTCGTCAGACTTATTTTGTACAACACCGGGTTTTCTGGTTGGTTTGGTTTATAGGGTTTAACGTCCCAAAGCGACTCAGGCTTTGAGAGGCGCCGTACTGAAGGGCTCCGGAAATTTCGACCACCTGGGGTTCTTTAACGTTCACTGACATCACACAGTACACGAGCCTCTAGAATTTCGCCTCCATCGAAATTCAACCGCCGACCGGGTTTTCTTTATCTTTACGAAATTGAAACACAAATCAGGCAGTTCTAGCTCCTTGGAAGTCCCACAGTTTCACTGTGCTCCGGCACCCACTAGGAGAGCGAGACACTAGTTTATGAGTTTATATTTGGGTTTATGGGCTTTAACGTCCCAAATCACGTCCGGCTATGCGGGACGCAGTAGCGGAAGGCTCCGAATCATTTCGACCACCTCGAGTTCTTTAAAGTGCACTGATATTGCATAGTGCACGGGTCTTTAGCATTTCGCCGCCAGCGAATTGCGACCGCCGCGGCCGGGAAAATTTGTTTTGTTCGATCTTTTTTCTTGGGATTGGTTTCATAGCGCCAGGTAAATTTTAATTGTTGAGGAAATAAAAGGCGCAGTAACGGCCTCACTTCTAGGTGGACATCTCAACCATGTCTTGATGACAGGGAGGAAGGTGTGAATGAAAGGAGAGAAATGTGTGCCGTAGTGAAGGACTCAGGAATAATTTCGACCACCTGGGGATCTTTAACGCGCCCGGAAATCGAACAGCACACAGGCGCTTTTTAGCATTTCGCCTCCAAAAAAACGTGGCCACCCTGTGGTTCGGTTTGAACCCCTGCACTCGGCTCAGCGCCGTGCATGCTAACCACTGAACTAGGTCTGAAATTCTTCTATTCAAATTCTGCTGTTCAAACAGACTCGAAACTTAAGCCCAAGTCTTTCTGTATCTTGTAACATTCCACCGTTCCGTATCAGATTATTGTGTCAACCCTGTGGGGGAAGTACACATGGTGAGCTTTAAATTGTTCACTGCATATTGAAGGAGAACAGACTGCTATTCTCGTTCACTATAACACTATCAGGTTGCGCCAATATAAAGTGAGCCCACTTAGTGGTGGCAACACAGTCGTCAGGCGCTTCCACTCTTTCCTGTAGCGATCACTCGATACTATAGCGCGAAAAAAACCATGACGCCAGAGAGGTAGGTTAGGTTGATGTTGTGATAGTTGTAACGACGCTCTACTGATTGTAGAGTATACGTAATTTATTAACTATTTTGGGCATTCATGGCTACGTAGCAGAGGGGAAATTTGTATGGGATGAAAAAATTGCGTGCCACATCATGGCTTTTGTTTGTATTGTTGTTTTTACTAAACAATGCGTGTTATTTTAACTCCAGCTAACAGACGGCGCAGTGGCTCATCGCACTAGCAAGAACGAAGTCCGCGTCGGCACAGAAGGTGGCGACCGGATCCTTGCTAAAGGGGCCCAGAAACACAATCTTAGTTGACTGTTTTGCCGGTTGATCGCATACAGTGAGTTACAATGGCACTATTAGCGTCGGTAATATCGCGTATATTTCGTTTTTTAATATATTAATGTCCTCCCAAAAACAAATTCATGGCTCTGATGGTGTCCCCACATAGTGGCGGGCTTTAGCATCGGATATGACGTCACCCGGCGCGAGCTTGATCATTTAACAAACAGTAAATATAGTGCAAATTGTGTGAATAAATAGAGGCACATTTTGTCACCTGTCTGTGTTTTATATTGTATCAACAAAAACGACTTGTTCGTTTTAGATAAAAGCCCTGCGGAGCAAGCAAAATAAAAGTACACCACCAGGGGCTCTGACATGGAAACGACGCTGCCAGTCTCAGCAAGAACGAGTTACAAAGAGCAGGCAACCATGGAGTGCCAACTTCCGCGACGTGCTCTGGCTGGCTGGTTCGATTGGTTGCGCCAGGTGCCGTCATTGGGAGGGCGAAATAGGAGTGGGAAGCCCCGCCAAAGTCGAGTGGGGGCAGCGTTTTTTTCTTGTATTTTGAAATTTCTTTATTGAATAACTCCCGTTGCTGTGCCTCGATTCCTGTAATTCTTTTTAAGTCAGCAACTGTGTGACAAAGAATCCACCTGAAGTATAGCCGGTATCCCCCCAAGCAGTGTTTCTCAGCCCCTTTAAGGCAGCTCTCCGGAGGTGACGAAGGCGAGGAAGTTTTGCTTCAGCTCCATCGCCTTCGAAGAAATACTCGCTTCCATGCTACAGAGGTAAGGGGGAACGAAGTCGTTCTTGTATCAGCGATAGTCAGAGGTAAAAAATAAACCACCAAAAACGCCGTGCATAGGAACAGTTGCTAGGTTTCCAGGATTTAAGGACAAAGTGACCTCAATAACTTCATTCAACGTGAATGATCTGTGCATACTAGTCAGAGGATGGAGATACTACCTACGATCGCGGCGGGTCACTGCACCGATAACATTTCGAAGACAATTTTTAAAGCGAGGAAAAAAAATCTCTGCCTCTCCCGTAACCGAGAGTAGAGTAAGCATGAAAGTTTACGGGCATAATGCGAAGCGCACGCGGACACGAGACGCAGGCCTGACAAGAATGTGTATGCAGCGCGTTCGAAGCTGTCCGAAGTGCGTAGAGGCGAAAGCGTTTTCAGCACCACTTTGCGTATGTGACACTGGTGATGTTACCACTGGATTACGTCACTCATAATTCATGACGAAGTAATGACAAATTACTGATTAGTGTGTAATGACTGATTAATGACTAAATACTAATAAACTGCTAATTAATGACGCTTAAGCTTCGCCTTTAGGAGTGGAACGCGACAGCGTGTTGTAGCGCTGCCAGGCAGTCCGCGGAACGCCACCACCCGTTCGGCGTGATGCTGCGTCCTTTGAACGCGACGCTTTTTGAGGAAAAGAAATTACGCAGTAATTCTCTGCCATCTCGGTGGACACCCGAGCCGCACCTTACAGGAAGGTAGGAACGCCACCACCCGTTCGGCGCGATGCCTTGCCCTTTGAACGCAACGTTTTTTGAGGACAGGAAATGGAGCAGTAATTCTCTGTCATCTCGGTGGACACCCGAACCGCACCATACAGGAAGGGAAGAACACCGCCACCCGTTCGGCGCGAAGCTACCGGCGCTTGTATGCCGGTCCTGTAGGAGGGCTTAGGAGTCTCGTTAAATCTCGTACGGTGCCCGGATGTGGCATGTACAGGGTCTGTTCTGAAAGTAGTAGGACTGTTTTTTTCCTGGGCGAACGGGCGGATGAGAGGAGGTCTGCGCGTGCAGGATCGTTGGAGGGGGATATTGGGAATGCTGGGGAAAATCGGCAGTAGGCTCTCGGCCGTTGAAGAGAGGAGTTCGCTTGTACTGTGAACCCCTGTCGAAACGTCTCGTCACGCAGAATCGTCGGGCGTTTACTGGATCAGCGATACGCGATCAAATTTTCACTAAATCTTGTTAAAACGGGCAAAGAGACTCACAACATGATTAAATGAGGCCTACGGTGGCGCTTCCATAGGTAGATCAGGTATTTTATGAGTGGCACAAGCTTTTCCGTAAGGTAAGGAAAGAGTGGAGGAAGACGACCGCTCCAGACGCCCTTCGACCAGCAAGACCAACGAAAATGTGTAGCGAGGGAAACATTTACTTAACAGTGATCGTAGAATGAGGATCAGAATGATTGCTGATGACTTAAGCATTCCTCAAACCCGAAAACTTATCCATGAGGAAAGCGCGCGCGAAGTTGGTGCCGGGAGTGTTGTCAGAGGAGTAAAAGGCCAACCGGTAGGATCTTCATCATGTGAATGAGGACCCCGATTTTTTGCCCAGCACAAGGCGGCAACGCTGCCTCAACCCCCCTTCAGCCTCGACTTGGCCCCGCCAGACTTTTTTCTGTGCCCGAGAATAAAATCGACGCTCGAGGGGAAACATCACGGATCGGTAGAGGTGGTTCAACAGGCCGTGACGAGGGAGCTAAACAGCATTCCGGTCCAGGCGTTCCTGGAGGCGTACGAAAACTGTAAAACTCATTGGCAGCAGCGTGTAGGTGCGGAAGGGTGCTACCTTGAAAAATTGCAATCGTTTGTACTTTTCTCTTGAATAAATTTTGTTTAAAAAAATGAGTCCTACTACTTTCAGAACAGACCATGTATGTGCTTTTTGCACGCGTTATTAGAAATCGGAAATTATAATTCCGTGCATTATCAAACGCCAGCTCGACTGATATCTTGATAAACATTGAGAAGGCACTGGCAGCAGTTATTTTTTGTGACTCGTTTGGAGACCAACCGGCGCTTGCATGCCGGTCGCGTAGGAGGGCTTAGAGAGTCTCGTTAAATCTCGTTAAGTCTCGTACGGTGCCCGGATGTTCTCGTTTCAGAGCCCGGATGATGGCTCTCGGTCTCGGCCTGACGTCGCCACACTGCCGACAACGGGAGCTAAAAGCATTTCATGCTTAAAAATAACGGCAACTCTTCCCATGTCACATGCAATGAAAGCAAAGTACGCGACCTGAAGTCGAGACTGCATTCTGTGTGTCTGCGGGACACCCATCCAGGCAAGCATGCGAGATGGGGAGTCCGTAGCTTCCACGGCTGCGATGCCTGCTTGCGGGCCGTGGGCCACATGGGTGCTCGTTTAGAAAAAGCTACTGCGGTGAAGCCTACCTTCGTGGGCTCGGTTAAAGAAGGCCGTTTTTTAATGCGTGAGCATTGTATGACTATGTAGGCGCCTTCGGTGGGAACGCAGGAACTAGTTGGTATATCGGAAAAACAATGGTATTGTGGTTAGAGCATTTAAATTGGATGTGCAAGTGACAAATTGGCTACGGTGAGTTAATTAGGTAATTGATTAGACCCAAAAATATAAAAAAGTGGGCGAGGCCGGCGCAAAAGTGATGATAAATTTTAAAATGCCGGAAGTTTGGCACGACGCGACCGGAAGTGTGGGCGAAGCCAACGCGTGGCGCCAAATTTGAAAACGAAGCGTGGCCCGAAGTTCGAAAACTCAGATGGGCAAATGACGCAACTTGATTAAGTAAGGCAATTAATTGTGGCATCGATAAGGTATCGAGAAGATACCGATAGGTGATCCATAAGTAATCGATAACTGATCGATAAGAAATCGACTTCCAGTTTGAGGGTCTATACTTGCTGTCACGAGTCTCAGCTGACGTGAGAATAGACGATATGCGAAATTGCCTGGCGGTCTGGCAACACCGCGCCCACAACTTCCGGTTTCCATGTTGGCTCGGTCGAGCTCGTCGAGCTGGTGCATCGTTTGCTATGCGTACTTTCTTCTTGCGAGTGGAATTTCAACAGGGCAAGCTTCAGCTGCGGCGTTGTTTTCACGGCTGATCTTTGACAAAATGTAGGTGCTTTCAATAAGCGCCAGCTTACTCCTACCGCGTCCTCAGCTTCGATTGAAGTCTGGCGCTGATGATCGCAATAATCGGCACTCGAAAGTGGGTTGGAAAGTCGAACCGTGACCGTGTGCTGTTGCCGTTTTAATGCTCGCATTAAAGCACCAGTTCAAGCATAACGCATTATCATGGCTATTTTATTCCCAGGTGGACGCGAATTCATCTGGTCGGGTAGCGAGCGGTTATTTTGCGGTGAGTGCGCACGTGTGTTGACAAACTTCTGTGACAGTGCGAACTTTCGTTCGCGCCGACGCCAGGAGCTTCGTGCATTGCAGGATAATCACACAAGACCCTCGACCAGCTGCGTAATTCGATTCCTTTACTGTAATGTGCAATGCGCATCCACGGTTTTCAACGTCACCGTTTCAGAGCCCGGCGTCGGTTGATTTTCGCCACAATTGGTTGAAACCGCGTCCTGCTTAAGACGCAGTTAGTCAGTCGACATCAACAAGAGGAAAGTAGGCATGCACATATAATTCAAAATATTGTAAGCGAAGACTCAGCTTTTTTTTTTTCAGATAAGCGCTGAGCCACCGCGGCGGCTTGGTTAGAGAAAGATGCTACAGCTGTAGGTGCATGCACGGACTCGATACGCTGGTCAAGCTGTGTGTGCATGGGCGAAATTAGCATGTTCGGCTGCTTCCGAAACTTAATTAGCTTACTCCCAAACTTGGACAAATGGCTTTGTTGCGAAGCAAGCTGTTGGAGCTTGCCACAACGATAATAAAATCTGATGGCTTGTAGCGTTTACAGAACACTGTTGCACGTCCTTTCTAGCTTAGAAATGCGTCCCTCCTTCATAATTAAGTAGCTATATTATTCGCTTCTTTTTTTTAGATTTTCGTCGCCGCAGATATCGAAGGTATAGGAATCCTGAAGAAATAAAGCATTCGCACCTCAGTTTTTATACGTAGGGTGTATTGCTTCACAAAGACTCCCTAACGCGCATAACATATAAGCGTATGGTCGAGAGAGTTTGCTCGCCCTTCTAAAACTAATTGAACACGGGAAAAAAATGAATTGAACACGTAGCAAACTAAGCAGTAATCGGCATATTGTTCTTCGAGTGAACTTATTTCGCCACGGCACGAGCGATTGGCCCGCTCAAAAAAATTACCTTCTCTATTACGTTGTTCAAGTATGCGTCTATATATATTCACGCCCGACCGGAGAGTTGATAAATGCACGAAATCGGCTTCTAATTTTGATCAGAGACAACAAAGGCTGTGGTCCCTATCTTAATTTAAACGCAAATCACCTCGAGAGATTTGTCAAAAATCAGCGCAGAAAGCGAAAGCTGCGCACTGATCCGCGTGCTGACACATGATACCTCGCATGGCGTTTTGTGTTACTAAAACGTTGGGACGGAGTAAAAAAATAGAAAAGCGAAAAGCTGGAACGCACCTAGTTCTGGCACGCATCGTAGTGTCTTTTCACAGTGGAGAGGGTAGCGCAACACTGCATCGACATTTTACTTTTCAAACGAAGCGCAGCCGTTTTAACCCAACGCTGGGCAGCGGTTTCGTTTTCTGTACCGTAACAACATGGAGGACTTAGTTCTCGGAGCGCCGAGAGATGGCGCTGCGCATTTCGCATATCGTCTATTGTGGAAGTCTTAAGTCCGGGTCTTGGTGTGACGTCTTAAGGTGTGACGTCATAAGGTGCCAGGTTATAAAGTGTGACGTCATGCTTATGAATTTCTCCAATGCGGGTGCCACACTGATCTCTAAGGTTTGTTTGGGATGAGAGCAATAATGCTGTATGGGCACGAAATGCTCGAAGATACAGCGTATATAAAGGTTCAAATGAGCCTGCTGTACTTTTGGCAGAGTTTTTCTTACCCTGACTCAATAAACGCTTATTGTGAACTAAAAAAACGTCTTTCTAGTTTTGATCATGCCGTAGCTTCGAAGTGTTTCAATTAGGGTGCCAAAACTACTTCTTGTTGTACTAAATTACTTAACGTGAAAAAAATCACCTGTGCTATTAACCGAGACGAAAACAAAACTTTCACTTTCAATATAGCTTCAATAACACCCTACTGGCTGCAGTCCATGAATAGAAATATCTTGGTGTGATGCTGAAAAAAGACTTCAGGTGGGATACCCACATAAATACATCACAACTAGTGGTCTAAAAGGACTATTATTCCTTAAAGGTGCCTCGGACAAGCACCGCCTGATGCAAAATTACTACCCTACAACACGTCCATCAGATGCACCTTAGAGTACGCTAACATAACTTGGTTTCCGTTTACTAAAGAAACATAAACAAACCAGAGCGGGTGCAAAGGAAGGCAGTGATAATCAGCATCAATAAATACAAATTAACAGATTTTCCTCCGAAGCAGAGCCATACTGATCGGAATAGCGTGATCGGAATGTCGTAGATTCATCAATTCTGAAGAGTCCATCAACTGATAGCTTTGGTTCATGGTTTCTGAATAATTAATAAGAAACATCGTTAAAACAAACCATGTCATTGCTTTTTTTATTTCTATGCAGTTTTGTCTGTGATGTAGTGATTTCTGTTTTAAAAAAAATGTATGGATAGTACGAGTATCTGTATTTGTAAACCCATTCTTGCTTTTCACGCTGTATTACCATGTTATCCAAACAGCTACAAGTGGCTGTTATTGCTAACATGTTGCCAAACCTGGCTCATTCCATTGCGTTACATCTACTCGGCAATCTTATATGCGCCCTTCCTGGAATAATCCTGGATTTGATTGGCAGCACCTTTGAATAAATAAATAATACTTACAAATATTATTACAGAGTCGCAACCATTGCGCCTTAGTGCATATGAAGATTGGATTCGTGCTTAATTGGGAACGAGGGATGGGTTTTATTTTTAGCTCAAGAACGATACAATCAGAAATGGACCCAATAAGCTGTTACCGTTCATTTAGGAATTGTTTCGAGAAACACGCAGCATTCGCAGTGAAAAGAAAAGTGTCATTTATTTATTCAGTTTTTTGTACTTTTATATATCACGGCAGGGGACATCTGAGGGTCAGAAATAAAACAAATTGAGAAGCTATTTTTGTGCAGCGTCTCTAATCAGAGCTGTTGCGAAAGGAGACTTCATACCAGTGTTTTCAGTGGAACCTCTTCCTAACGTAAAGTTAGTCCCTAAGGAACTGAAGAAAGAAATGGAGCGAAGTTGTAACGGATGGCCCGTCTCCGCGCTCAAGCTTGGATCAAGGCAGCAGTTCCAACTTTATCCGAAGCTGGTCACTATCTACGTACCCGTCACGGATGAGATCTGGGAGTGTAATGAGAGGAAACTGCATCCAAGACGTGTTGCTTGACGTTGTTGGCTTTTGATGTGTTGGCTCAAATGGATCTGGTTCAATTTCCCGCACAATGTCTTCCCTTCCTCTCGGATGAATTACGCTCACCCTGACTTTGTGCTTGAAAGGCCACTGGAGATCGTCGTCCATGTCGCCCTTGTGCAGGGTGTACATGAAATCCAGCCGTACAGATGTCGCGCTACGCTCGAACCACACTCCAGGAGTCATGCAGTAGCCGGAAAGGTACACCTTCTCGCTGTAATACTCAGCCCAGATATACTGCATTGCTTCGTCTTGAAGCGATTTCACTCCTTTTACAAGAAACTCGCAGTGCGTCTCTTGTAGTGCACTCTCTCTGCGCATATTGGGAACGGGATGCAATGTTTTTTGAACGCTCTCCTTCAATTCAGACTTGACTTGTTCAATGCTAGCTGCAATCTGGGACATTAAGTCGTCTCGAGTTCCGGTCAATTTATCGTTCAGTTTTTTTTCTACACTTTTTACAGTTCTCGAACAAGTCTTAACTGTATCGCTGCATGTCGCAAAGCATTGTTTCAGTTCAGCGATGGACGACGTTATTTCCTCGTGGTTCTCTACTTTTAAAGACGTCAGTTCTTGACGCAGTGTCTCCTTGAGTGTGTTTATACCATGAGAGATTTCGCCTAATCGGTCCCCATGCGTGCTGATATCGACAGCCATCGGCCTCAGATATGCTGTGATTTCGCCCGCCTGCCTTTCGAAGGCTCCTCTGAAAGAAGTCAACGATGCTGCCTGCTCCGCGTGAGTCGGTGGAACTTCGCTTTCGGATGCCATGGATGTCGAAGTGTTGCAAGAGGCCGACCGGAGAT
The DNA here is from genome assembly GCF_055824585.1 of Amblyomma mixtum. NCBI lineage: Eukaryota > Metazoa > Arthropoda > Arachnida > Ixodida > Ixodidae > Amblyomma > Amblyomma mixtum. The sequence continues at coordinate 72,892,285 of NC_143020.1, read as the reverse complement.
GCTGGCACACGTCTCTGCAAAGAACGGTGGCCGAGCACTTGGGACAACGGACGGAGTGGTGTTCACATTCCAGCTGGAAATGCCGGACGATCCCTGAAGCAGCTGTCCCGTACTGGCAGCCACTACCTTCATTCCAGCACCTGACCTGCAAGGGTACAAAATAAGTCACTTATAGTGATGGTGAAGCTGCGTAAACGAATTGGCAATGGGTTTCGATATTATGCGCCCTTTCACGGGCCTGAGAAATGAAACGGTAAACGCAACAGATGTTTTGAAAGAAGAATCAATTTTTATGTACGCACTGTATACAGAACATGTATCATTCGCGATGTTCCCTATGTTCGAACAAAACCATAAATAAGAATACTGAAGCGTTACGAAGAGATGAGATTAAGTGCATAACCATTCGTCGAACATCTTTAAAAATATGGAGATATTATTGTTAACTGACACACCATGTTTGAGGAAGGTGTGTAAGGTTCCACCGAGCAGCCTTGGAAGAGGTGGAAAGCCACATTCCTTTGTTCGTTGAAATAATTACCAGTCGCTGAGGCAGCGTAGGATCTGGCGTTAGCTGTAAGTTTCTTCATTTTGTTTTGCCCAAACCATTTAGATGGCAACCTATTCAGCATAAGAAAAATAGTTTGACGCCACTTCGGATTTCCTGCGTCAAGTAGTTCGGTCGTAAGAAACTTCTCAAGATCCAGGAAGTTATGGTTTTGGAGACGAAAGGTCGTCAGTACGGATCCCTGTAACGCCCTAAGCAAGCTTTCATTCGACAAGTAATTTTATGCTTCATAACCCGCTGAATCGTTTGATATCACTTCGATTGTTCTATGCCAATTAGGTGGTTCACAGTCTTTGTACCAATGGTATCATCACTCAGTGGACCAATGTGGCTGTTTGTACACTGGGCTATTAGCGTGGAAACGAAAGTATAGTAGTATATGCGCACTTGTACGCGGCACTTGGATGCTGCGTATAAGTATAGCTCGATGCTATGCAACCATTTGGGTCACATGGTATGGCACCACCCTGGTACGTGGTGATGCACCACCTGGTAAGTGGTGCATACCATTCATGGTTACGTATTATGGCAGCCGTGTCGGTCACGTGACATGTAAATGTTGTTTGTGCAAACGCTAACCACTGTGGTGGCCATATTTAGACAATGACGTTGTATTGCATACTCACAGGACCTTGAGTAGTGCGATTAGTAGTAAAAAACAAAGGCCTGTGCTCTATAACGTTGGCGACGGTACAGAACGGCATTTTACGTTGCATAGCGGTGGCGTTAAGCACATGCGCTTCAACCGCACGCGAACTTTGAATCTAAGGTGAACTTTTTCAGTACAAGAACAAGACACGCGGCGTTCTACACCGCGGGAAGGTGGAAACGGCGAGATATTTGCTTCGTGCGATTTAAACGCAAGGCTTTCCGTCGTCCATTTATGTACGTGCTAACCAGGCAAGCACTGAACTACCCAGCCGTGCGAGATAAGTGAGTAACGCATGCGCCTACCTGAGCGTGATGCAATATGATAAACTAATACAAACTTCATAACTGTCTCTGTCTCTCGGTGGAAAGCAAAATCGGTAAAAAGAGCATGTTTCTCGTATGAGAGAAGCCAACCGCCACAGAAACCAAGGGACACGAGGGATTTTTAATTAATTTATTTATTTTGTGCTGTTGTTCGATTAAGAATATTACCGAATATGTTACCGCTTAAAGCTAATTGATTAGAAAAGCAGAAGAAAAAACAACCACATGCCGCCGGTGGAATCCGAACCCACGACCTCCGAATTACGCGTCCGGTGCTCTACCGCTGAGCTACGGCGACGGCTGTCAATTCTTCTGCTTTCGGGGGTATTTATGTTTACAAATAACCTAACCTTTAGAGTTCACCAGCGCCACCCACGCTCTTAAGCGGCTGACGTGGCACGTCCTGAGTTACCGCTGATGTGACGTAGAACGTCATTGAACGCTGAGAGTGGAAGCTGTGTGAGAACCCTCTTATCCTTCCTATGGCGTCAAGGCTGCCAGAACCGAGGCCCTCGTTAAGCAATTAAGCAAACAAGAGAGGGGGGATGAGGGGCTCGTTATAAATATGAGAGAAGCCAAGAGTCACAGAAACCAAGGGACACCAGGGATTTTTAATTAATTTATTTATTTTGTGCTGTTGTTCGATTAAGAATATTACTGAATATGTTACCGCTTAAAGCTAATTATTGTTCTTTGTAGTGTTTATTGCCCGAGTTTAAAAAGTCTATGAAGTAAGATTTAGATTCAACAGATTAAGAAATCACGCCCTTCTTGAAGCACACTGGAAACAACTATCAGGCCAATGCTCTAGGCCCGGTCTCGGCTAAATCCAGAATGCTGTGTTTCAATGGTGATTGAAATACCGACTATTTAAGACGAAACTTTCACGGCCGCCAGATTAACTTCGTGGCTAACCAATGCACCACGCATAACATCTCCACCTGTTGTTAGCACTGGAGAGTGAGGAGATATTTCCTTTCCACATATTAGCTCTTTAAGGCGCAATAATATCTCGCAGAGCGCGTCAAAACTGAGCAACAGTGAGCACAGCTAAGCGTGTATAAAGTTTGCTTAGAGAAACACGTAATATAGTACATAATTTGCCTATAGGGAGTAATCACAAACGTCACAGAGGCCTCCATTTTGCTGTCTGTGGAGCGCATCGAATGGCTGCAGGCGCGTCTAATGGGATTATCACCCCCTGTTGCGGCCTGCACTGCTAAAGCTACGCGCTGGACATCAAAATGGCGCCGATGACGTCACGTTAATGTACAGGAGTTGGTGTTTTCAAGGTGGTGGTGCCCTCGTTACTTCATGGATACTGTCGGAGACGAAAAGGGGGGACAAAGTGCGGCGCCATTCGACACGCGATTTCCTCGGTCAAGGACCCTTGTACATTTGTATGCGCGCCTGTGTGTGCGTGTGTGAGTGTGTGCACGCGAGCCGGCCAGGCGGCAGGCGCCCGAAGGGCGCTGCGTGGCCGTTCCCCCGCGACCGTCCCTGAACCAGGCGGTAGGCGCCCGAAAGGGGCTCCCGTGACCGTCTCCCCGCGACCGTCCCTGAACCGGGCTGCAGGCTTTCCGGGAATTCTACTATCCAAGGTCGGAGAGGCGGGAGCGGCGGCAGAAGAGGGAGAAGGGAGGACTCGGCTCGGCATCGAAGGACAGTGTTTTGTGAGACGCTGAACGAACAGGTCATGCTTCCAATCGTTCTGTAAAGTTTTCTTATTTTACCATTCGGCCAATAAACCAGTTAAGTTTCACCGGAGTTCCTTCTTTGGGAACGAAACTAACGAGCGCGTACGTAGAGCACGTATTCCCTCACGTACAAACAACACAGGTACAATTCGTATCCGACGTTACTTTGCGCTAAAAAATCGGATCCACTTCAAGGGGAATACTATACATGGCCCTTTCTTAGCATGTACGGTCCTCCGATGGATATAAAATGCGTACACAAGCTGGAAACACTCTGCACTGCTTAAAGAGACACGCAAGCGAAAAGAAACAAAAGAAAAGAAGCCCAAGCAACTTTACTCCTTGACATTCCCGCTTACCTCCCTTCTCAGCAGATCGTCAGCGGAGAAGTCCATAAGGATGACGTCATCCTCCTCATAGCCGTTGCCATCCAGAGGACACTCGTACGAGCCGTCCTGGCTGCACTGCCCGTAGCAACAGTCACACAGCGCATGCGTGCAGGGCAGCAACGCGGTCTTCTTTCGCACCAGACCACAGGCGCTGCATGCACGCTTGGCTGGTAGAGGCTTGAGGAAGGTCAGGGGCCTCCAGTCGAGCTCCGGGGAGAATCCCACTAGCGTGTACTGCGGGCTTGAGGGAGGCATCGTTCACCACGTATGCGGCCGCTGTGCCGGTGGCGCATCAGAAACTGCTGTTTCCGCCCCTTCAGAGCGCGCTCTTATCTCCTTCGTGGCGGTCGTCAAGGCGACAATCGCGGCTGCATGAGCTGCCTCCCCTCGCAAGTGCAGCGTTCAACCGAGATACCACACGTGGAATTACACTGCCGTTCGCTTGTGATGAAAGTACGCTAGGGTGGCTTAATAAACTGACCGCGAAGCTTGCACAGAAGCTCGTAGGTCAGGAACTATGCGGTAGAACGGGCACAGCTGTTTTCCCAGGCGAATAGGTAATGGGAAGCCGGTAGCTCTGTTGAAATGAAAGGAAAAGATCACGGGTTTTGTTAAGGTTAATGACTTCCCGCAGGCGCTGTGTTCTGACATTAAGGTAGGCTCTCTTACGCATGACTGCCATTTCAGCACACGCTAGCTTATGTTGGTCAATTAATCCAGATTCTTTCTAACGAGTATATGGTGGTAAACCATATTTTCAAATGAGGGCGTCCTATAGTTGTGCGGCAATAAATGTGTTTGTTTGTAATTAATTGTCAAGGTACACCGACATAAGGCGCACTGAGAGAGCGGAGCATAATCATACATGGGCAATGGAAAATGCACAGTTTAGGCGAAATCTTCGCAGCCGTTTCACTGTTTCGCAGAACTGGATAATATACAACGCTCTCTTTATAGAAGCTGTGATAGGGCTTGCATACTCACCGTGTATATGTGAGCACTGTCGTCTGAAGGGTGATTTAAAGGGAGCATGGTATAAATATTGTAAAAATCACAATACTTTAGTAATGAGGCACTTCTTACCCGGGCTCACCAAAAGCTGCTTACCATCACTGCTTCGTTGCCAGCCATTTTCCCTGCTATCAGTCCCTCACTTTAATAAGGAGCAGCTCTTTGGCACTGGGTCTCTGGTTTTTGTCATATCCTCCTCATAGATTTGCTCAATACACATCAAACGCACAAAGCAAGCATAAAAAGAAAACAAGCATTTATTGGTGGGTGCACTGAAATCTCGCTGGCCGGTTTGTGAAGCTGGTCGCGTTAATTCATGGTATCGTAAGGTGGACGATTACGAATGTCTGGTTGAAAGAGCAGCGCTTGCTGGTGTCACACCCTCGCATCCGCTCGCCACGTATCCTGTTTACCTTCTCAGTGTCATATTCGAAACGTGTGAGGGTGGAATTAGGCTATATTAGACATTGGAGAGAAATACCAGCAGTACACATCAGCGAAGGTGGTTTGTGATAAAACTGCGTACCACGCTCTGAGCATAAAGAAAAGCTTCACAAACCTTCGCGCCGACATGAATTGAGGACGCGGTGTGCCATGTTACAGTTAAAGTCATGAGAAATGAAGAGGTCCTGGAACACATTCTGAGGAGACTGGATTAGCACCGTTCCCACTACGAGTTGCTGACAGTGCGGCCTCGGCCTGGTTCCAGCTAGTCCTCCTTATTATAGCTTACTGCGTGCTACTACACAACACCACAAACGACGAGACAAAGAAACAGGTACAAACGAGATGCGAACTCACAGCTGCTGAATACACACGTAACACTCGCTTTATACGCAATTTTTAGTGCATGATGTGTTGGTTATTTGGTCATTATAATCGGTTCTATCCGTTCCTAAAGGGTCACAGAAAGGGGCTCTCAGAAAAGTTGAGGTACGTCGGGGATGTTAAAGGACGCTCCTTCACAAATATCCTCTCGCAAGAAATTATTTTAACGGGTCCTGTGAAAGATTAGTCGTATGCAGTCAAAATTTGAACTTCCCTACCTTCGAGCCTCTCTCTCTCCTCTCAATTTTCGCACACCAAAACGTCGGCGCTCCTCCGTCGGCCCCGCCCATTCGGCCCCTCCCCTACCACTGCTGGCTGCCGGCGCGCGCGGAGTGGCCGCGGCCGTGGTAGCTGCGTGACGTCTGGGAGGATTTGGCGCGGTGAACCAATGACAACCCCCGGCTGCTGACGTCACATGCACGGTGTGACGTCGTATGCCAGGTTTCGCGCGAAAGCCCGCCGCCGCGCGCCGTCACGAGGTGCGGTAGCAGGAATATTTAAAAATGTAAATTTCGCGCTCGCTTTTGAGCTCGCGTACGCGGCAAGGTCAATTGAAATAGGTCGCGAAGCTGGTGCTTGAATGCGGTCCAGAACCAAGTGCTAGCGACATCAAATTAGGGGTGGAACTAAAGCGCCAAAATGAAATGAGTGGACAAACACGACTAGAAGAGGAAAATAATTAGGACATATTTTGTGTTTCAAAAGCATTCGAAAACAATTGCAGTGATTCCTTTTTAAAATGTTTTAGTTGTGTGCATTTTGTTAGAAAGTATAGCGCTTGCTTTGTAAAAATTTTTATGACAGCGTTCGCTCAGAGCAGCGGCAATGGCAGCGGGACGATGCCAGGGTTGACGGTGCTCTGATGTCATACCCTTGTCATATCTTTTGACCATTCTGCTTGCTTTTGTTTGAAACTCTATTCTGCTAGCCCTACTTTTTCCTCGTTGCTTATTGCTCGAGTTCATGGTGTGCATCGTTCGTGTACAGTTTCCGCTTTTCCCTTTTGCCAGCGATTCTGTGTAGTTTCGTTCGGTTGGGTGCGGTTCTGTCGCTTTTGCCCCAAAAGGGCATCGTCTGTGGCCATGGGGCCCCCGTACGCAAAAAAGAGGTGTGCGGTTGCACGATGTGCGAGCGATAACCTGTCTGGCGGCGTCACATTTCATCGCTTCAGCGCTACACCTGCGACATTCAGCGCGACACCTGAGGCGAGGACGAAGGAAAAAGGCACAACGAGAACTGACTACCTAAAAATAGCGTTGGTGGTCGGCACTCGTCGTGTCCTGTTTCTTCGTTCTCGTGTCGGGTGTCGCGCTGAAGCCTCGCGGCGTTCAGCAGTTTATTTTTCCCGCCAAGCAGCACGTGACGCTGACGTCACGAATATGACGTCACTAAAACACGTGACTTCGACGTCGCGTTTTTGTTTTAATTATGACGTCACTTTTTAGTTGTCCACGCATTTCGAAGACGGCGCTGGCTGCGCACCACAAGCCGCCATGTTTTGAACGTATACGGGCTTCTATGCAGCCTACGCTACCATAGTACATCTACCTTGTACGCGGCGTCAACGCTCGGTGGCCTGTGCTCTACACAGTGCTAGCATTTTAAAGACAATCTCGAAAACCCCTTTCTGTGGCCCTTTAATTATTTCCATCTGTGTTTCGGTTATGGCGATGTAAGCGTCCTCTCAGATCTCTCTCTCAATTGTTTCATATGCATGTCCTATTATGGCAGTCTCGCCAAACAACCGATGACACTTGTGCCGAGCACAACGCGTGGCCATGTTCTCTGGCTGCTCAGTCACCCCACAATTTTTTTAGAATATTCGTTTATTCCTTTAATAATGCATTTTGCTAATTTACCGATGTAGGCCTAACGCTGGCCGCACCTGATTTGAATTTCGTAAATTATGCGTGTATTGCATTCGAAGTACCTGTTTTGTGGGCTATTTCATATTTGGGCTTTTTTCTTGGCGTTCATTTCTGCCGATATTCAGTAACAAAATCTTCTTTCGTTTTAGGAACAAACAGTAGTGGGGTGCAATGAGCGAAACCTGGACAGGTTAAGCGAAGGAAAACGAAATCAATGCATAAAAGCGTAATTAAAAAGCGGCACCTGCTGTGGACTTGCCCAGCGACGACCCCTATTAGAAAACGGGTCCCAAGGGAGATGGGTCTGCGGTGTAAACGCGAAGGAGACTATGTGAAGGGGACATTGAGGAATCAGTTCATCAGCAGCCTATGCGACTACCTCACCGAAACTGGTCTGCACGCCTTCTTTTAACATTATATATCCTACATTCCACTCCCCTTTTCTCAACTTATCCCTCATTGCAGACTTCTCGAAATAAAGCAGCGATTACACAAAGTGATATTACAAAAATGCGGCGCGAGCTAAGTGCGATGATTGTGGCGTACAGAAAGGTTCTACTGCATTTAAATGAAACTGGGATGAAATAATTCTGCACGGATTCAAATCGCTATCGAGCGCCCTGGCTCGTATTTCTCAAACTGCCGCGTCCTGACTACTCCATCGGGCGGCTTCATCCTCCTGCTGTCACACCTCGGGGTCTTGGCGTTTGAGACGCTGACCTCTGCTGGCCGCTCTTGCCAAGAAAGTCTGGACGAACGCATGCGTGGACACTCCACCTCGGTTGCGTCCACGGCCTTCCGGCAAAGCGAGTAATCTTCCATGTCGCCGCTGGCGCATATACATGTCGTCACAGCGGTGGCTGTTACTGCACGGGCGCCCATGATGTCGCGCAGTCCGATCAGCTAAAAAATTTCCGGGAGTGCACTAAGTCTGCTTAGGTGAAGTATTACGAAAGCATTTCCATTACTGCTGCCGGTTATGTTGCTGTGTGTTCCTATCTTTACGCCTTTGCCGTTTCTAAGTCGTGTTTTTCCTCTAACTACGGTTCTGCAAAATCCGAAGAGTTGGGTCCCGTTGATAGCGCCCAGATGCGTCCCAAAGTATTAATTAATAAATTGATTAATTCACATTTAGCCATTAAGTACTTTGCCAATTAGATAAGGTCACTGGTGAATGCGAGTAATTCAGTAATTAACTCATCAATTAATTTGATCAATGAATATATACCCATTTATTCATTTTGGGACTTAATTATTCATTCATTCTGATTGCATAATTACTTAATCAAATATTATATAAGTACTCATGGATGGTTGACAGATCGTGTGGACACGCTGTGATGACACGCTCTGCCGAGAGGTCATACATGTACACGCCACTCGTGAGTCAAGAAACGCTTTCACATTGAAGTGGTTTGACTAGACCAGTTACAAAGTGTTCTGCGGTCCCTACTTTCTTGTGTACTTCAAACCAGATGACGACGAAGCCGCCGTGGTGGCTCAGTGGTTATAGTGCTCGGCTGCTGACTCGAAAGACGCGGCCTCAATCCCGGCCGCGAAGGTCGAATTTCGATGGAGGCGAAATTAGATAGGCCTGTGCACAGTGCGATGTCAGTGCACATTGTTGAGAACGGCGTCAGCTGGTGTATCTGGAAGGCGGCCTGCCGCGGAGAAGCTGTTATGAACGGCGTCAGCAGGTCTCTTTTGGAAGCACCTCCTGTGCACTCGGCGACTTCAAGGCCTGCTGTAATGAACCACCAGGAGAGGACAATGTGCCTTGCTGCGTCACAGTGCGGGACCCAAAAGAACGATGGGCTGAAGTTTGGACACAAAAACGTCATTTCTGGTGTCGGCTCCCGTACGAAGAGACATCTAGCAGGTTTACGTTATCTTCCCCAATCGCCACGACCATGGGGGGGGGGGGGGGGGGGGGGGACAAAGGGCCTCGTTTTCGGTGGCTCTTCGGCGTGCCGAGCATCGCGGTGGGCTGGCGGGAATCTTCCCCAACCATCGCGAACATCGGCAAGGGCAAAGGACCACTTTCCGCCCTTTCCCGAACTCGCGTACCGCCCTTGTACATCGGGTGTCATCTCTGAGTGGGTCCCACGTGGCCTGCTAAGTTCACAAAGCTCTGCAGGTTGTGCAACCCGCCTGGCGACCCTACCCTCATCAATCCCTGGGTTCCTCAGCAAGGATGCTGATATCGTCTTTCTCACAAGAAAGGAACACTTTTAAAAGAAAGAACGCGGTAGCGTTATAGGCTGATTCCCATAAATGCGCAATTGGCATTTCTCTACTTTGAAATCATAGATCTCTGGGAGTACTAGTACAACTCCAGTGGCAGTGGTGCAGCGGTCAAGCGATGCGCCACTGCCCTGCGACGGCAGGTACTCCCAGCGGTGGGCCTTAAATGCAGCAGCTAAAAAATACCCTTTGCTTCTATTCGTGGCGGCATTTTGCAGCTTTTCATGTGTTCCCATTCACTGTGAAAAAATAACCCGTGAATTCATGTGTATCACCCACAATGTTTGAAAGTTGAAGATAATATTTTAGTAAATATCCTTTTTTGCTGTAAAAACCGGATTTGCGCACGTCCATCTGAAAAAGAAACGCCTGAAATTTTCGACAAAAAATACAAAAATGTGAAACTAACGGTTACAGTTGTTCTGCATGTATTCACGCAGAACTCGCAATGCCAGCAGCGATAAGGAATGTCGTATTTCTTTTACGAAGCACTTTTAATTCACAATATGTTGGGAAGATGGATTAGCGGAGGTGCTGAAGAGATGAGGAAATTAAAGAATATTTAGTGAAGTACTTTGTGACAAAATCCTTCAAACCTCTATTATCTGGTAAACTCGTACCAGCTGTGATGCTTCAACCCAAACAGGCAGCAAAACGCTACTGCTTGAAAGGTAATCAACCGCAAGAAACCGTCAGAGGTGGACACTTCCTTTCCTTAAGTGTGATTCAAAGCATGAGCTCCCACAATATCTGCAGTCGGTCATTATCTACGTATCCGTTCTTGTTGAGATCTTCGAGGTAAAAATAATCACAATAATAATAAGGTGCGTTACTTGCAAATTTCGGCCTTTCATTCTCGTTTCAACTAAGCGGCACAGATTCGTAGTTCTCGTTTCAACTAAGCGAACTTCCTTTTGGGCAAATGACGCTAATCGTTGCCTTAAGCGTGAGTGGCCATTGAACACAGTTGTCCACGTCACCTTTGTGCAGGGTGTACCTATAAGTGCAGTGTCAGAGTTTCAGAAAGCTTCTTTATAATGACTCCAGGACAAAAGCAGTAGCCGCAGAGGTACACCTGTTGGCTGCCATATTCTGCCGTCCCTGTCTCTATCGGAAAGTCGTGAAGCGACTTCACGTCTTTTACGAAAAAGAAACACTGCTTCAAGCGTTGTTTCCTATTACGGGGAACACAGCTGACGGGGAACAATGTGTTGTGTCTGTTTTCGTTCTCTTGAGCTCTGGTTTCTTGTATGGTAGCTGAAATATGAGACAAGCTGTCTCGAGTTTCACTCAATTTATCTTTAAGTTTTCTTTCTAAATTGTTTGTGCAGGTGTAAAAAGTGCTAAATCTTTCATTGCATGTGGCAAGACATTTTATGGCTTTATCCTTAGAGAAGTTCTCATCCTTCTTCATTGTTGTAGCCACTATTTCTCGTCTAAGCGTGTTTATGTCATGACAAATTTCGTTTAATCTGTCACCATGCCTGCGAATATCAAGTTTATTTCATGACAAATTTCGTTTAATCTTCCACCATACCTGCGAATATCAACAATCATAGGCCTGAAATATGGTGCCATTTTTTCAGCCTGCCTGTCAAAGGCTCCTTTGAAAGACAAAAGCGCCGTTTCATCCATATGACCAGGCAGTACTTCACTTCTGGATTCGAGAGGCGTCCACGTATTGCACGAGGCCGATCTAACGTGAGCGCACGCGTCTCTAAAAAGAACGACGACAGAGCACTTAGGACAACTTGTAGAGTGGTGTTCGCATTCCAGCTTTAAATGTTGGGCCATCCCTGTAGCAGCTGTCCCATACTGGCAGCCACTGCCTTTGTTCCAGCTCTTGACCTTCAAGGAGACAACAGAAGTCACTTGGAGACATGTTGTTGCTATGTGGCGAGAGACTTGTGACGTTCTCTATAAGTGAGTCGAAAATAACCGCTCGCTTGTGGGGTTTTGATGACTGTGAAATATTTTTAATTTTTCTCCCTTCAATTGAGTTTGAGAAATTAAACGCTGCTTGTCACATACATTTAGCATGGTAGTCACATTTTAAATTTCCTGTACATACTGAATCTGCATTGTGCACCTTGGTCAGTTTTTTCGAACGCAAGTCACGCTCAAGAATAATGTTGTCATACAGATTGAAAATTGTTTGCCTCACCATTCGTCACAAATTTTTGAAAGGATGAGAATGTTACCGAGAAAAGATACAGTGTGTTCGAGAAATGCGCGTAGCTTATCACCGAACAGCCCGGCAACAGGTGGGAGGTCGCACTCTTTTGTCCAGCGAAGATTACGACGCCCTGCCCCTGATAGATTTGGCGACGCTCCAGCACTGCATCCTAGGCTGCATCGAGGAGCTGGAGGACAACTCCACAGCGCCGGCTTTAGACACCCACGGTATAACGGCATGCGAATGCTAAATCTAAGAGGAGTTATTTCAGAACAAGCAAAACAGCATACGCTGCTTTTGCACATACGGCGAAGGTGCAAAGAGGAACGCGTCGGCCGTACGCGACTGAAATGCAATTCACCGCCCAACATTTAATCACACGCTAACCAAGGAATGACTAAACGAAGTCAGGTGTGCTAGATAACTATGGCTCCGCTTATGGTTATCTGATTACATTCCAAACACGATAAAGTAAGGGGAAATCTACTCAGTAATTCATTTTCTCGTCGCGGAAAGGTACAGCCGCCCTGTTTTTAATAATATAGCGCGAGCGTATGCCGAACTGCTGGTCAGCGCCTTATAACGGCGATAGGCGTGCAACAAGGCGAGAGTTCGCACACGCGCACGAAGGCAGAGCGTCGTCTGCTACGCTGTTCCGAGCACGAGGACACACACCCTGCCACAATATCTGTTCGCAAGATCTCGCCAAGTCGTAGAGCGCATGCGCATGATTAGTACGTGAGACTGCATGAGAGGTGATTTCATTCTCTCGTTTTTTTTTTTTTGCCTATTACGGGAGGCCAGCCTGGCGATGAAAAGTTATAAGAAAAAATAAAAGGAAAGAAATATAGCAGCACATCGAAACCATTGCCTGGATCGCGATAAACGGGGTTCCAACCAGCTCTTTAATCAGTCTTGCAGTGTCTCGACGGTATAAAAAGGCACGTCTCATGCAGTCTCACATACTAATCATGCGCATGCGCTCTACGACTTGTCGGGATCTTGCGAACAGATATTGTGGCAGGGCGTGTGTCCTCGTGCTCGGAACAGCGTAGCAGACGACGCTCTGCCTTCGTGCGCGAACTCTCTCCTTGTAGCTCGCTTATCGCCGTTATAAGGCGCTGACCAGCAGTTCGGTCGACGCTCGCGCTATGTTATTAAAAATCAGGGTGGCTGTACATTGCAAAAAAAGGGGTGTTTCTTTGAAATCTCGGTGTGGTGCCTCTTACCCGAGCAGACACAGCAGCAGCAGACACAAATTACGCCCCTTATTGAAGCACGCCGGCACCATCTCTCAGGTCAGTGTTGGAGGCTCGGCCTTAGCGAAAACTTTATTCATGCTTCAAACTTTATCGAAACATCCGAGTTTACAACGAAACGTCCGATTGCACCGGGTATCTTCCGGAGCTCTCTAATGCACCAAGCCTACAATCTCCAGCACTCGAAAGCAGCTCAGAAACAAGCCAAGGTTTAATCTCATTATATCAAAGCTTTTAAGTGCAACTTATCTCTCAAAGTGGCACTGCAGGGCCCCACAGTTAGAATAGCAGCGCAATATATTTTTCCTGCCGAGATACTGCATAAGCTGCTTAGGATTTCGAAGTTTTTAGCTAGACACTTAGCAAACGCATTTCATTGCTGCTTTTTTTTCCTTTTTTTCCCTTTGTTCCCCTCCCCAAGTGTAGGGTAGCCAACTGGGCATCGACTGGTTAACCTCCCTGCCTTTCTGTCCTTCTCTCTCTCTCTCTCTCTTAGCTGTGGGTGGCCTCATTAATTTAGGGATATGGTTTAAGGGGTTTAAAGTCCCAAAACAACTTCGGTTAAGAGGGACGCCGTAGTGGAGGGCTCCAGAAATTTCGACCACCTGGAGTTCTTTATCGTGCACTGACATCGCAAAGAGCACGGGCCTCTAGAATTCCGCCTCCATCGCAATTTGATCGCCGCGACCGGGATCGAACCGGCGTGTTTCGGGTCAGCAGGCGAGCACCATAACCGCTGAGCCATGCACCACGGCGGCTGGTAGGCTTGACCAGGAGATCACAGGTGTATATATCTGCAAATCTTGCACAAGAAGCCATTTAATTTCGTGAGTTTTCCGCGGGGACAGAGAAACGTAGTACAGACAAATCGGACGGGTCTAAAGACTACCCTTGGTCTTAGCTTTTTTCTGATCTCGTAACTAATTGGCCTGCTCTTAAATGAGGGAATGGCCGCGCTGAATGAAGTGTGTGTAAATAGTTTTTTCATTACGAGGGGTTCACAAAAGGAAATGATTGTGTGGATGACGCGCAGTATCCAAAGTAGGAACGGGGAAGGATTAATATATGTATGAGACCTGCTGATTGCTGTTCAGCCACGAAGGCGTGAAGGTCAGGTAGGCCGCCAGCCTGTGACGTAGATCGAAGCCTGCCTGTGTACTGCTGTCTGTGGGAATAGGAAGTATTGAGGTACAACCTGCGTATCACTGCACCCGCCTTTAGATACCTTTTACATTCCGTGTACCGTGTAACCGTTACCGGTACCGGCGTACCGTTAGCCCGTGCGCAGCCAATGCGCATGCGCAAATCATATTCACGGCGCTAGATGACACCAGTTAGACGGCAGACGCGCACGCCTGCAGCATAGGGTCCAATCAGCGCTTGACAACCGGCGGTGGGCATGTTCCTGGTACACCGGTAATGATAAGACGGTACACAGTATGTTAAAGGTGTCAATTCATGCCAGGTGACACGAGAGGGGCCGATGGCGGAAGGTCGTGGCTAGCGTGGTAACTTAGACCCTAAGTTTAAGCCGAAGTCTTTCTGTATCTTACAATACACCACCGTGCCTTATCAGATGTTTGGGCAAACCCTGTTCGGGGAGTACACATGACGAGCTTTAAGTCGTTCACTGTATGCTGAAGGAGAACAGCCTGCTATTCTCGTTCACCGTAACACTGTCAGGTTGGGCCAATATAAAGTGAGCCCACTTACTGGTGGCAACACAGCCGTGAGGCGCTTCTACGCTTTCCTTTAGCGATCACTCGATACCATAGCGCGGAAAAAACACTGACGCCAGAGAGGCAGGTTAGGTTGATGTTGGGATAGGTGTAACGACACTCTACTTATTGTATTGTCTACGTAATTTAGCAGCCTTTTTGGGAAACCATGTCTTCCTAGGGGACGGGAAGTTTGTATGGGAAGAAAAAATTCCGAGCCACAACATGGCTTTTGTTTGTATTGTTGCTTTTACTAAAAAATGAGTGTTATTTTAACCGCAGCTAACAGACGGCGCAGTGGATCATGGCATTAGGAGGAACGGAGTCCGGGCCGGCCCAGAAGGTGGTGACCGGATCCTTGTTTTACTTCAGCTTCATCGCCTTAGAAAAATTACTCCCTTTCATGCGAGAGAAGTAAGGGGGAAGGAAGTTGTTTTGTGTCAGCGATAGTCAGAGGTAAAAAATAAACAATCAAAAACGCCGTGCATAGGAACAGTTGCTAGGTTTCCAGGATTTAAGCATAAAGTGACCTCAAAAACTTATTCAACGTGAATGATCTGTGCATAGTAGTCCAAGAACGAAGTTAGTAGTTTCGACCGCGGCGGGTCACTCCACCAATAACATGGCGAAGTGAATTTCTAAATCCAAGAAAAAAAAAAGAACGGCAATTCTTGGCGGTCGAACATCGCCATGAATTGGGAAATAGTGTGCAATGAAAGGAAGGCGCGCGACCAGAAGTCGAGACTGCAGTCTGTGTCTGCGGGACACCCATCCAGGCAAGCATACGAGATGCGGAGTAGGTACAGTCGGGGCCAAAAGTCTCCGGACCACGGGTTCCTCAAACGAAGCTTATAGCTCTACTATCAGACAGCGGCTGGAGACCGCACTTGTGGAGATGAAAGAACATAAAATTTAACTTTTATGTCCACAAGTGTGGTCTCTAGCCGCCGACTAATAGCAAAGCTATCGGCTTCGTTAGAGGAACACTTTGTCCGGAGACTTTTGTCCCCGACTGTACCTTCTTCCACGGCTGCGATGCCTGCTTGCGCGCCGTGGGCTACATGGGTGCTCGTTAAGAAATAGTGCTGCGGTGAAGCCTACCTTTGTTGGCTCGGTAAAAGAAGGCCGTTTTTAAATGTGTAGGCATTGTATGGCTATGTAGGCGGTTTCGGTGTCAACGGATGAACTAGTTGGTATATCTGAAAAACAATGGTATTGTCGGATAGAGCATCTAAATTGGATGTGCAAGTGACAAATTGGCTACAGTGAGTTGATTAGGTAATTAACTAGAGCCAAAAATCTCCAAAAAGTGGGCGGGGCCGGAGCATGAGGGGCGATAAATTTGAAAACGCCGGGAGTTTGGCACCACGCGACCGGAAGTGTGGGCGAAGCCAACGCGTGGCGCCAAATTTGAAAACGAAGCGTGGCGCGAAGTTTGAAAACTCAGATGGGCAACTGATGCAGCTTGGTTACACTGTAAAAAAAGTCCGTGACTTTACGGAGACTTACTACGTGGAAAAAAAGGACCATTTGCATTTTTAGAAAACACGGAGGAGGAGACCGTACTTCAGTTCAATAACGGAGGAATCGTCATTATTCACCCGTAGACGTTGCAGGGAAGAAAACTTGAACATTCTGTTAGGCAGCAAAGCTTAACACTACACAGCGGTTGACTCCTTCGGCATTGTGTTACCGCCAAACGCATTAATAACTTAATTAACGTCAACAGAAACAGAGCAAAGGTTGTCATGATTTGACGCCACTGCTTACTGTCATGCCTGCATGATCGATAATAATTTGTTATTGGAAAGGGGGCAATATCTGTCTCACTGTTTCGGTGGGCTCCTGAGCCGTCCCAGCTAATACGGGAACCATCACAGCAGCGTTACGTTTTTGTTTTGGTCAAACGTTAATGACATTGCTGTTAAATTCTTTTTTAGAGCATTTGTCAAACGCTGCAAATGAGCGGAGAGAAGTCACTGGCGCGCTTTTTTAATATTCGCTTCGGTTCAGGGCTGCCCACAGAGCCGAAATACTCCAGGCCGTAGCATCTACTAAGATTTTTGAAAAGTGGTGTTTGGGTTACAACACATTCAATTCAATTTCAATTCTATTTTGCAAATGCAATATTGCCTCTGAAATCGATAATTATAACTTGAAGCATTTTTGTTAACTGACAACCTTTTTTTGCACGGTGCCACATTTCCAGGGGGTGCCAAGCGTTACGGTCTGACAGCAGGTGTGAAAATGGGCTTACGCAGCACCCTTTCTTTGCAAAATTGGTGCAGAAAAAAATTGCATGTCTGCTACATTTGCGATCTGTGGGAACGAAATGGGGGAGGCCAGGGGCATGTGCGCAGCCAAGCAAGTTGTGCTGGTGCTCATACACCTTTCATCCCACTCCCTCCTCCTCCCCCGAAATTTTAGAGATACTCGCTTTGAACTCGGTAGGTGCCTTGGGGTCACCTTTATACCCCTACGCCACTGAGTGCGCTGCTGTGGTGGCGGCTCCACTTTGCTTCTCTTTTCAACGACAATTTGCGTTCTTGTAGACGCAATGGCGCAAGTACGCTTTGACGCACGGAAGACCGATGTGTGAAAGGTAAGTGTAATTTCACTGCTCTGCATCAAACGATTTGTCGTGCCGGAGTCGTATTTCACCTTTCGCTGCGAAGACGTGCTGTCTCAAGCGCGCACAGCTCGGTGTTCCTGCGTAAACGACATTCCAGGTCCCAGGTATGCAAAAGCGTTGTCACTAGCCCACAAGAATCTCGCGTTCATTTAGTGCTTACTACGGAATGCCCTAATGCATGGCTAGATCACTGAGCAGAGTGCACCAGCTTCCAGAGAGAGAGAAACAACTTTATTTTGCAGCCGCTTCCAGCAACCTTCGAAAAACGACCTTTTTTTTTCGTAACGCAGAGATGTTTCGTTCGCTTTAGGTCAATTATAAATACGAGTAAACTTTAACAAACTGATTTAATTAACGCATTGGAAAACAAGAAAGCAGTACGCAGAGAATTGCTCACTACAACTGCTCTTTGAGTGCGTCTCGCAGTAGTTACATACTACTGCTTTGGAGGGTGCGCGTCTAGTTCCGTTCTGCTTCTCCTTGGGTAAAGCTTTCTTTTTTTGCAGAGGTAGAGGCAGCAGAAAGGGAGGAATGGGCCCATTGTGAAAAGGAACCTTTCCTACCAGTGTTGAGGGAGCACGCCGCGCCGTTCGGGAGAGGGCGTCCTCCTCTCAACCTCGGCGTGAAAGTCCGCGGTGTTTTTTTTTTTCCCCTCCCCCTGCATTCCAAGGTTGACCGTACCATGCGACTTCCTCTATTGTCGACTGTCGCGTTCGTTGACAAGCCAAGCTAAGCCAAGCACTGTATATGTTTGGCTGGCGGTGGACGGTGGTTGATTTCGGGCGGTGTGTACCACGCCGGCGTACGCCAGCCATTGCGCCACTTTAGTCGTTCCAGTCTTCGTTCCACGCGCAACCCGAGTAACCCTCAACTGTTTTTGCGCGCGTCTTACGCCGACAACGTTTCACCGCAGCTCCTGCAGTGGCCCGAGTGGCTCTTCCTGCCGGGTGTCCGGCTGCCCGACACAACGTCGGCCATGGCGGTAAGTACGTCTCTCGAAGCGCTCGCCTCCCTCCCCATGCCTCTGCCGCGGTTCTTCTCTCTTCTCGACATGTTCTGAGCGCACTCTTCTGCGTCGTCGGATTTTGTCCGTGCTGTGCTCCGCGCGCACCTTAGCGTGCCAGCTCGAGCTTCTGCCTGCTTCAGCCATCGTCGCCTGGATTATCGCCGTGCTGTATTGTTTTCAGGAGGGACCTTTGGCGTGCGCGCCTTTCGCGCTCCTTTCCATTTCACGCGCGCCTTAGTGCGCCCGTTTTCATTATCTAGGTTGCTCATCGGCTGCTGCATGTGCTTGGCTACATCTGCTTTGCGCTCACTTGGATGCACTGCTTGCTCGTGTTTTTTGGTAGCGTCGCACAGTCGGTGCAACCTATAATGTATCGCATCAAGGCAGTACGTGATCAAAGAGTTGGCGTTGACTGGCGGCCTGGTGCAGAGCGCGTGTGAATCGTTTACGTTATAATGACGACGTGGTAAATTAACTCTTATATCGTTGGCATTCGAACCTCCGTGTATTTGTGTCGCTGCACTGGCGGGGAGGCTTGCATTCCAAATGCATTAAAGGCTGTCTTCATAAAAGGAATGACGAGAGGCTGCATGACTGGCATTGCTTATTTCATTGTTTGCTCAGAGAAAGCGTTTGTTGTAAGTGAGCAGTAGCCGCTATTTTTCATTGTTAAAGTAGCAACATCAGCCAGCATGCATTATCATTTTTACACTTGAATGACTGAAAGAGTATCACAGCATTGCCTTCATTTTTTTTTTCTTGTTGCTTGCACAGCATGAATTGTTGTGCCTACAGATTGGACTTTTGCATGCGTTTCGCATTTTCGCGAGCAAATTTTAGGCAAGAAGTTTCAAAGGCACCGTGTATTCACCCAAAGTGCTCGCTATTAATGTAGCAGTATTTGCCGTGCTGAATATCAAATCTACATACTTCAAAGCGTGTTTAGCATCTTGTCTGCATAGACTCTTGCCTTCAAGGAGTGCTTGGAGGTTTCACTTATCTGCTTAGTGTTAGAAGTAACAGCCATCACTGATAATAATACTTATTACAGACATGTTCTGCATGTACATTCAGGGCGGAATGAAATGCAAACACATATATGTCGTACTTTTCTACTTTACAGCGAGATATTCATTTAGAAAAGGCTTGTAAATGAGTACTTCAGTAGATTCTTTACCCTGAAACATGAATTAGGCTAGCTGTATACTGCAGTTGAAAGCACACAGGCAAAATAATTTGTCTTGTTCATCTGCGTGGCTCATATTTCATTCCAGCCTGACTGTACACTACTCTCCCAGCAGGTACCCCAACTGAAGCATGCACTGTCTTGTGAAAAATGCTGCACATATGTTTTAGAAGGGTGCGTGAAACAATGTGCAGCTGCTAATATTGAACTATTAGTATCTGAGACCTGATATTCAACTGAATCATCAATCTGTCTCCTGCTAGGAAGGCACAAGCATCACGCCCATGGCTAATTCACTGCCCTTCACCCCTGTATTGGTTTCACTCCTTGAGTTATGGTATTAATAATTACCAATTTTACTACAAGGATATATGAGAGCACATTGTGAGCTAAATATGGTAAATGAAAGTCTTCCACTCTGTACAGTGATGTGGTTGGTCTTGTACATCTTTACTAATGTCTTAATTTTGCTTTATGCAAGCCTTGCCTTCCTATTGTATCCTATGCCCTCCATGTCCTCCTATGCTATCTGCCTTCCTCCTGGTCCTCTCTTCGGCCATTTCTCCTGTTTCCTTTGCACTAGCTATTGGTCTGGTGCCTGCTGTGAAAATGACAGCCAACACTAAGTCGCTTCCTTTATTTCCATGAAATCTTCACTGCTACTACTAATGCTGATAGCACTATATCAGTTTTTTTGTGTAATAATGTACAAGATAGTAGCTAAGCCAATGGTAGCTGAGTTGAATATCATGCATATCTTGCATGCGATATATTAACATATTCACTATTACAATACCCTCAATTTCTTTCAGTTCAGACATTTGGCCATAGATATTTTATGCTTTTTTTTCTAGTTTAGTCCACTCAAACAAACTTTGCTTTTTGCGTTGCAGGTACAATGAGTGCCGCCCTGTCTTATGAGCAGGAAGCAGTATTTATGGATCCTTTTCTTGGAAATGACAAACCTTCTGTCGCCTTATTATGTGCTGAGCCTTCATCATGGGGGAAGCAAATGTCATGACTTGGATTTCTACAGAGGTGAGACATCACACCCAGCCTCATTTTTTCTGCGACATGCTTAGGGGATTAGCAAACCTTCGTTTAGTACTTCTTTCACCTTTTTTCAGTGCTCCGGCATGGTGAATAGATATGGTACTCTGGCTATAACATAATGATATATGGCCACATTATAAAGGCGTATGAATTGCTGCACTTATACTATTTTGCATGGCCCTCTTTTAATGCTTTTTCAGCCTTGGTTTGTTGAAACGAGTAGCAAAAATGAACACAAAAACGAGAAAGAACTAGGACTTTCTATATTTTACACACATTTTCTGGCTTCAGCGAATTAATGCCAAATAGCCCAGTTCTGCACAATAGTTCTTTCAGTTAAGCACAGCTGTATCTGTATTAACAATTTTATGCAAGGACAAAAGGCATTTTGCATTTATATTCTGTACCCCCTCAGTAGCTCAGGCAATATGAAAAATTAATTTCATTTTTTTTTGTTTTATACTACAAGACGTCACATAGAGAGCAAAGCTATCAAAGCTGAATGCAAAACGTGCACAGTTCGCGTGTACTTGCAGAGGCTTGTGAACAGAGCCCATAGGATTTTTTCATTTATGCAGAATGGAAAGTTCAAAATTTTTTTGCATAATTAGATCGTGATTGGAGCATGAAGTTACATGTTAGAAGATGAAACCTGCCATATTGTACAGGGTCGTCCACTCTTAGTGCGAACACGTGAGCGCATGGCTGTGCTCTTTGAAAGGCTCATTGGAAGGCCATCGAAACAAAGTGGCGGATGAGGCGAAACACCACATTCAGCTCCTTCTCGAGCGCCACACTGCTGCGATGAGTGGCTGTGTCACTTGCAGTGGCTGTCTGAAAAGAGCGGCCATGTGTTCGCAGTAAGAGTGGATGATTAACAGAGTACACTGTGGGGCCAGTTGGTCATACATACTCTGAACGAACAAACGTAGCGTTTAAAACAGGACACAGAAAGATGAGGACAGGACGGGGCTACAACTTACAACTGAATGAAATCGATAAACGAAAGACACATCCCTTCTCGAGCAAAGACACGCATGCGCAAACTTGAAAGAATGACAAAACTGTGATAAACTAGAAAAAACCGGCAAAAGAAAAAGAGATGAAAAGGCGTGGAATAGCCACCGGTCATGAAACTGTTTACAAACATTAAGTGCGTGTTAGAAAGTTTCTTTCTTTTTCCATTAGATAAATAGATGGTGTGCTAATGCACGTGTCATTACCGCATTGTGATATTTCATGAGCTTCCAGGATTTCCCTCGCCAATTGATCTTTACCCCTTCCTAAAATCTTCGTGCGGTTCAAAGAGGGAAAGCAACCTGGGCAGCTCTTGCAATGCTTTGGCAAGTGCTCATCAGTTTGCTGACGAAGCGAAGATGCGTGTTCACTCAGCCTCACGTTTAGACATCTGCCCGTCTGCCCAATGTACACACTTTCGCAGCGTAGAGGGATCTGATAAACAATATCTGTGGCGCATGAGACGTGTGGCTTCTTGTGTTTTGTGCTACACCCTGAATTCTTGGCGCTGTCATGATCTGCCAGAGCGCAAAGCTTTGCAAGCTTGAGGGGAGCTGAAAATACTACATCGATACCAAATTTTGCTGCCACTCTCTTCAAGTTGTGCGAGAGCCTGTGTACATAGGGCATAACTTCAAACTTCCTTTTCTGTTGTCCGGGTACATTTATCTTAGATAACTGTGTGTGTTCTCTTGCTTTGTGCAACTTTTTCTTTAGAGTTTCTGCGACAGCCACAAGAACATCGCCAGGAAAGCCTGCTTGTTTAAGTCTTCGAATCTGGTTGTCAAAACTACTACCAACTTTGTGCGGACATGACTTGAGGAGCGCCGACCTGAGACATGTGGCTGCTATGCCTCGCTTAATGAGCTTCGAATGAGAAGAGTCGTAAGGTAGAAGCGCTTTCTTGGACCGTGGCTCGTAAGCCCAGCAAAAATGACCAACAGAATTAAAATACAGGTGAATATCTAAAAACCGAACGGAATCGTGAGCCGGAAGTTCTATGGAAAAATTCAGTGACTTCATGATACCTTTGAATCGGGTTAAAATCGAGTCTGCAACTACACTCAAGTCATCTCTAGACGAAAGGTTGAGAAGAACAAGGAAATCATCTACATATCTAAAGACACGTACAACGCGCTCATCGTTCAACTGAGACTGAACCAAACGTCCAAACTTGGCAAGAAAAATTTCACATAGCACAGGGGCGACACTTGAGCCAATGCATATCCCACGTTTCTGGACATAGAAATGTTCTTTGTAGCTTATGATTGTAGAATTGAGGTACAGGGCCAAGAGTTCCAGAAATGATTCAATACTAACACCACATGAATTCTGAAAGAATTCTGAATTTGCTTCAGTCTCAGTTGAACGATGACCGCGTTGTACATGTCTTTAGATATGTAGATGATTTCCTTGTTCTTCTCAACCTTTCGTCTAGAGATGACTTGAGTGTAGTTGCAGACTCGATTTTAACCCGATTCAAAGGTATCATGAAGTCACTGAATTTTTCCATAGAACTTCCGGCTCACGATTCCGTTCGGTTTTTAGATATTCACCTGTATTTTAATTCTGTTGGTCATTTTTGCTGGGCTTACGAGCCACGGTCCAAGAAAGCGCTTCTACCTTACGACTCTTCTCATTCGAAGCTCATTAAGCGAGGCATAGCAGCCACATGTCTCAGGTCGGCGCTCCTCAAGTCATGTCCGCACAAAGTTGGTAGTAGTTTTGACAACCAGATTCGAAGACTTAAACAAGCAGGCTTTCCTGGCGATGTTCTTGTGGCTGTCGCAGAAACTCTAAAGAAAAAGTTGCACAAAGCAAGAGAACACACACAGTTATCTAAGATAAATGTACCCGGACAACAGAAAAGGAAGTTTGAAGTTATGCCCTATGTACACAGGCTCTCGCACAACTTGAAGAGAGTGGCAGCAAAATTTGGTATCGATGTAGTATTTTCAGCTCCCCTCAAGCTTGCAAAGCTTTGCGCTCTGGCAGATCATGACAGCGCCAAGAATTCAGGGTGTAGCACAAAACACAAGAAGCCACACGTCTCATGCGCCACAGATATTGTTTATCAGATCCCTCTACGCTGCGAAAGTGTGTACATTGGGCAGACGGGCAGATGTCTAAACGTGAGGCTGAGTGAACACGCATCTTCGCTTCGTCAGCAAACTGATGAGCACTTGCCAAAGCATTGCAAGAGCTGCCCAGGTTGCTTTCCCTCTTTGAACCGCACGAAGATTTTAGGAAGGGGTAAAGATCAATTGGCGAGGGAAATCCTGGAAGCTCATGAAATATCACAACGCGGTAATGACACGTGCATTAGCACACCATCTATTTATCTAATGGAAAAAGAAAGAACCTTTCTAAGACGCACTTAATGTTTGTAAACAGTTTCATGACCGGTGGCTATTCCACGCCTTTTCATCTCTTTTTCTTTTTCTTTTGCCGGTTTTTTCTAGTTTATCACAGTTTTGTCATTCTTTCAAGTTTGCGCATGCGTGTCTTTGCTCGAGAAGGGATGTGTCTTTCGTTTATCGATTTCATTCAGTTGTAAGTTGTAGCCCCGTCCTGTCCTCATCTTTCTGTGTCCTGTTTTAAACGCTACGTTTTGTGCGTTCAGATTAAGACTGGATGACCCTTTACATTTTGTATGCTAGAGTGCCGACACTTGCATCCATCTAAAAACATTCATGCAGGTTATCTGGTTAGCCTCCTTCCTTGATACCACATTTCTGGAAATGATAATTAACTATGTCAGCTTTATTTTGATCAGAATTTATAAGAATGTATCACATACACCAAATTTTGTGATCATATATGACAAAATTCAAAAGGTGATTCATGATTGGTATTGTTTAGTCTAGGGCAGTAAAATGCCATGTACCTAGTGCAAAGTAAAATTAAATATGACCAGTCTAATACCCCTGCCACACGGCAAATTTAATGTCATTCCCATCGAATGACATTCGTTCAAAACGACATTAGTTTGCTGCCACACGAGAAAATCTAATGTCATTCGATGAAAACGACATTAGGTATCGAATGAGTTCCCTGAACACATTCGCCTGCGACGTCCGAGCTAATGTGTTCCCTCGACACCAGAGACTTGGTGAGAATATACACCGAAAAACACGATTACAAAAACGTCACAAGCACTGTAATATTTCCGCGTCCCTACGATTGTGCTGTCGTTCATTTATGTATATAAAAATGCCAAATAGAATTGGAAAAAATAAAACTCACTCTCGCTACCAGCCTTGCGTGGTTAACATTCACAACATGGCGACGCCCAGCTCGCCCGCTTCGGACCGAATACTGCGTCGCCGCTGCATTTTTCGACGCGATAGTTTGCTCTAAACGGTTGTATTCGCTTTTATTTTGTGCATTCTCATCCCTCCGTAACAAGATAGGTTTGAAATATCAGTCGCTTTTGAGATAAATTTCAGAATTTCTTGATGCTAGGCTTAACTATGTACGGCGTACACTGTCGTCATAGCAACGACCCCGAGCGAAGTATTTCTCCAACTTTGCACTAGAATCTACATTTTCATTTCATCCAATTGATTTACATTTAAAAAAAAACAAAGCCTTCGAATGCATTCATTACTGCCGTTAATAAAAGAGAAAAACGTTTTTTCGGCACTCAGTTCAGGAGGTTTGACTTGCTATCGTCTAGATGACGCCACAGTATGTTATGCTTCTCGCGCGCTACGCTAGTCACACCCAACCACCGTGCTCCCTACTAAAACTGTTGTGAGGACGGGCGGCAGTGCGCGCAAGGTGCGCCCGTAGCATGCGCAAAGCTTTTGCGGACGCACAGCTAATACTGTCTAATTTCACCATAGAGAGCATTTCACAATATGACGTCCGCCATTTGCCTGCCGCCGATGGCTGAGGTTTGGCTTGGCTTGGACTTGTGGTGGATAGCAGTGATCAACACGTTATTGAAATCAACGTTTTTAGATCCCTCGCACAGCGCGCCTATCTAAATACGTTGATTAAAATGAGGATGAAGATTTTAGAATCGGTTTCCATTAGCAAAGCAATACTTTTTGCAACGTATTGAAGCATATATCGAAATTTTTGTATGCTGTACTCACTGTACTCTTTTTCCATCGCAATCACCATCATTTGCAAATGACATTAGTTTTTGCCGTGTAGCAGCGCGCAGAAAAAATGACATTAAGTCGAACGAATGTCATTCGATGGGAATGACATTAAATTTGCCGTGTGGCAGGGGTATAAGAAAACAAACTGCTTTTTTTTAGAGGGAAATCTTTCGACCGAATTGCTGGAGTGGCTTGACGTGATGAAGACATTGACAGGAGTGCACTCAAAAGTACCCATATTTGGGATGGAACGAGAACTGGCAGACAGCTCTTCAAGCAATTGGTGAGTACCTTGGTGCTCTGCTTCTGCTGTTTCCTATGTGACCAGCTTTTGTTTTTCACCTAATAAGAGTGCATATCCTTAAAAATATCAGCACAAATTGAAGAGAATTTTGATATTCTTGCATGAGACGCCACTGCGAGAACTTGCAAATAATGATATCTCGCATGTACACTTCACTGCTGAATACAGTAAGCACTGATTGATAGCTAAGTGCCTCTGACGTATGAGAAAATAGATGGGTTGCTGCACAACATGTGGAACTGGCCTGCCGAGCACTTTGTCTTTAGGAAGTGGAGGATTAAGTAGTAATTTCTGAAAGAATTTCTAGAAAATAGCACAAACCACACGACCGGGAAGAAATAGCTGATGCAACACACTCACTCGAATGACACCATGTGCATGAAGGACCTTATGGAGTTGCCTGCTATGTTGCACGAGAAGGTCACGCAGGATGGGTGTCAAAGACGAGCTGATTCAGGTGCCTTCTTTCTGTCCCTAGTACTCACTGTAGAACTCAATGAACAAGCAGCAAAGGTTACAGCTGAGCATGGCCATACTCTTGCGCTTCCCTCCACAAGCAAGCTGGAAGCACAGTCCTTCGATACCTTTAATGCTTTTGCTCACAACATACATTGTTGCAGCACGTGGCGAGGAAAGGTACACATCCTTGATTTTAGTGCCAGTGCACTCACAGGCCCCAGTAACAGATCATTGAGGTATCCTGTCATATCAACAGGCATCTCATGAGGAATGAATTCTCAGGCTTCAGAACTTATAGTGCTCTTTGCAGAAAATGTCCCAAAGTTTGTTGCCACATGGACCTTTTAGAAATAATGGCCCAGAAAGGCGAGCCTTCCTTATGTATTTTGTGAAAAAATGCCTAAGATGTGGGTATTTCTGCTTCTTCATGGGTGCTGAAATGTTTGTGAGGGAGATGTTTTGCTGATATAGAACGGTTTTGCAAAAAGACAGAGACTTTGAGGCTGTGCGAAGCAGCAGTAATAAAGAACATTTCACAGCTGATGAAGAAGCAGAAAGACTCACGTTTTAGCCCTTTTTTGCACCAGACACATGAGGACACTTCATCTTTTTGGGTCATTTCGATAAGATCCACATGGCAACAGCATTTGGTTAGATTCATGCAAAGAGCCCATTCTGAAAGCGTGAGGATACGCTCCTTGTAAGGCGTACTGCAGGCTTACTGGAATACCTCAATGGGCAGTGACCGGTATCTATGACTGCATTTTCATTCGAAATCGGAGATCTGTACATTTTTTGCCCGTGCTGAGATAATGGAAGCTGTGAGCGAGCATAAGACTTGGGGAAGTGCACTTGCACATTGCTTGTGGGCAAGTTTTCGGCCATACTAAGAAGTCGCCATTGTTCCTTGCTCACTAAGATTTGCAGAGTACTATGGACAGCAAGACGGTATCTGCATTGAATTGTTTTTGGCACCAATCCTGAGCTACCTTCTTTTCGGCAGCTCAGGGCATTCATGCACACAGTGTTGTCCAGGTAAGCACATTGTGTGTTTTTTCCTGGTCCTGTGGATTTTACTTTCTTTCCTATGAAGAAAAAGTGTATTTGATCAATGAAACGTAATGGTTTGGTTCTCATTAAATATTTTTGCAAGACCCTACAAAAGCCAGTTGGTCAATAGTGAATAGTTTGATTGTGTTTGCTAAGTGAGGTCTTTCTTATGCTTTTCAGATGAATCTGACAGCAATATGCAGACGTACAATGTATGCAATTTGTCATGAAAATAAAACGTATGTGCCTTTACTCACCCAAACACTCTTCTTTCATTCTAAGCCACATGCTTTGTATGTATGCAATGCACAACATGAATAAAGGAAGAGCTTGTGTGTAATAGTACTTCATTTCTTCTGCACCTGGCCTGCTATTGTACATGATTGAACGTGAGTCAAGACACGTTGATCAGTTACACAAATTAAGAATTTGGATGCGGTTGATAGCTTATATTCAACTTAACACTCCACGCCATCATTGTGGCCGCACCATGCATCAGCAGTGTCAGTATGACTTCAGAGGGCTTGCCAGTATGGTCATCTGGCTTTAAAGTTTTGTTCAAGCCATTGGCGGCAAGCCGCATCACTTGAGTACACGGAAAAAGGTCCAAGAGAGGTTAAACGTAAGAATACGTTAACAAATTTTTTACGGTTGGCTTACGTATGAGTACACAGAGAAGGGTCCGAAAGAGTTAAACGTAGGAATACGTAAACTAATTTCTTTTTACGGTTGATGTACGTACTGAGTCCTTCTTAAGGACTTGCCGTGTTTCTCAAAGTGTCCGTTTATGAATTGCGGAAAGTGCTCGGCAACGCATTGCCTCCAGGTTTCTACGTAAACTTGAGCAAATTTTTTTACAGTGTAAGTAAGACAATTAATTGTGGCATCGAGAACGTATCAATAAGGTACCGATAGATGATCAATAAATAATCGATAACAGATCGTTAACTGATCGATAATTAATCGACTTCCGGTTTGATTGTCTAGACTTCCTGTCACGAGTCTCAGTTGACATGAAAAGTGTGGAAGTCTTAAAGGTGCACTGAAGAGGAATCTGAACTCGTCTTTTTGCCGCGGGTCATCGATCTACACTTCCGAGCATTCTTAGAAACATCGACTTCTTACCCTGTGTGGCCGATTTTCCTAACTAAATCGAATTAACGTCCGGCTCCCGCCCTATTTATTTGAATTCTCCCCGTACGGTGGGCGGAGTCGACCAACGCGTGGAGTGCCTTTCAGCCAGCTGCGTGGAAGCTTTGCGTTAGCTTTATTTTGTTTTTTTAGGTTTCCGTGAATAAATACTTTCATTCGCAGATAACATAGCCGCAAAATAAGCCCGCAGAAATAAAAATATCTGCGGACCATTTGCTTCTACGGACTACTACGTATTACTCCACCGATGGCAGAGCGGCAAGCCGCCGCGGGACCGGCTGAAAGGCACTCCACGCGTTGGTCGACTCCGCCCACCGTACGGAGAGAATTAAAAAAAAGGGCGGGAGCTGGATGTTAATTCGATTTAATTTGGAAAATCAGCCACACAGGGCAATAAGTCGATATTTCTAAGAATGCTCGGAACATGTAGATTGACTTCCCACGGCAAAAAGACGAGTTCAAATGCCTCTTTACCGCATCTTTCAGTCGGCGTCTTTGTGTGACATCTTAAGGTGTGACGTCATAAGGTGCCAGGTCATAAAGTTTGACGTCATGCTTACACATTTCTCCAATGCGGGTGCCGCACTGATCTCTAACATTTGTTTGGGATGACAGCAATAATGCTGTATGGGAACGAAATGCTCGAAGATACAGCGTATATAAAGACTCAAATGAGCCTGCTGTACTTTTGGCAGAGTTTTTCTGATCCTGACTCAACAAACAATTATGTGAACTGAAAAAAAAACGTTCTTTCTAGTTTTGATTATGGCGTAGCTTCGAAGTGTTTCTATTTACGGTGTGAAAACTACCCCTGGTTGTATTGAATTACCTAACGTAAAAAAAAATCGGCTGTGCTATTAACAGAGGAAAACAAAACTTTCACACTTTCAATATAGCTTCAATAACACCCTACTGGCTGCAGTCCATGAATATAGATATCTTGGTGTGATGTTTGTCGTGTTCGTCGACCAAGCGACGCCAGGCCGCTCCAGCAGCCCTTGCCTCCTCCGCGCATACTGGCCGCCCGCTTCCAAGAAACAAGCGCGGGCCGGCCATTCCCCACAAAAGCAGGCAGGCGTCTGTCTCCCCCGACGACGTCTGATCCCCACGGCCCCGTCGACTGGCGCATTCCCCATTTCCTTGCCGTGACCGTCTGCATTCCCACAGCGGTGAAAGTGCTTTCTTGTACACTCGCCCTCCCTCTCTCTCTCTCTCTCCCTCTATGGTAATAAACCCCAGTCTCCACCCAGCAACAGTGTTGAGAGGTTCCTCGCATGCGGGGCTCCCACGCCCCGAACTAATACAACCATTAACACTGGCGACGAGAAGTAGGATCTAGAACGAACGCAGTTCGAAGTGTCACCGATGGCTACTGGAGGACTACACGGTGGCATCGAGCCTTTTAACGGCAAGAATTGGTCATCGTGGATACAGCGCCTCGCCTTCTACTTCGTGGCAAATGACGTCTCCAACGAAGCAAAGAAGCGCGCGCTCCTCCTGACGCTATGCGGAGCCGACACCTTCGAGACTGCCTGCGCGCTGGTCGCACCGAAGACTCCTGGAGAAGTCAGCTATGAAGATCTGGTCACACTTCTCCAGAAGCACTTCGATCCCAGACCATCTGAGCTGTACAGCCGGTACGTTTTTCAGCGACGTGACCAGCTGCCGGAGGAGTCGATCAGCAGCTACGTCGCAGCCCTCAGAGGTTTGACAGCCGATTGCAACTTTGGGGTGCTAACGACAACGTCTGCAACATCGACGCCTCCGACAGAAAGCGATACAGCAATCGTAACGAACCCCACCATGCTGCCCCAGGACGTCATGCTTCGCGACAGGTTCGTGTGCGGGATCCGCGACGAGCACCTGCAACAGAGACTGTTCGCGGAGAAAGATTTGACGTTCCAACGTGCTTTGGACCTAGCTCTGTCATCAGAAAGTGCGTCAAGGCAGCAGCGAGGACTCAAGGGAGCGACGAGCTCCGCAGAAGTGCACAAGACTTCTCAACCCACAAAGGAATGCAAGAACGCACCGCAGCAACGGCGTTGCTACCGATGTGACGGCTTGCACGACGCTGCTACCTGCAAGTTCAGGACAGCTCAATGCCGCTTTTGTTCCAAGAAGGGTCACATCGAGAACGCTTGCATCACTCGGAAGAAGAAAAGCAAGGGAGACAAGTCTAACACCAGGCAAGGAACGCACAGGGTGAGCGCTCAGTCCGCGAGCAACGACACTACGCACAGCGATCCATGCTACGAGCTTCACGCAGTAAGTGGGCGAAAACCCTGCCCCAAATACCTTGTTGTCGTTGAAGTCGAGGGAAGGCACCTAACGTTCGAAGTCGACACGGGTGCATCATGTTCTCTGATCAGCGAGGCTGTTTACCACCAAACATGGCCAACGAACGCCCCGAGGCTTTCGAGAGAACCCCTTGACCTACGCACTTGGTCGGGAGAGAAACTTCGCACCCTCGGATCAGCACAAGTTCGTGTGCGATTTAAATCAAAGGAATGTGTGCTACCCCTGCTGGTGATGAAAGGAACTGGCTGCAACTTGCTAGGACGTGACTGGTTTTCGGCGCTGCACATCTGCGTGCACGGAATTAACCAGGTAGCTGAGCCAAGTGAAAAGCTCCGGGAGGTTCTCGCACGCCATCCTGATGTATTCAAGCAAGACATCGACGGCTACGTGGGACCTTTGGTTCATTTGGACTTGGAAGAAGGTGCAAAGCCAAAGTTCTGTAAGGCACGTCCAGTACCTCTAGCCTACCAAGAGCCAATGGAGGAAGAGCTCGACCGTCTGCAAAAGCAAGGCATCCTGGAGCCGACGCAACATGCCGTGATGGCCACACCTTTAGTGTGGGTGCGCAAAAGGGACGGCACATTTCGCGTTTGCGGCGACTACAGGAGCACGGTAAACGCAGTGGTCAAGAAGACGGCGTACCCGCTACCGACAACCGCGGAGGTATTCGTAAAGTTGCGGGGCGGCACCATCTTCTCAACGCTTGACCTCTACCAGGCCTATCAACAGCTCAAGGTCGACGACGAGACAGCCGCATTGCTCACCGTCAACACCACCAAGGGATTGTTCAGGGTGAACCGGCAGCCTTTCGGAATATCTGCTGCGCCAGCCATCTTGCAGCGTATGATGGAGACAACACTAGCAGGAATTCCAGGGGTGAGTGTTTACCTTGACGACATTATTGTCAGTGGGAAAGACACTACGGAGCATGCGCAACGTCTGGACCAAGTCCTGTAGAGGCTAAGCGAGAAAGGGTTGCGCCTCAAGCAAGAGAAATGCCGCTTCGGCATAAGCTCAGTCGAGTTCTTAGGACACAAGATTGACGCTAAGGGTGTCCACACGACCGAGGAAAAGGTCCATGCAATCCTTCACGCGCCGAAACCGACTGACAAGACCTCTCTGCAGGCCTTCCTAGGGCTCCTAGCATTCTATGATCGGTTTTTGAAGAACAGAGCTACGGTTGCCGCAGATCTATACAAGCTCCTTGAGAAGAACAGGCCCTGGGCGTGAGAGAAAAAGCACCAGACTGCGTTCGATGCGCTTAAGAGGTTGATACGATCTTCAACAGTGCTTGCGCATTATGACGAGACAAAGCCTCTCCTTCTGTCCGTGGATGCGTCACCATATGGCGTCGGCGCAATTCTCGCTCAGAAAGATGCGTCCGGCAGAGAGGCTCCCATTGCTTTTGCGTCGCGAACTTTGGGAAGCGCGGAGAAAAACTACTCCCAGCTGGACAAGGAGGGTCTCGCGGTGGTTTATGGCGTGAGCCACTTTCACCAGTATATCGCTGGCCGGCACGTGACCGTATTAACGGATCACCAACCGCTCCTTGGCATCATGGGAGAAAAGAAGCAGTTACCTCAGGTGCTCTCCCCTGGGATGACCCGATGGTGCTTAAAGCTAGCCACGTACGACTACGATTTGGTGTACAGGCCTGGACGCCTGCACCAAAATGCTGACGCACTCAGCAGGCTGCCACTGCCCGCCCAGGTAGATGAACCATGCCCACCTGGAGATGTGCTCATGCTGGCTTCCACGTCAAGTTTCGAATTGTCCCTACGTCAACTCGCGGAAATGACCCAGGAAGACCCGTTACTATCCCGCGTAGTGAGAGCTGTCGCTATTGGAGAGCTGCACAGGTTGCCAAAACAGGAATTTTCGGCGTTCACTAAGCTTGGACCTGAGCTTTCGCTACAAGAAGGTTGCCTTCTTAGAGGTATCAGACTGGTCGTTCCGGCGAAAGCGAGGAAAGACGTGCTCGGCGCGGCACACTCTGGTCACAGGGGCATAGTTGCTATGAAGGCATGCGCTCGAAGCTATTTCTGGTGGCACGGTGTCGACAAAGACATCGAGAACCTGGTCAAAAGGTGTTCGGCTTGCTGCCAGCATCAAAGAGCGCCACCCAAGGCACCACCTCCCGATTGGAAGCGCGCGACAGCACCATGGCACACAATCCACGCTGACTTCGCGGGCCCCGTGGAGGGAAGGATGCTACTAATTGTCGACGCGTACAGCAAATGGCTCGAAGTGCGCTGCATGCGAAACATACAGTCATCGACTTTGATCGAGGAACTACGAAACCTGTTCGCGACGTTCGGCCTTCCCGAAAGGCTGGTAACAGACAACGGCCCGTCCTTTGTTTCTACGGAAATGGAAAATTTCCTAAAGAAGAACGGGGTGACGCACATTACGAGTGCGCCCTATCATCCAGCCACTAATGGGCAAGCCGAAAGAATGGTTTTCGAGACGAAGCAGGCTTTGGCCAAGGACCAGTCTGGAACATTCGCGTGCAGACTGGCTCGATTTCTGCTCAAACAGCACACGACGATTTCAGCGACGACGGGCAGAACGCCAGCCGCACTCATGTTCGGTCGCGAGCTCACAACCGCACTCACACGCATTCAGCCACGACCTGCTGAGAAAGCGACCTCTGACCACAGCGTGACTAAGTCGCCGAGAAGAGTGCACGTAGGACAACCGGTCTTTATCCGCAACTTCACAGGAAGCCCTGCTTGGATTGAAGGAACCGTATTGAAGAGGCTCGGACATCGATCTTGGCTAATCAAGTCTAAAAACGGAACGGTTCGTCGGCACCTGGATCACATTAAGCCAGGTGCAGCAGCCTACCCGACGGATGATCCGCCGCCAGACCATCGGACGAACGGACCAGCAGCAAGCGAACAATAGACACTTTTAGTTGGCCGTACGGAACAGCGTTACGTACGCAGGAACGTTGCGGGTCGCGAGTGCGCATGCGCAGAACGTTCCGTACCGCTGGGCCGCTTGCGTACGTACGCACGCATCGTGTCGTTGCGTGCGTGCGCTACGGGCACGTTACGGGTTGCGTTGACAAGATGGCGGCGCCCAGCTCGCCCGCTTCGAAATAAAAACATGTCGCCGCTGCATTCTCCGGCGGGATAGCTCGCTCAAATGGTAGCGGTTCGCTTTTATTTTGCACACTCTCGCCCACACGCAGAAGTATAAGCGATAACTAGTCCCTGTTTTTCAAATAATTTGGCGATTCTCAAGCTGTAGGCCTAACTGTGTTTACCTCGTAGCAACGACACCTGGCGGAGCACTTCTCTGGCTTTTAGTCAATTATTTCATTTTCTTCTGCTTGCATAGTTTTTCTTGGAACAAAAAAAAAAAAGACTCGCGATGCAGCCAGCTTCGTTACCAGTAATTAAATGCTTCTCGGCATTTCGATTGCTGCTGTGGTAGTCGCAGAGCACACGAGAATCACAACCTGAAGCAAACAAAACAGCGAGAACGGCTGGAGGAGGATTGGCGAGAGGCTTGGCTTGGCTGATGTCAAGAACTTTTCAAGCATCAGTTCTTATTTCTTGCGCCAGATGGCGCGGAGAAGCACGGCGGAGAATTTTAGGATGCGCTTGGTACGTCCGCTCGGAAGAACGCTAACGTACGGCTAACTAAAAGTGTGATGGACGCGCCATTCGTACCGTACGCAACGTAGTGTGCGTTGCGTACGTAAGCCCGTTACGTACGGCCAACTAAAAGTGTCTAATACACTGTGCCGGCCCCGTACGTGATCACGCTACCAGCGGAGACTTCGCATGTCCGCGATCTGTCTACAGCGCCCCCCTCCGAACATGGAGAACCGGCGGCCAGTCTGGACGACAGTGCGACAGAACCTGGCGGAGACCAACCCAACGGGTCCACGCAACAGCAAGCGCTACGACCCCAGCGTGAACGGCGCCCGCCCGACCGATACGGTGACCACAACTAAGGAGGAAGGGATGTCGTGTTCGTCGACCAAGCGACGCCAGGCCGCTCCAGCAGCCCTTGCCTCCTCCGCGCATACTGGCCGCCCGCTTCCAAGAAACAAGCGCGGGCCGGCCATACCCCACAAAAGCCGGCAGGCGTCTGTCTCCCCCGACGACGTCTGATCCCCACGGCCCCGTCGACTGGCGCATTCCCCATTTCCTTGCCATGACCGTCTGCATTCCCACAGCGGCGAAAGTGCTTTCTTGTACACTCGCCCTCCCTCTCTCTCTCTCTCTCCCTCTACGGTAATAAACCCAGTCTCCACCCACCAACAGTGTTGAGAGGTTCCTCGCATGCGGGGCTCCCACGCCCCGAACTAATACAACCATTAACAATGCTGACAAAAGACTTCAGGTGGGACACCAACATAAATACATCACAACTAGCGGCCTGAAAGGACTATCATTCCTTAAAGATGCCTTGGACAAGCACCGCCTGACGCAACGTTACTTTCCTACAACACGTCCATCAGATCCACCTTGGAGTACGGTAACATAACTTGATTCCATTTTGTAAAGAAACATAAACAAACCAGAGCGGGTGCAAAGGAAGACAGTGATAATAACCATTAATAAATACAAATTAACAGATTCTCCTCCAAAGCAGAGCCATACTGATCGGAATAGCGTAGATCCATCAATTCTGAAGAGTCCATCAACTGATAGCTTTGGTTCATTGCTTCTGAATAACTAATAAGAAACATCGTTAAAAGAAACCATGTCATTCCTTTTTTTTAGTTTTGTCTGTAATGTAGTACTTTTTAAAATTTATCGACAATACGAATATCTGTATTTGTAAACCCATTCTTGCTTTTCACGCTGTATTGCCATGTTATCCAACACGCTCCAAGTGGCTGTTATCGCATGTTGCCAAACCTGGCTCATTCCTTTGCGTTACATGTACTCGACCATCTTATATGTGCCCTTCCTGCAATAATTTTGGATTGGATTGGCAGCAACTTTAAATAAATAGATAATACTTACCAAGATTAGGATCAACCACTATGCCTTGGTGCATATAAAGATTGGATTCATGCTTACTTGCGAATGAAGGAATGGCTTTTATTTTTGGCTTAAAAACGACAGAATCAGAAATGAACCCAATAAGCTGTTACTGTTGTTTTAGGAATTGTGTCTAGAAACACGCAGCATTCGCAGTGAAAAGAAAAGTAATATGTATTTATTTAGTTATTTACACTTTATATATCACGGTAGGGGGATCTGAGGGTCAGAAAAAAAAGAAAATTAGAGGCTATTTTTGTTGCAGTGTCTCCAATAAGAGCTGTTGGGAAAGAGTCTTCACACCGGTGTTTTCAGAGAAATTTCTACCCAATGCAAAGTTAGTCCCTAAGGAACTGAACAATGAAATGGAGCATACACGGGCGTTCACAGACACGAAGTTGTAACGGATGGCCCGTCTCCGCGCTGAACCTTGATCAAGGCAGCAGTTCAAACTTGACCCGAAGCTCATCGTTATCAATGTACCCGTCACGGATGAGATCTTCGAGTGCACAGGAATAAAGAATGTAACCAGTGTCGTTGCTTGATGTCGTTGGCTTTTGATCCCATGGGTGAGATGGATGTGATTCAACTTCCCACACAAGGTCTTCCCTTCCTCTCGGATGAATTACGCTCACCCTGACCTTGTGCTTGAAAGGCCACTGGACATCGTCGTCCATGTCGCCCTTGTGCAGGGTGTACTTGAAGAGCAGCCGTACAGATGTCCAGCTACGTAATAACCTGACACCAGGAGACATGCAGTAGCCGCGTAGGTACACCTTCTCGCTGTCATACTTAGCGATGCATTTCTTCATCGCCTCGTCTTGAAGCGATTTCACTCTTTTTACGACAAACTCGCACTGCGACACCTGCGCTGCTCTCTCTCCACGCGCATCAGGTTGCAAACTTTCTTCATCTTTTTCCTTTAAGCCAGCCTTTAATTGTTCAATGCCAGCTGAAATTTGCGACAATTCGTCTCGCGTTCTCTTCATTATTTCGCTCAGTGTTTTTTCCACGGTTTTCAAAGAAGCGTGAACTACATCCGTGCATGTGTCTAAAGATTCCTTGAGTTCAGCCTTAGACGACGCCATTTCGTCATGGGTCTGTCTTGTCAAAGACGTTAGTTCTTGACGCAGTGTCTCCTTGAGTGTGTTTATGCCATGAGAGATTTCGCTTAATCGGTCCCCATGCGCGCTGATATCAACTGCCATTGGCCTCAGATATGCTGTGATTTCACCCGCCTGCCTTTCGAAGGCTCCTCTGAAAGAAGTGAACGATGCTGCCTCCTCCGCGTGATTCGGTGGAACTTCGCATTCGGATGCCGCGGATGTCGAAGTGTTGCAAGAGGGCGACCGGAGATGCGTGCACACGTCTCTGCAAAAAACGGTGGCCGAGCACTTGGGACAACGGACGGAGTGGTGTTCACACTCCAGCTGGAAATGCTGGACGATCCCTGAAGCAGCTGTTTCATACTGGCAGCCACTACCTTCATTCCAGCACTTTACCTGCAGGAGAGAAAAAAACGTCACTTGGAGAGATGGTGAAGCTGGGTATCGCGAATAGGAAATAGGTTTCGATATTGTGCGCCCTTTCACGGGCCTGAGAAATGAAACGATAAACCCAACAGATATTTAGAAAAAAGAATGAAGATTTCTATTTGCACCGTATACAGAACATGTATAGCTCGCGATGTTCACTATGTTCTATCGAAATCGTAAATAAGAATTTTGAAGTGTGAACAACAGATGAAATTATGTGCCTAACTTTTCGACGAACGTCTTTAAAAGGATGGAGATCTTGTTGTGAACTGACACACCATGTTTGAGGGGCGTTTGTAAGTTTCCACCGAGCAGCCTTGCAATAGGTGGAAAGCCACGCTCTTTTGTTCGTTGAAGTAATTACCAGTCGCTGAGGCAGCGTATGATCTCGCGTTAGCTGTAAGTTTTTTCATTTAGTTTTGCTAGAACCATTTAGATGGCAACGCATTCAACTCAAGGAAAATAATTTGACGCCACTTCGGACCTCCTGCGCCAAGTTGTTCGGTCGTAAGAAACTTCTCAATATCCAGGAAGTTATGGTTTTGGAGACCAAAGGTCGTCAGTACAGATTCCTTTTTTATGTTAAGCAAGCTTTTATTCGACGAGTAATTTTATGCTTCATAATCCGCTGAATCGTTTGATACCAGTTCTATTATTCTACACCGATTAGGTGGTTAATCTTTTTACCAATGGACCACGTCCAATTTGGCTGTTTGCACACTTGGCTATTTACAGGGAAACGAAAGTATAGTAGTATATGCGAACTTGTATGCGGCACTTTGGTGCTGCGTATAAGTATAGCTCGTTGCTATGCAACCACTTGGGTCACATAATATGGTAACCCCCTGGTAAGTGGTGGGTACCACTCATGGTTACCTATTATGGCAGCCATGTTGGTCACGTTATAAGCAAATTTGGTTTGTGCAAACGGTAACCATCGTCTGCCATATTTAGACAATGACGTTGTGTTGCATACTCACACGACCTTGAGTAGTACGAGTAGCAGCGCAAACGCTATAAAAAACAAAGGCCTGCCCCCTATAACGTTGGCGACGCTCCAGCACGGCATTTTAGGCTGCATCGAAGAGCTTCACGATGGCGCCATAGCGGCGGCGTTAAGCACATACGCTATAACTGCACACGAATTTTGAATCTAAGATGGGCTTTTTCAGCACAAGAACAAGACACGTGGCGTTCTACACCGTGGGGAGGTGGAAACGGCGAGATGTCTGCTTCGTACGACTTAAACGCAAGGCTTTCCGTCATCCATTTATGCTCGTGCTAACCAAGGAAGCACTGAAGGAGCCAGCTGTGCGAGATAAGTGAGGAACGCACATGCCTACCTGAGTGTGATGCAATATAATAAACTAATACAAACTTCATAACTGTCTGTCTCTCGGTGGAAAGCAATATCGGTAAAAAGAGCATGTTTCTCGTATTGTTCGTTGTAGTGTTTATTGCCCGAGTTTAAATCGTCTACGAAGTAAGATTTAGATTCAACAGATTAAGAAATCACGCCCTTCTTGAAGCACACTGGCAGCATCTATCAGGCCAACGTTCTAGTCCCGGTCTCGGCTAAAGCCAGAATGCTGTGTTTCAGTGGTTATCGAAATACCCGCTTTTTACGACGAAACTTTGACGGTCGCCAGGTTTACTTCGGGGTTAACCTATGCGCCACGTATAACATCTCCACCTGTGTATATGACTGGAGAGTCAGGAGATATTTCCTCTCTCCATACTAGCTCTTTTAAGTGCCAGAATATCTCGCAGAGTGTCTCAGCACTGAGAAGCAGTGAGCATAGCTAAGCGTGTATAGCGTTTGCATAGAGAAACACGTAATATAGTACATAATTTGTCTATAGGGAGTATTCACAGACGTCACAGGGGCCGCCATTTTGCTGTCTGTGGAGCACACCGAATGGCTGCTGGCGCGTCCAATGGGATTATCACCCCCTGTTCCGGCCTGCACTGCTAAAGCTACGCGCTGGGCATCAAAATGGCGCCTACGACGTCACGTGAATGTACAGGAGTTCGTGTTTTCAAGGTGGTGGTGCCCTCGTTATTTCATGGATACAATTCGTATCCGACGTTACATTACGCTGAAAAAGTGGATCCACATCAAGAGGATTACTAAACGGGGCCCTTTCTTAGCATGTACGGTCCTCCTATGGGCGTAAAATGCGTACACATGCGGGAAACACCCTGCACTGCTAAAAGAGACGCACAAGCGATAAGAAACAAAAAAAAAGGAAGCCCAAGCAACTCTATTCCTTCACATTCTCGCTTACCTCCCTTCTGAGCAGATCGTCAGCGAAGTCCATAAGGATGACGTCATGCTCCTCGTAGGCTTTCCGGTCGAGCGGGCACTCCTGCGAGCCGTCCTGGACGCATTGTTGGTAGCAACAGTCGCACAGTCCGTGCATGCAGGGCAAGAACGCGGTCTTCTTTCGCACCAGACCGCAGGAACTGCACACTCGATTCGCTGGAAGAGGCTTGAGGAAAGTCAGGGGCCTCCAGTCGAGCTCTAGGGTGAATCCCACCAGCGTATACTGTTGGCTTGAGGGAGGCATCGTTCACCACGTATGCGTCCGCCGCGCCGGTCGCATCAGGAACTTCTGTTTCCGCCCCTTCAGAGCGCGCTCTTATCTTCTTCGTGTCGGTCGTCTAGGCGACAATCGCGACTGCTTGAGTTTCCTCCCCTAGCAAGTGCAGCGTTCAACCGAGATGTGGAAATACACTGCCGATCGCTTGTGACGAAACGACTGATTGGAAGCTTTCACAGAAACCCGTAATTCAGGAACTATGCGGTACAACGGGCACAGCGTGCTCCCAGGCGAATAGGGAAGGGGCAGCCGGTAGTTCTGTTCCACTTCAAGAAAAATATCACGGGTTTGGCTGATGTTTACGACTTCTTCCCGCAGTCGCTGTTTTCGGACACATAGGTATACGCTCTCTTACACTTGACTGCCATTTCAACACAGGCTATAGCTTTTGTTGGTCAATTAATCCAGCTTCTTTCTAGCGAGTATATGACGGTCAACGATAACTATATTTTCAGATGATGGCCTCCTATAGTTGTACAGCGTTGATTGTGTCTGTTTGTAATTAATTGTAAATGTAGACCGACATAAGGCGGACGGAGGGAACGGGGTATATTCAAACATGGGCAATGGAAAAATGGACACGTAGAGCTTAGGCGAAATCTCCGCAGACGGTTCACTGTTTCGAAGAAGTGGATGATATACAACGCTCTATCCATAGGAGCTGTGAAAGTTCTCGCAAACTCACTGTACAAATGTGACCTAGTTGGTATATCGGAAAAACAATGGTATTGTCGGATAGAGCATCTAAATTGGATGTGCAACTGACAAATTGGCTACGGTGAGTTAATTAGGGGATTAATTAGAGCCAAAAATGTCCAAAAAGTGGGCAGGACGGCGCATAAGTGGTGATAAATTTTAAAATGCCGGAAGTTTGGCACCACGCGACCGGAAGTGTGGGCGAAGCCAACGCGTGGCGCCAAATTTGAAAACGAAGCGTGGCGCGAAGTTCGAAAACTCCGATGGGCAAATGATGCAACTTGATTAATAAGCCAATTAATTGTGGCATCGATAAGGTACCGAGAAGATACCGATAGGTGATCCATAAGTAATCGATAACTGATCGATAAGAAATCGACTTCCAGTTTGAGGGTCTAGACTTCCTGTCACGAGTCTCAGCTGACGTGAGAATTGTGGAAGTCTTAAGTCCGCGTCTTGGTGTGAAGTCTTAAGGTGTGACGTCATAAGGTGCCAGGTCATAAAGTGTGACGTCATGCTTATGAATTTCTCCAATGCGGGTGCCACACTGATCTCTAACGTTTGTTTGGGATGAGAACAATAATGCTGTATGGGC
This sequence comes from Amblyomma mixtum, assembly GCF_055824585.1. Classification (NCBI taxonomy): domain Eukaryota; kingdom Metazoa; phylum Arthropoda; class Arachnida; order Ixodida; family Ixodidae; genus Amblyomma; species Amblyomma mixtum. Next base: position 72,850,848 of record NC_143020.1, on the reverse strand, counting down.
ATGAAATGCCCGAAGACACAGCGTATATAAAGGTTCAAGTGAGCCTGCTGTACTTTTGGCAGAGTTTTTCTGATCCTGACTCAAAAAACGCTTATGTGAACTAAAAAACCGTTCTTTCTAGTTTTGATTATGCCGTAGCTTCGAAGTGTTTCTATTTACGCTGTCGTAACTACCCCTGGTTGTATTAAATTACTTAAAGTAAAAAAAAATCACCTGTGCTCTTAACAGAGAGAAAAGCAAAACGTTAAAACTTTCAATCTAGCTTTAATAACACCCTACTGGCTGCAGTCTATGAATATAAATATCTTGGTGTGATGCTGACAAAAGACGTCAGGTGGAACACCCACATAAATACATCACAAAAAACGGCCTAAAAGGACTATTATTACTTAAAGATGCCATGGACAAGCACCGCCTGATGTAAAATTGCTATCCTATAACACGTCCATCAGATCCACCCTAGAGTACGCTAACATAACTTGGTTTACGTTTACTAAAGAGCGCATAAAGAAACAAGAGCGGGTGCAAAGGAAGGCAGTGACAATCACCATTAATAAATACAAATTAACAGATTCTCCTCCAGTGCAGAGCCATACGGATCGGAATAGCGTGATCGGAATAGCGTAGATCCATCAATTCTGAACAGTCCATCAACTGATAGCTTTGGTTCATTGCTTCTGAATCATTAATAAGAAACATCGTTAAAAGGAAGCATGTCATTACTTTCTTTATTTGTTTGGAGTTTTGTCTGTGATGTAGTACTTTCTTTTTTTACAAAAATGTATAGATAATACAAATACGTGTATGTGTAAACCAATTCTTGCTTTTCACGCTGTATTACCCTGTCATCCAAACCACTACAAGTTGCTGTTATCGGTAACATATTGCCAAACCTGGCTCATTCCATTGCGTTACATGTACTCGACAATCTTATTTGTGTCCTTCCGGCAATAATTGTGGATTGGCTTTGGCAGCACGTTTAAAAAAATAAATAATACTTACAAGGATTATTACAAAGTCGCAACCATTGTGCCTTAGTGCATATGAAGATTGGATTCGAGCTTAATTGGGAATGAAGGACGGCTTTTATTTTTCGCTTAAAAGCGATACAATCAGAAATGGACCCAACAACTTGTTACTGTCGTTTTATGAATTTTTTCGAGAAACACGCAGCATTCGCAGTGAAAAGAAAAGTGATATTTATTTATTTAGTTATTTACGCTTTATATATCACGGTAGGGGAGATCTGAGGGTCAGAAATAAAACAAAATGAGAAGCTATTTTTGTGCAGCGTTTCTCATAAGTGCTGTTGCAAAAGGAGCCTTCATTCCAGTGTTTTCAGAGCAATTTCTACCTGACGTATAGGCAGTGCCAAAAGCACTGAAGAAAGAAACGGAGCGTACAAGGGCGTCCACAGACACGAAGTTGTAACGGATGGCCCATGTCCGCGCTCAAGCTTAGATCAAGGCAGCAGTTCCAACGTTATCCGAAGCTGGTCACTATCTACATACCCGTCACGGATGAGATCCCGGAGTTCATTGTCAGGAAACTGGAGACAAGCCTCGTTGCTTGATGTCGTTGGCTTTTGATTGCATCGGTGAGATGGATCTCGTTCAGCTTCCCCCACAATGGCTTTCCTTCCTCTCGGATGAATTACGCTCACCCTGACCAAGTGCTTGAAAGGCCACTGGACTTCGTCGTCCATGTCGCCCTTGTGCAGGGTATAGAGGAAGTACAGGTGTAGAGATGTCTTCTCACGCCAGAACATGAATCCAGCAGACATGCAGTAGCCGCGAAGGTACACCTTCTCGCTGTCATAGCCAGAACATCCATTCTGCATCGCCTCGTCTTGAAGCGATTTCACTCCTTTTACAAGAAACTCGCACTGTGACACCTGCGCTGCTCTCTCTCTGCGCACATCAGGTTGCAAAGTTTCTTCGTCTTTTTCCTTCAAGTCAGCCTTGAATTGTTCAATGCTAGCTGAAATCTGCGACACTTCGTCTCGTGTTCTGTTCATTATTTCGCCCAGTGTTTTTTCCACGGTTTTCAAAGAAGCGTTAACTACTTCCCTGCACGTGTCTAAAGATTCTTTGAGTTCAGCCTTAGACGACGCCATTTCGTCGTGGGTCTGTCTCGTCAAAGACGTCAGTTCACGACGCAGTGTCTCCTTGAGTGCGTTTATCCCATGAGAGATTTCGCTTAATCGGTCCCCATGCGTGCTGATATCGACAGCCATCGGCCTCAGATACGCTGTGATTTCAGCCGCCTGCCTTTCGAAGGCTCGTCTGAAAGCAGTGAACGATGCTGCCTCCTCCGCGTGAGCCGGTGGAACTTCGCTTTCGGATGCCAAGGATGTCGAAGTGTTGCAAGAGGCCGACCGGAGATGAGTGCACACGTCTCTGCAAAGAACGGTGGCCGAGCATTTGGGACAACGGACGGAGTGGTGTTCACATTCCCGCAGGAAATGCTGGGTGATCCCTGAAGCAACCGACGCGTACTCGCAGCCGCTACCTTCATTCCAGCACTTGACCCGCAAGGAGACAAGAGAAGACACTTTGAGACATGCTGTGACTATGAGGCGAAGGCCTTTTCACTGTCTCAAGGGTAAGTGAGTCGGAAATAACCGCTCGGTTGTGCGGCATTGATGTCTCTGGAATATTCTTGATTAATCTTCCTTGAATTGATTTTGAGAAATTAATCGCAGCTCCTGACGAACACTGAGCAAGAAAACCACATTCTAAATTTTCTGCGCCTACTGAATACACACCGTGCACGTTGATCAGTTTGTCGTACGAAAATCATCGGCAAAAATATTGGTGTAATACACGCTGAAAATTGTTTGCGTAACCATTCATTGCAAATTTCGTAAATAATGAGAAATTAACCAGCTGATACACCGTGTCATAGAAAAGCGGGTAACTTATCAGCGAGAATCCCGGCAACAGGTGGGAGGTCGCACTGCTTTGTTCAGCGAAGATTACGACGGCCTGCCCCTGATAGATTTGGCGACGCTCCAGCACTGCATCCTAGGCTGCATCGAGGAGCTGCCGGATAAGTCCAGAGCGCCGGCTTCAGACACCCGCGGTAGAACGGCATGCGAACTTGAAATCTCAGAGGAGTTGTTTCCGTACAAGCAAAGCAGGATGCGCTGGCTTTGCACATCCGGCGAAGGTAGAAACAGGGAGACGTCGGCCGTACGTGACTGAAACCCAAAGCGCCACCCTACATTTAGTCACATGCTAACCATGGAAACACTAAACGCACCCAGCTGTGCCAGATAACTATGGCTCCGCTTTTGGCTCTATGATTACGTTGGAAACACGATAAAGTAATGCAAAATTTATTGAGCAACTAGTAATTTATTGATTATTTTTTGAGCGCGGTTTCCTAAGTGCTTCTCTTCTCCGCTTGGACTCGCGTCCTTTAACAGAGTCTAACGCTCTGGAGCCTTGGACACAACCTTCCAGACAACGGAAAGCGGTGAAAGCGCTCCTGACTTTCTTAAGGGACTCGGGGTTGCATTCCCGCCTATAATCTTTAAGTTTTCAGTGCGCGCCCTCTGTCTCTGTGACATAGTGGTCGCTGGACACTTAGACAACTCATTTCCTTGCCGCTCTTCTTCCTTTTTTCCCCTTTGTTCCCCTCCCCAAGTGTAGGGTAGCCAACTGGGCATCGCCTGGTTAACCTCCCTGCCTTTCCGTCCTTTTCTCTCTCTCTCTCTCTATTGAGTAACTCTTCTTCTCTCCTTCGAAAGGTAAACTGGCAAAAAAGGGGATGATCGTCTGAAATGTCGGTATCATGTTTCTTGCGTGATTACACACAGTGATTAAACCGAGCTTTAGGCTGTAGACACCTTATTCACAAATTGCGCCCCTTATTGAAGCACGCTGGCACCATCTCTCAGCTGAACATTGGAGCCGCAGCATCAGCAAATACCGTAATTTCATGCTTCAGAAATTATAGAGAGGTAATAGTTTGCGAGGAGAACTTCGATACGACCGGGTTTCTTACGGAGCCCAGCAATACACCACGCATACCATCTGCAGCGGAGACTCAGGCGAAGTTTTCCTCTCACCATATCAGTTTCAGTTTCAGTTTTATTTTCAGAAAATAAATTCTGGTGGGACACCTGGGCTAAAAGCTGCTTTTGTCAGCTTGACGAGGCCTAGGGCCCAGCATACAAGGCAGGGCAAGTCACAGACATATCAGGGCTGATCAGTGGAACGTATCTCTCACAGCGGCTCTACAGGGCCCTGCAGTTAGAATAGCGACGGATATATTTTTCCAGCTGAGATACTGCAAAAGGTGCCTAGGATTTCGAATTTTTTTGCGGTGGGCAGCCTCATTAATTTACGATTATGTTTCATGGGGATTTAACGTCCCATAGCGTCTGAGGCTATGTGGGACGCTGTAGTGGAGAGCACCGGGAACTTGACCACCTAGTCTTCATTAACATGCACTCACATCGCACAGTACACGGGACTCTAGAATACCACCTCCATCGAAATTCGACCGCCGCGGCCGGGATCGGACCCTCCTTTTTCGGGTCAGCTGCCGGGCGCCACATCCACTGAATGGCAACGGCTGTTTTATGTTACGCTTCATGTTACAGATACACTTCCTTCCTAGAAGTGAATTACGTCGCCGGTTAAGGGGCTCCGCAACCAGAGGAATATTTTACACGGCTCTTTCATTGCATGGCAGTTTCATTTTGTCCTCCGATTCATGTTAAATGTGTACGCATGCGGGAGATACTGCGCGGCAAGCCGCAAGGCGCAAACGAAAAGAAACAAAAAAAAAGCCCCTTCCCGTAGTTACCTCTCTTCTCAGCAGGTCGTCAGCAGTGAAGTCCAACAGACCGACGTCCTTCTTTTCGTAGTGGCTGCCGTCCAGTGGACATTCCTGCACCCCCTCCTGGCTGCACTGGTCGTAGCAACACTCGCACAGCACGTGCATGCAGGGCAGCAACGCGGTCCTCTTTCGCACCAATCCGCAGGCACTGCATACACGGTTGGCTGGGAGAGGCTTGAGGAAAGTCAGGGGCCTCCAGTCGAGCTCCGGGGAGAATCCCACCAGCGTGTACTGCGAGCTTGGGGGAGCCATCGTTCGCCGCGTACATTCGCCGCGCCGGTTGCACCAGGTTTCTGACGAGCTGGGCGCGCTGGCAAGCGTCGCTCGCGGTCAGTCACGCTACGCCGCTTACGCTGCGCCAGACGAAATGCGAACCCCTGCGTACTTCGGCCCTGTGCGCCGTCGGCGGCTCTTTTCGGAGCATGCGCAGAATGACCGCGGACCCGCGGGGCGTCTGCATTCCGTTCGAGCCTTTCTCTTTGCAGCCTCATGCGTTTCGCGGCATCCACGCCATCGTGCATCGTGGGAGAGGCAGCATTTCCTCTGCAGCCCTGCTTAATGCGCCCTTAACACTTCAGGCAACTGAATGAGGCAGAAAAGATGTTCAACTATAGGTTGCCAATGGCACGCTATTGCGTTGAGAACGCGTTTGGAATTTTGTTTTTCTAGTGGCGCGGTTTCCTGGGAACCGATGTGGAGTTGCTAACGGACATGGTTAGTGCGGCGGTGTGCCTGCATAGTATTCTGCTCTCTGACAGTGCCTATTGCTCTAATGATTATGGTGCCCCGGTCAGTGGTGATAGAATCCAAGAAGGCGGCCACAGGCAGACCGTAGCGCACATAAGCCATCACAGTACTGGCAATGGCAGCCGCTCAGCTTCAGATGCCGCGAGAATTCGAGACGCCATTGCAGAGTATACTTCATGTCCCCAAAGTGTTCACTGCCATGGCAGCCGAGGGTAGTGAGCCGGTGCTAATGCACAACATGAAGTTGTTGCCTCTCCGTCTGTAAACAGCGTTGGATTTCATGCAAGGCAAGCAAAAGTCACACGTCAGCTCCAAATGTGAAACTTTATGTTGCACTCTCTTGACCAGTGAGTTCAGGAGTTATATGATCCAACTTATTAAAAGTTCAATAATGCAACTTATTAAAAGCTGAAATGAGGATGCAGTAATTTTGGCAGAGGTGGAGTAAAGTAGTGCCGGTGGTGTTTCAGTTCCCGAGTTAAGATTACCGGTTGGTGATGTAACGGACGGATGGTCACCGCGAGTATGAGCCATTAATGCTTTGGCCTTTGTTGTGTCTTCCTTTTTTTTTTCTTCTTCTTAGGGAACGGGGAGTGCGTCTTCCAAGAACGGCGTCATTTACAAGTGCCTGCATTTCTCGTCACCCGTGTGCCCTCCTTTACGTTTGTGTGTGTGTGTTTTTCCCTACTCCCGTGTGCGCGACGGGGGGCCAAAGGGGACCGGACAGTGCGGGGACGCTCCCTGTTTTGAGCGCTTGTGGCTGGCCCAGGATCGGGTTTCATCGGCGGCGCCTGCGAGGCGGGTTTGGGAGCGAAACTGCCTGGCCAGGAAAGAACGGCCGGGCCCCCTCGGCAAGACAGTGGCTTCGTCGACGGCAAGAAAGAAAGACGTTTGTGTTGTGTGCTCCGTCCGACCACTCCTCTGTGTATTTGTGCCTTAAAGTTAATTACAGTTTTTCTTGTTTGTTTGCTAAAGAATTCGTCTCCGTGTCTTCACTGTCATCAAAATTCACCGTCGCAACATTCGAGTCCTCTCACATTTCGCAACACATGGTGCCGAAACCCGGGAACTGCGATCTCCAGGACTCGGAGAATCTCGGAAAGCTGGAACCAGGCTGCGACGGTAACGAAAAAAGTGAGTGACGCCACGGTCCCCATTCGACGCAAGCATGCAGAGGGCGAAAGAAAAGAGAACTGCGCGTCGCCAGCAAAACACCAAGCTCATCAACGAGGCCAAGGCAGCTCTGGCAACGACAGACACCGGAACGCTGTGCTCCCTCATTGAACGACTTGCGGCCAACAACGACGAACTTCTCAAGTTGAACGCCGAATTGGAGGCAGCCGTTGCGGATGAGGACTTCGCTTCCGAGTTTGAGACTGTCATGCGGTACGAGGATGCAGCCAGGGGCATGCTTGGACAGCTCAAAGCCAAAGAAGCCGAACTGCTGAGAGCTCCGCGCCTATTGACTACAGCGACGGCACAGCCACAGCGGGGAAGCCAACATGGCGGAGGCGAAGCCACTCACCGCAGTGCAGTCAAGCTGCCCACCCTTCAGCTGCAGACATTCAACGGTGAGCTTCGACAGTGGCGTGGCTTTTGGGAGCAGTTCAGAGAAGCCGTTGACGAGAATGGAAACCTCACCAAGGGCGAAAAGTTTCACTATTTGAGGAGCCTTCTGAGCGGAGCGGCGGCATCATCGATAGCCGGATTACAGGCGACAGGAGAATGCTACGACGATGCAGTGACCATTCTGTCCAAGCGCTTTGGCGACACCCGACAGATTATTCAGGAGCACCTCGCCCAGCTGAGATCCCTACCGTCCGTAACATCATCGGACGACGTGCGAGGCCTGCGGAAGCTCCTGGATCACGTTCAATGCCATGTGCGCGGGCTGAATGCACTTAAGGTGAGCTCAACCACCTACTCTGCCATGATGACAGACATTCTCCTAAAAGCCCTACCTGCCAGCATCGTCGTTGAATATTATAAACGGCTGGCCAGTACTCCGGACTTGTCACATCCGCCTAGCGACGCTCAGAACGGTGAGGCTACATCTGCAACGGGCCCTACAGACGGTGAGCTGGAACAAATTCTGAAATTTTTGATAGTCGAAGTTGAAAGCAGGGAAAAGAGCGGAATTGGCAGTACTAGAGAAAACAAGCGAAGCAGACAGGAAAGCGAAAGAAAACAGTCGTCTCTCCCTCCGACATCTGCTGTACTGCACGCAACTTCGCAAGTAAGAGAACAGTGCTTTTTCTGCGGCTCGCTTACTCACAACGCAGCGGATTGCGACAGTGAAATGAATCGGCAAGAAAGATTGCGTAGACTGAAAGATGACAACCGCTGCTTCCGATGTACCTTGAGAGGACATCGTTCGAAAGATTGCCGCCGCAGACTGAAATGCGGAAAGTGTAGCGGCAGACATGTGCTATCAGTATGCGACCCAAACTGGAAACCGAAGAAACGAGAGGAGACTCCAAGATTGGATATTAGCAGCTTGCATGCAAGCAGCCGTAATTCCCTCAACAATGAAATTCTTCTTCAAACCTGCCGGATTTGGGCTATTGGAGAAGGTGGGCGCGGTTACATTCGAGGCATCGTGGATGGGGGCAGTAATCGGACTTTTATCCGTGAGGACATCTCTAAATTTCTAGGCCTCAAAGAAAGTGGAAATACCGCTCTCCAGCTGAGTACGTTCGGGACAGCCACATCAGCAACAGAAAAACGGCGTCTTGTCGAAGTGCGTCTTCGCAGCCAGTACGATGACAAGGAATACATTATAGAGGCCATTGAGGTTCCTTTCATCTGCAACGACATAGTCCAGGTGCCTGTCGAAAACGACTTTGTCAGAGCCATAGAAGAGACAGGACGGCCCATAGCGGACAAGCTTTTGGTGCCAGGCATGCCAGCGGTACCCGGAATTGGACTTCTCATTGGCGCTGAACACCTGTGGAAATTTATGACGGGCGAAATTCAACGTTCCCAGCAAAACGCTGACTTGGTTGCCCTGGGGTCGGTCTTCGGTTGGATGTTTCAGGGTCCAATATCAGTGCATACCTCAGTTGAAAATTCAGCCAACCTTTGTGTCTTGAGGGTAAGCACAGTCCTTGAAAGCACTGAAAGACTTGTAAAAGGCTTCTGGGATCTGGAAAGCATTGGCATTATGGACCACTCCGGAGGGCCGAATGAGAAAGCAGAAGCGATTGTTCATCAGTTTGAAAGAAACATCAGTATGAGAAACGACCGCTACGAAGTTGCCCTTCCTTGGAAAGAAAACAGTGGACATCTCTGTGACAACCGCTCCCAGGCTCTAAAGCGACTGAAAAGCCTGGGGAAAATAATTCAGCGCACTCCGGAATTCGGCGCGGACTACGAAAGTACAATGCGGAGCTACATAGATATGGGCTACGCCGAGCGTGTAACACCTGACGAACAAGCCACTGATCCGGTTTATTACATGCCACACCACGCTGTTTTACGCAGCGACTCACAAACGACAAAGCTACGCATAGTCTTTGACGCCTCCTCACATGAGAAAGGGTCTTCCTCCCTGAACGAACATTTCGAGAAAAGGCCCTGTCTTCTTGCGGATCTGGTCAAGCTGCTGATCCGTTTTCGACTGCATCCGATCGCTTTGACAGCTGACATTGAAAGGGCATTCTTGCAAATAAGTGTCCGAGAAGAGGACAGAGACTCCCTCCGTTTTCTCTGGTTTAAGGGTTTGCCGACAAACGAGGAACTTGATCCTGAGGTACAAGAGTGGCGAATGAAGCGTGTGCCGTTCGGCACCAAGGCTAGCCCTTTCCTGCTAAATGCAACTCTGCAATATCACCTTAAGAAAGTTGAGAAGCCGAAACAAAAGGTAGCTGCGCTTCTGGCGGAGTCATTCTACGTCGACGACCTGTTGGTTGGGGCAGACAATGAAAAGGAGGCGGAGGAGATTTTCGCGCAGGCAAACGATATACTTGGAGCTTGCGGAATGGGTCTGCGAAAGTGGTCATCGAACTCTAGGCACTTGCAAGATCTATTTGCGTCACAAGAGGCACTGAATGACTCATCTGGAACAGTGAAAATTCTTGGGCTTCTTTGGAATCCAGCAAACGACACAATCACTGTGGCCACCAAGTCCCTCTCAAGCGTCTTGGACAGAGAGAACAACTGCAAAAGACTTGTTCTACAAACCATCGCCAGAATATTTGATCCCCTTGGGCTGCTCGTACCATTTACCATACAAGCCAAAGCACTATTTCAGGAATTGTGGCAACGACACATTGGTTGGGATGACAAATTGCCCAGTGATATCGCAAGGAAGTGGGAAGGCAGGAAGTCGGAGCTGATAGACCTTTGTTCACTGACCGTACCTCGATGTGTTGCTCCAGTAGTTCAGCCGCAGACTGTACAGTTACACATCTTCTGCGACGCCAGTCAGCGAGCGTACGGGACCTGCGCATACCTACGACTAGAGGACTGCAGCGGATGCGTTCACACGAAACTTCTCTTTGCGAAAGCGGGAGTTTCACCATTGAAAGCTATGACCCTTCCCCGACTTGAACTGATGGGTGCACTGCTAGGTGCTAGAATAGCAAAGTTTCTGGAAGGTTGCTTAATGATGCATGCCGGCCGGCTGAAAAAGATTTTCTGGACAGACTCCAGCATAACCCTTCATTGGTTGAAAGGAAACCCTTTGCAGTGGAACCAGTTTGTGAGAAACAGTGACTGAGGTTCAAACCTGCACGGAAAAAGACCAATGGAGGCATTGCCCCGGTTCACAGAACCCCGCAGATCGTGTGACACGCGGAGTCACTCTACAGAGTCTTCAAGGAGACCGATTATGGTGGTTTGGACCGTCATGGCTTTCAGAGACGGAGGATTCCTGGCCAGCTCTAAATGAGATTTACGTCCCAACGGCTGAGGAAAGTTCGGAGGAAAGGAAAGAAGTAAAGGTGTTGCAAGTAAGGACATTTATGCCCATCTTGGACTTGGCTCACCACAGTAGTTTTTTCCGAGTTTTACGGATAACTGCCTGGGTTTTCAGATTCATAAGTGCTTGCCGGAGTCCGTCAGGCAAAGTTGCTTCTTGTCTCGCCGCGGAAGAGATAGAAAGGGCCGAATCATACTGGTTGAAAGCCGTTCAGGAAGAGGCATACACGGATGACATATCCCCTCTTGGCCAAGGACTCCCAGTGAAATCTCAATCGAGCTTACAGAAGCCACAGCCCATTTTGGATACAGAGGGACTGCTACGAGTGGGAGGGCGGCTGCAATTCTCTGACGAAAATGAAGAGTTGAAGCACCCACTGCTCCTCCCTCCCAGCCATCCGTTCACGGAGCTCGTTATTCGAGACGCTCATTTACGAACTTTGCACGGCGGTGCTAGAGACACCCTCACAGAAGTGAGAGAAAGGTTTTGGATCCCACGAGGACTTCAACAAGTAAAAAGGGTTGTAAACAAATGCAACATCTGCCTAAAAGTTCGCGCAAAGCCTGGAGAAGCTCCGACAGCGCCTTTGCCATCAGAAAGAGTTTGCCGTTCTGAACCGTTTCAGGTGGTTGGCATTGACTTCGCCGGGCCTCTCTTCACTAAGGACAAGGATACGGTCTCCAAATCTTACATTGCTCTCTTCACTTGCGCAGTTACTAGAGCAGTTCATCTCGAACTTGTCTCCAACCTATCGTCCGAAATATTCTTGTTGGCTTTCCGACGATATACCGCCCGACAAGGACTGCCATCAGTGATATACACTGACAATGCCAAAACCTTTCACAGCGCCTCTAAAGAAATTGCAGCGTTGGGATACCCCTTGTTTGACGGAACTTTCCACGACCACTGTGCAAAGACACGCGTCAAATGGAAATTCATTGTGGAAAGAGCAGCATGGTGGGGTGGATTCTGGGAAAGAATGGTGAGGACTGTGAAGGTGTGTCTCCGTAAAATCCTACGCCAGGCAAGACTCACCTCCGAACAGCTTACCACAGTACTGCAGGAGGTGGAAAGCATCGTTAACTCCCGCCCCCTAACCTACATTTCTGCATCGCCAGAAGATCCTGAAATTCTAACTCCGGCGCATTTTCTAAAAGGAAAGAGATTGACGTCGTTGCCGTCTCCGTGTAGTGACGTCAGTTCGTCAACGCAAGCTGTGACACGAAGATGGATGCACCATAAGCGACTGCTGGAGCAATTTTGGAGGCGATGGCGGAAGGAATATCTTTTGACGCTACGGTCGGCGCACACTTGCGACAAACAGCAGGCTCGAAAGACCTCGGTGGGAGACTTTGTTCTCATCCACGAGGAAAAGGCGCCGCGAAAAATGTGGAAGATGGGGAGGATCGTTGAAGTGATCCACGGAAGAGATAACCACGTCCGAGCGTGTGTTGTGAAGCAGCCCAACGGATCCACATTGCGACGGCCGGTACGGCTTCTCTATCCCCTCGAGCTGTGTGCGTAGCGCTGCCACTGCTGGGGCCGGGAGGTTGTTGTGTCTTCCTTTTTTTTTTCTTCTTCTTAGGGAACGGGGAGTGCGTCTTCCAAGAACGGCGTCATTTACAAGTGCCTGCATTTCTCGTCACCCGTGTGCCCTCCTTTACGTTTGTGTGTGTGTGTTTTTCCCTACGCCTGTGTGCGCGACGGGGGGCCAAAGGGGACCGGACAGTGCGGGGACGCTCCCTGTTTTGAGCGCTTGTGGCTGGCCCAGGATCGGGTTTCATCGGCGGCGCCTGCGAGGCGGGTTTGGGAGCGAAACTGCCTGGCCAGGAAAGAACGGCCGGGCCCCCTCGGCAAGACAGTGGCTTCGTCGACGGCAAGAAAGAAAGACGTTTGTGTTGTGTGCTCCGTCCGACCACTCCTCTGTGTATTTGTGCCTTAAAGTTAATTACAGTTTTTCTTGTTTGTTTGCTAAAGAATTCGTCTCCGTGTCTTCACTGTCATCAAAATTCACCGTCGCAACATTCGAGTCCTCTCACATTTCGCAACAGCCTTAAAATGAACGGCAGGACTTCGCGGTCGAACACCGTCATGAATTGGGGACTAGTGTGCAATGAAAGGAAGGTACGCGACCAGAAATCGAGACTGCATTCTGTGTCGGCGGGACACCCATCCAGGCCAGCATGCGAGATGGGGAGTCCGTAGCTTCCACGGCTTCGATGCCTGCGTGCGTGCCGTGGGCCACATGGGTGCTCGTTTAGAAAAAGCTACTGCGGTGGAACCTACCTTAGAAAAGCAATTAATCACAGTAATTAATTAATTAGAAAGTAAGTAATTAGAGCCAGAAATGTCCAAAAAGTAGGCGGGGCCTGAGCCAACGCGCGGCGCCAATTTTGAAATCGAGGCGTGGTGCGAAGTTTGAAAACTCAGATGGGCAAATGATGGAACTTTATTAAGTGAGACAATTAATTCTGGTATCAATAAGGCATCGATAAGTGATCAATAATTGATCGATAAGTGATCGACTTCCGGTTTGAGGGTTTAGACTTCTGGTCCCGAGTTTCAGTCATCAATGCCTCGGTTCCTCAGCAGGGATGATGCTAGCCTCCTTCCCACAAGAAAGGAACACCTCCGGCGCCGCACTCCTGCTCTGCTTCCTCCGTGTGCCATAAATTTCCCTCGCGGTCTTATCCGTGCCGAGGAGGTTGTGCTTCGGAGGATCCGGGTCGGGGTGGCCCCCACTCCTGCAGTCACTCGGACGTGGTCCCACTTTCGCCGCATATATCCCCGCCCAGGATGTCCTGTCTGCAACTCGGAAAATACTGAGGCCGATATTCACCACTCCTTGATGGTTTGCCCGACGCCGAAGCCAACCAGAATTCGGTACCTGGCAGCAGCGGGTCTACCGCCCAACAACCCCTCTTCATGTATTGCTTGGATTCAGGGGACGCATCATGGCTCCCTCCTCGCCTTCGTTAGATTTCCCCACCTTTTTAACTTCATTTAATAACTGCACTATTTTTTCTAAACCTTCCAAACTCGCTTCATGCATTGAGGTAATAAATAACGCTTTATAAAGAAAACCGCTCAACGGGCCTAGGGCACACAGTGGTATTCGGGACGCCATCGCAATTTTCCGAGTGCAGCGCTGGCCGGAACGCCCCAACAGTGTATGGTTTCTGGAAAACTTATGGGGGCAATGAGTTTAATCGATGCGTGGGTATGTAATAGCATGCACTTTGTGGTTAAAGCGTTCCTTGTGTGACGAGACCCTGCTGGCGCAGTTCAAGTCTACCGCTGTTCTGCCGCGCTGCATAGACGTCACGTGGCGCTTGTGTACGGAAGTACCGCTATTCTTGACCAATCCAGGGCGGCTGTTGGCGCGAAAGGAATTGCGAAGCCCTCGCAGTAATTTCGCTGCCAAGCTAAGCGTTCGTCAACCGTCCACTTCGAGTGTAGTTCCGTCTAGTTTCGAGTGCGCTGACGGAAAGAACAGCAGGCTCATCATGGAGCGTGGCGCGTATCTACAGCAGATGCGATCTGGTGGGATTCTGAGGGTCAGATCAAGGAACCTGAGTTCATTGTTTGCCGGAAGTTCTGAAGTTAAGGAGAGACCTGTCAGTTTTGACCTAAACAGGCCTGTGATGCCTTCCGGTGTTGCGAGCTGGTTGCTGGCGTTCGGCTTTTAAAAGGATAGGATAATCATCCCCATACCGCATGATCTTGGCGGCCCCGTAGTTGTTAACGACTGGCAGTATTATTCTGTCATATTTGGCCAGCAACAGGTCGCTTAGCACAGGTGCTAATCAGGACCCTATGCGCACGCCATCCTTTTGCTTGTAAAAGATCCCTTCAAAGCATACAGCAGAAAACGTGTGGTAGAGCCGCAGCAGGTCCAGGAACATGCTGACAGTAAGGCCACAGCTGTTTTGAAAGCGAGTAGTTCCGTGTTGTTCTATTGCTTCACTGGCGGTTGCTAGAAGAGCTGGTTGCGGCAGAGAGTAGTAGAGGTCCTTGAAGTCTATAGAGAAAACACCCAAACCTTCAGGCCGCTCTTGCTGCTGGTAGCGCGATACCTCTTCGGGGTTTCTGATGAGAAAGTGGTCTTGAATTCCGAGCGCCGGCCTCGATTTCTGCACGTAACCGCCCACAACTTGCAGCCAGGTGCCTCGCTTGGAGACGACTACACGGAAGGCAGAAACTTCTTTGTGAGTTTTCGCAGAGAAGAAAGGATTCGAGGACAACCCTTTACGATTCTTTATACCTGACGCCGACTTTTCCAAGCCTGCCTTTAGCGCACAATGCTTCAGCTTCCACCCTTTATTTATTGATCGCTCTTCCCTTGACTTCTTAAAAATTCTCTCGTAGTGCGTGTTAGCATTTTTGGGAGTATGTTTCATTGGCTACTGCGACGAATCCTCCTTCTTTGTCGGATAGAAGAAACTTTGACTCACATACTCGCAGGGCAGATACAACCTGGAAGGTGTTGATTGCTTCGCTCGTGCAGGGCTCTTTGGGCAGCGCATCGACGCCTAGGTGTATGACAACGTTGGTGTCCTCTGCTTTGGCTTCTGAGGCTGTAGTCCGGACGATGCTCAGGAGCTCGGTTTTGTCCAACCGTGGCGGAACGCAAAACTTTGGGCCAAGGATAAGAACACTGCTAACGTGGTTAGCAACGAATGGGTTTCCTAGTGTACGAACTTGGGTACGGGCTGGTGCGCCCACCTTCCTTGGGATGGCAGCTAGTATCTGCCTCCAGATGAACTAACATGTCTGGTCCGCAGTCTTCAGCTCTTGAAGTTATAGCGGTGCTCATAGCGACGAGGGGGCATGCGCTAGCGCAAGCCGTGAGCAGGAAATCGTTGGCGAGACGAACTTGCCTCCAAGCTTC
Organism: Amblyomma mixtum; assembly: GCF_055824585.1. Lineage (NCBI taxonomy): Eukaryota > Metazoa > Arthropoda > Arachnida > Ixodida > Ixodidae > Amblyomma > Amblyomma mixtum. The sequence continues at coordinate 72,835,438 of NC_143020.1, read as the reverse complement.
TCGAAGCCTCCAAGCTTTACCCAAACGCATCCATCCTTCACTTACATCTTGTTGTTTTCATTTTCTCATGCCACCCTTAACGCAGGCATCGTTCTTTGTTAAGACTTTTATAAGTAAATTTATAAATTGTTTTTTGAGGAAAGGAAATGGCGCAGTATCGGTATCACATATCACGGCGGACACCTGAACCGCGCCGTAAGGGAAGGGAGGAAGGTTGGAGTGAAAGAAGAAAGAGAGAAAGAGGTGCCGTAGTAGAGGTCTCCGGAATAATTTCGACCACATGGGGATATTTAACGTGCGCTGACATCGCGCAGCACACGGGCGCCTCTTGCGTTTCGCCTCCAACGAAACGGGGCCGTCACGGTCGGGTTCGAATCCGGGTACTCCGACTCGGTAGACGGGCGCCTTACCACTGAGCCACCGCGGCGGGTAAAAACATTTATAGCTTTTAAGATTTTATTGCTTTTATCCGGCCCTTTACGCCGCCCGACTCGGTAGACGGGCGCCTTACCACTGAGCCACCGCGGCGGGTAAAAACATTTATAGCTTTTAAGATTTTATTGCTTTTATCCGGCCCTTTACACCGCCCGACTCGGTAGACGGGCGCCTTACCACTGAGCCACCGCGGCGGGTAAAAACGTTTATAGCTTTTAAGATTTTATTGCTTTTATCCGGCCCTTTACACCGCCCCTGACGACTCAGCTGACAGTTTGCCTCGAGACTACTTAATGTGTGTGCTCCTTTCGAATAAACTTAAGTTTTAGGTGCGCGCCTGTGTTCTACGTTCCTCTGTCTTGTGTTTGCGCGGTTCTGTTTTAAGTAGTTTTGAAGGTGTAGCATGGTCGAAAATCCTGCAGGGTCGACATAACAGCCGTTTTTACAGAGCAGCGAGGTCGGACTCCCGCCAAGCATTCCGCTGGAATTGCTTTCATAATCCGCTAAAAATCCACTAAGTAATTTTTAAAACAAGAAATATATGCGCTAATGTGCAGTGCGCTGCTAGATGTAAAAAATGCTTGCTTTGCGCCCTCTGCATGGCTTACAATTGTAAGGAGATGCAACGTGTCACAAGTATGATTCGAGCAGGGTTGCGCAGCGGCGTTCGAAGCGGCGTCTACTTGTGCGAGTATCATATACAGACTCTTGAGAAAATAAATTCCCGCAGTAGAATGCTTCTCTCAGGCACATGAGTTCGAATTTAGCACAGGTATGGCAGTTGGTCGTTAGAATTATTTTATACAACACCGGGTTTTCTTGTTGGTTTGGTTTGGTTAATAGGGTTTAACGGCCCAAAGCGACTCAGGCTTTGAGAGACGCCGTACTGAAAGGCTCCGAAAATTTCGACCACCTGGGGTTCTTTAACGTGCACTGACATCACACACTACACGAGCCTCTAGAATTTCGCCTCCATCGAAATTCAACCGCCGACCGGGCTTTCTTTAGCTTTACCAAATTGAAACACAAATCAGGCAGTGCTAGCTCCTTGGAAGTCCCACACTTTCACCTTGTGCTCCGGCACCCACAAGAGAGCGAAACACTAGTTTATGAGTTTATATTTGGGTTTATGGGTTTAACGCCCCAAATCACGTCCGGCTATGCGGGACGTGCTCCGAATCATTTCGACCACCTCGAGTTCTTTAAAGTGCACTGATATTGCATAGTGCACGGGTGTTTAGCATTTCGCCTCCAGCGAACTCCGACCTCCGCAGCCGGGAAAATTTATTTTGTTGGTTGTTTTTTCTTGGGATTGGTTGTGTAGAGCCCCGCTAATTTTAATTTTCGAGGAAATAAAAGGCGCAGTAACTGCCTCACTTCTAGGTGGACATCTCAAGCGTGTCTTGAGGAGAGGGAGGATGGTGTGAATGAAAGGTGAGAAATATATGCCGTAGTGAAAGGCTCAGGAATAATTTCGACCACCTGGAGATCTCTAACGTGCCCTTAAATCGAACAGCACACTGCAGGCGCCTTTTAGCATTTCGCCTCCATCAAAACGCGGCCACCGTGTGGCTCGGTTTGAACCCAGGCACTCGGCTCAGCGCCGAGCATGCTAACCACTGAACTAGGACTTAAATTCTTCTATTCAAATTCTGCTATTCAAACAGACTCGAAACTTAAGCCCAAGTCTTTCTGTATCTTATAACACTCCACCGTGCCTTCTCAGATTATTGTGTCAACCCTGTGGGGGAAGTACACATGGCGAGCTGTAAGTCGTTCACTGCATTGAAGGAGAACACACTGCTATTCTCGTTCACCGTAACACTACCAGGTTGCGCCAATATAAAGTGAGCCCACTTACTGGTGGCAACATAGTCGTCAGGTGCTTCCACTCTTTCCTGTAGCGATCACTCGATACCATAGCGCAAAAAAAAGCCTGACGCCAGAGAGATAGGTTAGGTTGATGTTGTGATAGATGTAACGACGCTCTACTGATTGTAGTGTATACGTAATTTATCAACTATTTTCGGATATCATGGCTTCGTAATAGACGGGAAATTTGTATGAGATGAAAAAAGTCCGTGCCACATTATGGCTTTTGTTTATATTGTTGTTTTTACTAAACAATGCGTGTTATTTTAACTCCATCAAACAGACGGCGCAGTGGCTCATCGCATTAGGAGGAACGGAGTTCGCGTCGGCACAGAAGGTGGCGACCGGATCCTTGCTAAAGGGGCCCAGAAACACAATCCTAGTTGACTGCTTTGCCTGTTGATCGCATACAGTGAGTTACAATGGCTCTATTAACGTCGGTAATACCGCGTATATTCCGTTTTTTAATATTTTAATGTCCTCATAAAAACAGATTCATGGCTCTGATGGTCTCCCCACACAGTTGCGGGTTTTAGCAGCGGATATGACGTCACCTGGCGCGAGCTTGATGATTGAACAAACAGTAAATATACTGCAAATTGTGTGAATAAATAGAGACCCACTTTGTCACCTGTCGGTGTTTTATATTGTATCAACAAATACAACTTGTTCGTCTTAGATAAAAGCCCTGCAAAGCAAGTAAAAAAAAATACACCAGCAGGGGCTCTGGCATGTAAATGACGCTGCCAGTCTCAGCAAGAACGAGTTACAAAGAGCAGGCAACCATGGAGTGCAAACTTCCGCGACGTGCTCTGGCAGGCTGTTTCGATTGGTTGCGCCAGGTGCCGTGATTGGGAGGGCGAAATATAAGTGGGAAGCCCCGCCAAAATCGAGTGGAGGGCAGCGTTTTTTTTTCTTGTATTTTGAAATTTCTTTATTGAATAACTCCCGTTCCTGTGCCTCGATTCCTTTAATTCTTTTTAAGTCAGCAACTGTGTGACAAAGAATCCACCTGAAGTATAGCCGGTATCCCCCCAAGCAATGCTTCGCAGCCCCTTTAAGGCAGCTCCCCGAAGGTGACGAAGGCGAGGAAGTTTTGCTTCAGCTCATTCGCCTTTGAAGAATTACTCGCTTTCATGCGAGAGCAGTAAGGGGGAACGAAGTCGTTCTTGTATCAGCGATAGTCAGAGGTAAAAAATAAACCATCAGAAACGCCATGCATAGGAACAGTTGCTAGGTTTCCAGGATTTAAGGACAAAGTGACCTCAAAAACTTCATTCAACGTGAATGATCTGTGCATAGTAGTCAGAGGATGGAGACAGTACCTACGATCGCGGCGAGTCACTCCACCCATAACATGGCGAAGTCAATTTCTAAAGCCAGGAAAAAAAAAAAAGAACGGCAACTCTTGACGGTCGAAGATGGTTATGAATTGGGAAATAGTGTGCAATGAAAGGAATTGAAGTACGCGACCTGAAGTCGAGACTGCATTCTGTGTGTCTGCGGGACACCCATCCAGGCAAGCATGCGAGACGGGGAGTCCGCAGCTTCCACGGCTGCGACGCCTGCTTGCGGGCCGTAGGCCACATGGGTGCTCGTTTAGAAAAAGCTACTGCGGTGAAGCCTACCTTCGTGGGCTCGGTTAAAGAAGGCCGTTTTTTAATGCGTAAGCATTGTATGACTATGTAGGCGCCTTCGGTGGGAACGCGGGAACTAGTTGGTATATCGGAAAAACAAGGGTATTGTCGGATAGAGCATCTAAATTGGATGTGCAAGTGACAAATTGGCTACGGTGAGTTAATTACATAATTAATTAGAGCCAAAAATGTCCAAAAAGTGGGTGGGGCCGGCGCATAAGCGGTGATAAATTTTAAAATGCCGGAAGTTTGGCCCCACGCGACCTGATGTGGGGGCGCTAAATTTGAAAACGAAGCGTGGCCCGAAGTTCGAAAACTCAGATGGGCAAATGATGCAACTTGATTAATAAGCCAATTAATTGTGGCATCGATAAGGTACCGAGAAGATACCGATAGGTGATCCATAAGTAATCGATAACTGATCGATAAGAAATCGACTTCCAGTTTGAGGGTCTAGACTTCCTGTCACGAGTCTCAGCTGACGTGAGAATTGTGGAAGTCTTAAGTCCGCGTCTTGGTGTGAAGTCTTAAGGTGTGACGTCATAAGGTGCCAGGTCATAAAGTGTGACGTCATGCTTATGTATTTCTCCAATGTGGGTGCCCCACTGATCTCTAACGTTTGTTTGGGATGAGAGCAATAATGCTGTATGGGCACGAAATGCTCGAAAATTAGGGGTGTGCGAATATCAAATTTTTCGAATACGAATCGAATACGAATACTTCATTCCGAATATCGAATCGAATATCGAATAATCACGGACAGACGCATTTAACCACTACAAAACATTTATTTGAGCACCCAAGAACATCACAGTTCAACTATCGATGATTAAATGAACACAAAAGGTGTGCGTGGCTGCACAAAAAGTATCAAAGTCTCGAACAGTATTCTTAGAAGAGTGGAAATATCAGAGAGGATGGCTAGTACACAGCATTGATTAAGGCTAGCTTGCCATCAGCACAAAAGCGCGTTGCTGGGATGAACATAAAAGGTTGTCGTGAAGGAAAACGAGCTGCTCCACATGGTCAGGCAGAAGTAGTTTCCTTCTAGCTGAAACGACTCCTCCAGCCACAGAAAATTCATTCTCACTTGGCACTGACCTGGCACGTATTGCGAGGTACTTCGTGCACAGCTCTGACTATAGCAGCTTCGCAGGTATAGCCACAAAAAAGCTCAACAGCGCACTCAGCAACGGCACGGCCCTTGGAGGAAGGAAAAATTTTCCTTCCTCGAAAGAAAAATTCGAGGGAAAAATTTTCCTTCATCCATGTGCATTTCTCTGGGCGCCGCCTTGTTGTTATGTCTCTGTCGATAGGGCTTGCGGACCGAAATGAGCGTCGGTGCTCACAATGAATATTCGGCTAGATGCGAATATTCGTGTCGGGTCGAATATTCGAAAGAACAAGAATACTTGGATTTCGAATCGAATACGAATACTAAAATATAATATTCGAAATATATTCGAAACTTTCGAATATTCGCACATCCCTATCGAAAATACAGCGTATATAAAGGTTCAAATGAGCCTGCTGTACTTTTGGCAGAGTTTTTCTGATCCTGACTCAATAAACGCTTATTGTGAACTAAATAAACGTCTTTCTAGTTTTGATCATGCCGTAGCTTCGAAGTGTTTCAATTAGGGTGCCAAAACTACTTCTAGTTGTACTAAATTACTTAACGTGAAAAAAATCACCTGTGCTATTAACCGAGAGGAAAACAAAACGTCAAGACTTTCAATATAGCTTCAATAAAAGAGTATCCGTTCTCGCTTCGGCGAGCGCGGCTTCGGCCGCTTCTTTTTGAGCAGCGACCACTCCGGCGGACGCAGTTGTTGCTGCGACGCGCGTCTTTTCTTTTCTTTCCTTTACTTCTTTTCTCTGATCTTTTAACTCTCCTCTATCTGCACGTGGCAGCGGTGGTGGCTTGGCTCGAGCCAGTAGCAGGCCCGTGCAATTTCCTCTTCATCCTTCTCTCAGTCACAACAACAACATAGCTTCAATAACACCCTACTGGCTGCAGTCCATGAATATAAACATCTTAGTGTGATGCTCACAAAAGACATCAGGTGGGACACCCACATAAATACATCACAACTAGTGGTCTAAAAGGACTATTATTACTTAAAGATGCCTTGGACAAGCGCCGCCTGATGCAAGATTAGTAAGCTAGAACACGTCCATCAGATCCACCCTAGAGTACGCTAACATAACTTGGTTTACGTTTAATAAAGAGCGCATAAAGAAACCAGAGCGGGTTCAAAGGAAGGCAGTGATAATCACCACCAATAAATACAAATTAACAGGTTCAGGTTCTCCTCCAAAGCGGATTCATACTGATCAAAGTAGCGTGATCGGAATAGCGTAGTTCCATCAATTCTAAACAGTACATCAACTGATAGCTTTGGTTCATGACTTCTGAATAATTAATAAGAAATATCGTTAACAGAAACCATGTCATTCCTTTTTTTATTTCTTGGGAGTTTTGTCTGTGATGTAGTAGTTTCATTTTTTTTTAAATGCATAGATAATACGAATATCTCATTTGCAAACCCATTCTTCCTTTTTACGCTATATTACCCTGTTATCCAAACCGCTACAAGTGGCTGTTATCGCTAACATGTTGCCAAACCTGGCTCATTCGATTGCGTTATCTGTACCCGACAATCTTGTTTGTTCCCTTCCTGCATTAATTGTGGTTTGGATTGGCAGCACCTTTCAATAAATAAATAATACTTACAAAGATTATTACAAAGCCGCCACCATTATGCCTTAGTGCATATGAAGATTGGATTCCTGCTTAATTGGGAATGAAGGACATTTTTATTTTTCGCTTCAAAACGATACAACCAGAAATAGACCCAATAACCTGTTACGGTTGTTTTAGGAATTGTTTCGAGAAACACACAGCATTCGCAGTCAAAAGAAAAGTGATATTTATTTATTCAGTTATTTATGCTTTATATGTCACGGTAGGGGAGGTCTGAGGGACAGAAATCAAACAAAATTAGAAGCTATTTTTGTGCTGTGTCTCTAATCAGAGCTGTTGAGAAAGGAGCCTTCATACCAGTGTTTTCAGAGGGATTTCTTCCTAACGTAAGGTTAGTCCCCAAGGAACTGAAGAAAGAAATGGAGCGTGCAAGGGCGTCCACAGACACGAAGTTGTAACGGATGGCCCATGTCCGCGCTCAAGTTTGGTTCAAGGGAGCAGTTCCAACTTTATCCGAATCTGGTCATTAACTACGTACCCGTCACGGATGAGATCTTGGAGTGTAACGCCACCCCAAATGTAACGAGTCTCGTTGCTTGATGCTCTTGGCTTTTGATCAGCTTTGTCATATAGATCTTGTACATCTTTCCGCACAATGTCTTTCCTTCCTCTCGGATGAATTACGCTCACCCTGACCTTGTGCTTGAAAGGCCACTGGAGATCGTCGTCCATGTCGCCCTTGTGCAGGGTGTACTTGAATGCCAGCAATACAGAACTCCAGTTACGCTCGAACCAGACTCCAGGAGAGATGGAGTAGCCGCACAGGTACACCTTCTCGCTGTCATAGTCAGCCCTGCCTTTCTCCATCGCCTCGCCTTGAAGCGACTTCACTCCTTTTACAAGAAACTCGCAGTGCGACACCTGCGCTGCTCTCTCTCTACGCACATCAGGTTGCAAAGTTTCTTCATCTTTTTCCTTCAAGTCAGCCTTTAATTTCTCAATGCCAGCTGAAATCTGCGACAATTGCTCTCGCGTTCTGTTCCTTATTGCGCTCGGTGTCTTTTCCACGGTTTTCAAAGACGCGTTAACTGCATCACTGCAAGTCGCAAAACATTCCTTGAGTTCAGCCTTAGACGATGCCATTTCTTCATGGGTTTGTGTTCTGAAAGACGTCAGTTCTTGACGCAGTGTCTCCTTGAGTGTGTTTATGCCATGAGAGATTTCATGTTCAGTGCTAGCCGCAATCTGGGACACTAAGTCGTCTGGAGTTCCGCTCAATTTATCGTTCAGCTTTTTTTCTACGCTTTTCATAGTTCTCAAACAAGTGTTAACTGTATCGCTGCATGTCGCAAAACATTGTTTGAGTTCAGCGTTGGACGACATCATTTCCTCGTGGTTCTGTACTTGTAAAGACGTTAATTCTTGACGCAGTGTCTCCTTGAGTGTGTTTATGCCATGAGAGATTTCGCTTAATCGGTCCCCATGCGTGCTGATATCGACAGCCATCGGCCTCAGATATGCTGTGATTTCGCCCGCCTGCCTTTCAAAGGCTCCTCTGAATGAAGTCAACGATGCTGCCTCCTCCGCGTGAGCCGGTGGAACTTCGCTTTCGGATGCCACGGATGTCGACGTGTTGCAAGAGGCCGACCGGAGATGCGTGCACACGTCTCGGCAAAGGACGGTGGCCGAGCACTTGGGACAGCGGACGGAGTGGCGTTCACATTCCAGCTGGAAATGCCGGACGATCCCTGAAGCAGCTGTCCCATACTGGCAGCCACTAACTTCATTCCAGCACCTGACCTGCAAGGGTACAAAATAACTCACTTATAGCGATGGTGAAGCTGCGTATAGCGAATTGGCAATGGGTTTCGATATTATGCGCGCTTTCACGGGCCTGAGAAAAGAAACGGTAAACGCAACAGATATTTTGAAAACACAATCAAGTTGTATATTCGCACCGTATACAGAACATGTATCATTCGCGATGTTCCCTATGTTCGAACAAAACCATAAATAAGAATATTGAAGCGTTACGAAGAGATGAGATTAAGTGCATAACCATTCGTCGAACATCTTTAAAAGTATGGAGATCTTATTGTGAACTGACACACCATGTTCGAGTAAGGTGTGTAAGGTTCCACCGCGCAGCCTTGCAAGAGGTGGAAAGCCACACTTCTTTGTTCTTTGAAATAATTGCCAGTCACTGAGCAGCGTATGATTTAGCGTTAGCTGTAAGTTTTTTCATTTTGTTTTGCTAGAACGATTTAGATGGCAACGCATTCAACACAAGGAAAATAGTTCGACGCCACTTCGGACCTCCTGCGTCAAATAGTTCGGTCGTAAGAAACATCTCAAGATCCAGGAAGTTATGGTTTCCGTTACTAAAGGTCGTCTGTACGGATCCCTTTAATATGCTAAGCAAGCTTTGATTCGACGAGTAATTTTATGCTTCGTAACCCGCTGAATCGTTTGATACCAGTTCTATTATTTTACACCGATTAGGTGGTTCACAATCTTTGTACAAATGGTACCACGTCCAATTTGCCTTTTTGCACACTGCTATTTACAGTATAGGCGCACTTGTATGCGGCACTTTGGTGCTGCTTATAAGTATAGCTCTTTGCTATGCAACCATTAGGGTCACATGGTATGGTAACACCCTGGTACGTGGTGATGCACCACCTGGTAAGTGGTGGATACCACCCATGGTTACCTATTATGGCAGCCATGTTGGTCACGTGATAGGCATATTTGGTGTGAGCAAATGATAACCATCGTGTCTGCCATATTTAGACAATGGCGTTGTGTTGCATACTCACACGACCTTGAGTAGTGCGAGCAGCAGAGCTAACACTATAAAAAACAAAGGCCTGCCCCCTATAACGTTGGCGACGATCCAGCACAGCATTCTAGGGTGCATCGAGGAGCTTCACGACGGCACCATGGCGGCGGCGTTAAGCACATACGCTTGAACCGCACGCGAACTTTTAATTTAAGATGGGCTTTTTTAGTACAAGAACAAGACACGCGGCGTTCTACACCTCGGGAAGGAAGAAACGGCGAGATGTTTGCTTCGTGTGACTTAAACTCAAGGCTTTCCATCGTCTATTTATGCTCGTGCTAACCAAGAAAGCACTGAAGCAGCCAGCTGTGCGAGATAAGTGAGGAACGCATACGCCTACCTGAGTGCGATGCAATATAATAAACTAATACAAACTTCATAACTGTCTGTCTCTCGGTGGAAAGCAATATCGGTAAAAAGAGCATGTTTCTCGTATTGTTCGTTGTAGTGTTTATTGCCCGAGTTTAAATCGTCTACGAAGTAAGATTTAGATTCAACAGATTAAGAAATCACGCCCTTCTTGAAGCACACTGGCAGCATCTATCAGGCCAACGTTCTAGTCCCGGTCTCTGCTAAAGCCAGAATGCTGTGTTTCAGTGGTTATCGAAATACCCGCTTTTTACGACGAAACTTTGACGGTCGCCAGGTTTGCTTCGGGGTTAACCTATGCGCCACGTATAACATCTCCACCTGTGTATAGGACTGGAGAGTCAGGAGATATTTCCTCTCTCCATACTAGCTCTTTTAAGTGCCAGAATATCTCGCAGAGTGTCTCAGCACTGAGAAGCAGTGAGCATAGCTAAGCGTGTATAGCGTTTGCATAGAGAAACACGTAATATAGTACATAATTTGTCTATAGGGAGTATTCACAGACGTCACAGGGGCCGCCATTTTGCTGTCTGTGGAGCACACCGAATGGCTGCTGGCGCGTCCAATGGGATTATCACCCCCTGTTCCGGCCTGCACTGCTAAAGCTACGCGCTGGGCATCAAAATGGCGCCCATGACATCACGAATCGACAGAATCGACAACGCCCTAATCCGCAACCTGAGCGACGGCCTCATACAAGAGCTCGTCACCTTTCTTAACAAACATTGGGAGGCGGAGACGGTTCCCGAAGATTGGAAACACGCCGAAGTAATAATGATACCTAAACCTGGTAAAAAGCTACAAATTGAAAACCTCAGGCCTATATCACTCACGTCGTGCCTTGGCAAGCTTTACGAACGGGTTGTAACTTTCAGACTGCAAAATTACATGGAAGACAACGACTGTGTACCACATACCATGTTCGGCTTCAGAGCGAAGCTCTCGACGCAGGACGTTCTCCTCCAAATACAAGAAGATGTCCTGCGAAACGTACCTCGGACGGGAGAAAATGTCGTAATGGCCCTGGACATCAAGGGGGCATTCGATAACGTCAGCCACGAAGCGATCCTTACGGGCCTAGACAACCTGGATTGCGGACGCAGAATCCACGGCTTCGTCAAAGCCTTCCTGTCCGATAGAACTGCCACCATCGGCATAGGAGACCTTCGATCGGAAAAAATTCGCACTCCAAAGAAAGGAACACCCCAAGGGTCAGTTATCTCACCCCTACTGTTCAACATAGCTATGATTGGCCTAGCTCGAAAACTAGAGAACATCGAAGGCATCAGGCATGCAATGTATGCTGACGATATAACAGTCTGGACAAACGCGGGCTGTCTCGGAGAGAAGGAAGAAAGGCTACAGCAAGCGGCCTCTTGTGTAGAGCAATACCTCGCAGAAAGAGGACTCGCATGCTCGACCGAGAAATCGGAACTGCTGAGAGTCTGGAGAGGCAAGCAAAACCGGACCGTCCCAACCAACGAGGACCTAAAACTCAACGTCTACCTAGAAGGGACGCCCATACCCGAAAAGACAACAATAAGAATTTTGGGCATGTGGGTTCAATCCAACCAGCGCAGTACACACACTTTTACCCTACTGAAAGCAACAACGCTACAAGTCGCACGCATGATCACCCGCATCACCAACCGGCGACATGGCATGCGTGAAGAAGACACACTAAAACTAGCCAGAAGCCTAGTAGTTAGTCGAATCACGTACAGCCTACCCTACCAGTGCCTCAACAAAAGTGAAATACAACAAGCGGATGCCCTGCTGCGCAAAGCGTATAAGACAGCGCTCCGACTACCACGCAACACGTCTACAGAAAAACTCATGGCCCTGGGATTACACAACACCTTTGAGGAGCTACGAGAGGCGCAGCTTGAGTCGCAAAAACTCAGGCTGTTGCAAACAACGACAGGAAGAGCACTCCTGCAGAGGCTCGGATACCGCGAGCAGATGCGAGAAATGTCGAGGACGGCAACGATCCCCGACCCTTCGCAAGACCCTCAAGGTAGCGCCAATTCCGAAAAACATGGATCCCAACCTCCATCGAGGCAGAAGAGAAGCGAGGGCCGAATTCATCGAGAAAACATACGCTCCTCAAGCCACGACCGTGTATACACGCGTCTTGGAGAGGAGGAGATACCAAAATCGCTGTAGCGGCGGTGGTCGATTCGTCTTTACGCGAAATGACCAGCGCGTCTCTCTGAGGCTGCACAGCTGCTGAATCCGAGGAAGTAGCCGTTGCTCTAGCGGTGGCGGAGGGCTATAGAACCGGGCGCTCACTAACAATACTTACGGACTCTCAAACAGCCTGCCGAAATTACATGAATGGCAGGATAGGTCGTCACGCGCTCCGTATACTCCTCGCAGCGAGTGACAGAATTAAAAACCGGAAAGAACAAAACGACAAGATCCGACACAAAATTGTGTGGGTACCGGGGCACACGGGGGTGCCAGGGAACCGAGAGGCCGACAGGATAGCTCGAGGATACATTACTTTCCGAGCTTCCGACGAGACCGCGGAACTCGCGCCAGCACCCAGGGAATACTCGGCCATACTACAAAACTATAGAGGCAGAAGAATGCGATATCCCCCACCGCACAAATCTCTCAGCAGAGAGGAAGCTGTCACTTGGAGACAATTACAAACAGGCTCTTTCCCAAACCTACATATACTAAACAAAATGCACCCTACGATATACACGAACAAATGTCCCTGGTGCGACGAAAAACCTACGCTATACCACATCACATGGGCCTGCCAAGACATAGACGTGGTCCCCAAAATACAAAACCCGAGTGCGGAGCAGTGGGAGACTCTGCTGTCCAGCGACCGCTGTGAAGACCAACAACGGGCGGCAGTGGCCAGCGGAGCCCTGGACTGAGGGCAACCGACCACTGATTAGAGGCGGACGACTTCGACAGAGAAGGCTCCTGGGGGTAGAACCAAGACGTCTCTGAAGATGCCCCCAAACCGCAGGAAAAACCATCAGTGTAAATAAAGTTTTCCCTTCCTTCGTTCCTTCCATGACATCACGTGAATATACAGGAGTTCGTGTTTTGAAGGTGGTGGCGCCCTTCTTTTTCATGGATACAATTCGTAACCGACGTTAAATTACGCTGAAAAAGCGGATCCCCATCAAGAGGATTACTGAACGGGGCGCTTTCTTAGCATACCACTTTTTTACGGTAATCCGATGGATGTAAAATGCGTACACATGCGGGAAACGCCTTGCGCTGCAGAGACGCGCAAGCGATTAGAAGAAAAAAAACCGAAGCAACTCTATTCCTTTACATTCTCGCTTACCTCCCTTCTCAGCAGATTGTCAGCGGAGAAGTGCATCTGGGTGACGTCATCCTCCTCGTAGACGTTGCCGTCCAGAGGACACTCGTATGAGCCGTCCTGGCAGCATTGCCCGTAGCAACAGTCACACAGCGCATGCGTGCAGGGCAGCAACGCGGTCTTCTTTCGCACCAGTCCGCAGGCGCTGCACACTCGATTCGCTGGAAGAGGCTTGAGGAAAGTCAGGGGCCTCCAGTCGAGCTCCGGGGTGAATCCCACCAGCGTGTACTGTTGGCTTGAGGGAGGCATCGTTCACCACGTAGTACGCCCGCCGCGCCGGTCGCATCAGGAACTGCTTTTTCCGCCCCTTCAGAGCGCGCTCTTATCTTCTTCGTGGCGGTCGTCAAGGCGACAACCGCGACTGCTTGAGTTTCCTCCCCTCGCGAGTGCAGCGCTCAACCGAGATGTGGAAATACACTGCCGTTCGCTTGTGACAGAACGACGCTAGGGTGGCTTAATAAACTGATTGGAAGCTTTCACAGAAACCCGTAATTCAGGAACTATGCTGAACAACGGGCACAGCGTGCTCCCAGGCGAATAGGGAAGGGGCAGCCGGTAGTTCTGTTCCACTTCAAGAAAAATATCACGGGTTTGGCTGATGTTTATGACTTCTTCCCGCAGTCGCTGTTTTCGGACACATAGGTATACGCTCTCTTACACATGTCTGCCATTTCAGCACAGGCTAGCTTTTGTTGGTCAATTAATCTAGTTTCTTTCTAACAAGTACATGGTGGTCAACGATAACTATATTTTCAGATGAGGGCGTCCTATAGTTGTGCAGCGGTAATTGTGCCTGTTTCTAATTAATTGCCAATGTAGACCGACATAAGGCGCACGGAGGGAACGGGGTATATTCAAATATGGGAAATGGAAAAATGCACACGTAGAGCTTAGGCGAAATCTTCGCAGACGGTTCACTGTTTCGAAGAAGTGGATAATACACACCGCTCTATCCATAGAAGCTGTGGTAGTTCTCGCAAACTCAGTGTACAAATATGAACACTGCCGTCTGAAGGATGCTTTAAAGGGAGCATGGTATACATATTATAAAAGCACAATGCTTTAGTAATGAGGCACTTTCTGTCAGGGCTCACCAAAACCTGGTTACCGTCTCGGCTTCGTTGTCAGCCATTTTCCCTGCCTCCAGTGACCCACTGTTATAAGGAGGAGCTCTTTGCCACTGGATCTCTGGTTTCGGTCGTGGCCTCGTCACAGATTTGCACAATACACAGCACAAGCCCAATTCAAGCACAAAAAAGAAAGCAATCAGATGTTGGTGGGTGCACCGAAATTTCGCTGGCCGCTTTGTAAAAGCTCGTCGCGTTAATTCAGGATATCGTAAGCAGGACGATTACAATTCTGTGGTTGACTGAGCACCGCTTGCTGGTGTCACACCCGCGCTTCCGCTCTCCACGTATCCTGTTTACCTCTCACCGCGACATTGGAAACGTGTGAGGTTGTATTTTAAATATATTAGACGTTAAAGATAAATACTAGCAGTACACATCAGAAAACATGGTTTGTGATAAAACTGCGTGCCGGGGCTCTGAGCATGAAGAAAAGGTGCACAATGCTTCGCGCCGACATGAATTAAGGACGTGGTGTGCCATGTTACAGTTAAAGCCATGAAAAATGAAGAGGTCCTGGAACACATTCTGAGGAGACTGGACTAGCACCGTTCCCACTACGAGTTGCTGACCAGTGCGGCCTCGGCCTGGTTCCAGCTACTCCTCCTGATTGTAGTTTACTGCGTGCTACTACACAACACTACAAACGACGAAACAAAGAAACAGGTACAAACGAGATGCGAACTCACAACTGCTGAATACACATGTTACACCCGCTTTTTTATGCATTACTTAGTGCATGATGTGTGGGTTATTTGGTCATAATAGACTGTTCTAGCCGTTCTTAAAGGGTCTCAGAAAGGGGATCTCAAAAGAGTTGCGGTACGTCGGGGATGTGAGAGGACGCTCCTTCACAAATATCCTCCTGCAAGAAATTACTTTAACGTGTTTTGGAAAAGATTAGTGATATGCAGTCAAAATTTGAATTTTCCTGCCTTCGCGCCTTTCCCTCTCCTGTCAATTTTCGCACAATTTTCGCACACCTCCGTCGGCCCCACCCAGTCTGCCCCTCACCTACCACTGCTGTTTGCCCGCGCGCGCGTAGTGGCCGCGGGCGTGGTAGGTGCGTGACGTCTGGGAAGATTTGGCGCGGGGAACCAATGATAACCCCCCAGCTGCTGACGTCACCTGCACGGTGGGACGTCGTATACCAGGTATCTCGCGACAGCCCACCACCGCGAAGTGCGGAAGCGAGAATGTTTAAAAATGTAAATTTCCCGCCCGCTTTTGAGGTCTCGGACGCGGCATCAACGCTCCGTGGCCTGTACTATACACAGTGCAATCATTTTAAAGCCAAGCTCGGTACCGCTTTTCTGTGGCCTTTTATTATTTCTGTCTCTATTTCTGTTACGGCAATGCAAGCGTCTCTAACACACTTTTGGCGATCTTCTTCTAACAATGAATGTGCCTCCCAGGTCTCTATATTCTTTCATATGCGTGTCCTATTATGGCAGTCTCGCCAAGCAACCGACGACACTTGTGCCGAGCACAACGCGTGACTAGCTTCTCTGGCTCTGCAGTCAGCCCACAGTTCGTGAAATGTTGGCTTATTCTTTTAAGGCGAAATCCTTTAATGCCTCATACTGTCGTTAGCAGACGCGTCGGCAGCCGTGTCGACAGACGGGTTGGCAGCCGTGTCGACAGACGCGTCGGCAGAAGTTTCGCCAGACGCGTCGGCAGCCGTGTCGACAGACGCGTCGGCAGGAGTGTCGACAGACGCGTCGGCAGATTCGTCCGCCTTTCGGCGTCACTGCTTAAAAGGCTCAAGGTTCCAGCATGAATAAAGGCGCATCTAGTGAATGCATGGACTTCATCAATAAAATAAAAGGAGTAAAGTCAAGAAAAGGAAAATAAAAAATAAAAATAAGAAGGGAAACAAAAATAAAAACAAAATAAAATAAGATGTGGAAATAAAAAATAAAAACAATAAAATTAAGAAAAGGAGCCAGAAAATAAATAAAAAACAAAATATGACAAATAAAAAGTAAATAAAAACAAAGTTCCCAGGAAACGCTTTCGCCTTGCAGCACTTTAGAGAGCCAAAGTGCCCCCTGAATTTTTTAATAATGCGTCTTCCTGATTTACCGATGTAGGCCTAACGCTGGCGGCACCAAATTTGAATTTCGTAAATTATGCATGTATCGCATTCTGCGTACCTGCTTTGTGGGCTATTTTTTATTTGGTTTTTTTCTTGGTGTTCATTTCTGCCGATATTCAGTAACATTATCTTCCTTCGTTCTTAGGAACAAATGAGCGAAACCTGGACAGGTTAGGCGAAGGAAAACGAAATTAATACATAAAAGTGTAATTAAACAGCGATTACACAAACTGGTATTGCAGAAATGCGGCGCGAGCTGGAGTGCGATAATTGTGGCGCACAGAAAGCTGCTACTGCATTTAAATTAAACTCCGATGAAATAATTCTGCCAGGATTCAAATCGCTAGCGGGCGCCCTGACCCGTATTTCTCTAACTGCTGGACCCTGAATACTCTGTCGGACGACTTCTTCCCCCTGCTGTCACACCTCGGGGTCTCGGCGTTTGAGTCGCTGACCTCTGCTGGCCGCTCTTGCCTAGAAAGCCTGGACGAACGCATGCGTGGACACTCCACCTCGGTTGCGTCCACGGCCTTCCGGGAAAGCGACTAATCTTCCATGTCGCCGCTGACGAATATATGCCGTCACTGCGGTGGCTGTTACTGCGCAGGCGCGCATGATGTCGCGCAGCCCGATCATCTGAAAAAATTGTGGGTTTTCACTTAAGTCTGCTTAGGTGCAGCAATGCGAAAGCATTTCTCTTATACTGCTGCCGGTTATGTTGCTGCGTGTTCCTTTCCTTATGCCTTTGCCGTTTATATGTCGTGTTTTCCCTCTACGGTTCTACCACATCCGAAGACGTGGGTCTTGTTGCTATAGCGCCCAGTAAACATGCCAAGGTGTTAATTAATCAAATTTGTTTAATAATTTATGTACTAGTTCATCAAGAAAATAAAATTGCCGGTGATTTTGCGAAGTAATTCAGTATAATTGAACCAACTAATGAATTTTGTCAAATTATAAATTGCACAATTAACCATTTTGATGACCTGATTGAGTGCTAATGTATTAATTTGTTTAATTAATTCTGTGCCAAACTCATTTCTTAATTTGGTTAAATATCAGCGAATAATTTTGATGTAATTGACAAATTTAATCATTAATTATTCCATCAAATTATTCAAAACTCATTGAATGTGTTAACAATGATCATTTTTGTTCCCTAATTATTTCTTCGTACTAAATACATAATTATTTAATCAACCATTCTATTAATTACCCCTATAATGGATTATTGACAGTTCGTGCGGACACGCTCTGCCGACAGGTCGTGTACACACCACTCACGTGACAAGAAATGCTCGCGCATTAAACGCGTTCGCATTAAAATGATCTGACTAGACCAGTTACCAGGCGGTGTCTACTTTCACTATCGCCACCGCGGTGGCTCAGTGGTCATGGCGGTGGGCTTCTGACCCGAAAGAAGCGGATAAATCGCAGCCCAGATATCTGCCAGAATATACATCGCCTGGCGGCTTGCATCCCGCAAGCTATTCGAACTGACTGGACAACATGTGGCCTGCTCAGTTCACAAAGCTCTGCAGGTTCTGCAACCCGCTTGGCGACCCTACCCTCATCAATGCCTCGGTTGCTCAGCATGGACGTGCTAGCCTCCTTATCACAAGAAAGGAACACCTCCGGCGCCGCACTCGTGCTCACTCCTGCCGTCACTCGGACGTGGCCTCACTTTCACCACTTGTAGCCCCTGGCCAGGGTGTCCTGTCTACAACTCGCAAAATACTGAGGCCCATATTCACCACTTCTTGTGGGTTTTCCCGGCGCTGAAGCCAACGAGAATTCGGCACCTGGCCGCAGCGGGTCTCCCGCCCATCAACCCTCCTTCATGTATTACTTGGATTCAGGGGACAAATCATCGCTCCCTCCTCGCCTTCATTAGACTGGCCCACTTTTTCTACTTCATTTATTAACTACACTTTTTTTTTCGAAACCTTCCAAACTCCCTTCATGCCCTGAGGTAATAAATAACGCTATATAAAAAAAATCCGCTCAAACGGGTCTAAGGCACACAGTGGTATTCGGGACGCCATCGCAATTTTCCGAGCCCAGCGCTGGCCGGAACACCGCAACAGTATATAGTTTGTGAAAAACTGATGGGGACAATAAGTGTAATCTATGCGTAGGTATTTTTTACCATGCACTTTGTGGCTGGAGCGTTCCTTGTCTGACGTGACCCTGCTGGGGCAGTTCAAGTCTACCGCTGTTCTGCCGCGCTTCATAGACGTCATGTGGCGCTTGCGTACAGAAGTACCGCTACTCTTGACCGATTCAGGGCGGCTGTTGGCGCGAAAGGAACGGCGAAGCCCTCGCAGTAATTTCTCTGCCAAACTAAGCATTCGTCAACCGTCCACTTGCGCCTGAAAGCTGCTCGGGACGCCATGAAAGCACGATCTTTGAAGCGCGTTACTTAGAGCTGATGTGGCCATGTTGCGCTTAACGAGTTTCGAGCTGACGAAAAGAGCAGGAGGCCCATCATGGAGCGTGGCGCGTATCTCCAGCAGATGCGATCTGGTGGGATTCTGAGGGTCAGATCAAGGAACCTGAGTTCATTGTTTGCCGGAAGTTCTGAAGTTAAGGAGAGACCTGTCAGTTTTGATCTAAACCGGGCTATGATGCCTTCCGGTGTTGCGAGCTGGTTGCTGGCATTCGGCTTTTAAAAGGATAGGATAATCATCCGCATACCGCATGATCTTGACGGCAGTATTAACGACTGGCAGTATTATTCTGTCATATTTGGCCAGCAACAGGTCGCTTAGCACAGGTGCTAATCAGGACCCTATGCACACGCCATCCTTTTGCTTGTAAAGGGTCCCTTCAAAGCATACAGCAGAAAACGTGTGGTAGAGCCGCAGCAGGTCCAGGAACATGCTGACAGTAATGCCCCAGCTGTTTTGAAAGCGAGTAATTTCGTGTAGTTCTATTGCTTCACAGCAGGTTGCTAGGAGAGCTGGTTGCGACAGAGAGTTGTAGAGGTCCTTGCAGTCTAGCAAGAAAACGTCCAAGCCTTCAGGGCGCTCTTCGTGCTGATAGCGCGATATCTCTTCGGGGTTTCTGATGAGAAAGGAGACTTCAAAAGCGAGCGCCGACAGCGATATCTGCAAGTAACCGCCCACAATTTGCAGCCAGGTGCCTCGCTCGGAGACGACTACGTGGAAAGGAGAAACTTCTTTGTGGGTTTTCGCAGAGGAGAAGGGATACGAGGACAGTCCTTTGCGATTCTTTATATCTGACGCGAACTTTTCCAAGCCTGCTTTTCGGCACAATGCTTCAGCTCCCTCCTGTTATTTATTTACCGCTCTTCCCTTGACTTCTTCAAAGTTCTGTCGTAGTGCCTGTTTGGCTTTCTGACAGTATGTTTCATTGGCTACTACGACGAAACCGCCTTCTTTGTTGGATAGAAGAAACTTCGACTCACATTATCGCAGGGCAGATACAACCTTGAAGGTGTTGATTGCTTAGCTCGTGCAGGACTCTTTGGGTAGCGCATCGGCGCCTAGGTGTATGACAACGTTGGTGTCCTCTGCTTCGGCTTCTGAGGCTGTATATTCCGGACGATGCTCAGGAGCTCGGTTTTGTCCAACCGTGGCGGAACGCAAAACTTCGGGCCAAGGCTGAGAACCCTGCTAACGTGGTTAGCAACGAATGGGTTTCCTAGTGTTCGAACTTCTTGGGTACGGGCTAGTGGGCGCACCTTCCTCGGTATGGCAGCTAGTATCTGCCTCCAGATGAACTCACATGTCCGGTCCGCAGTCTTCAGCTCCTGAAGGTATAGCGGTCCTCATAGCGACAAGGGAGGCATGCGCTAGCGCAAGCCGTGAGCAGGAAATCTTTGGCGAGACGAACTTCCCTCTAAGCTCTTCGAAGTCTCCAAGCTTTACCCAAACGCATGGCCATTATTCATCCTTCACTTACATCTTGTTGTTTTCATTTTCTCATGTCACCCTTCCCACAGGCATCGTTCTTTGTTAAGACTTTTATAAGTAAATTTATAAATTGTTTTTTGAGGAACGGAAATGTCGCAGTATCGGTCTCACATATCTCGGCGGACACCTGAACCGCGCCGTAAGGGAAGGGAGGAAGGTTGGAGTGAAAGAAGAAAGAGAGAAAGAGGTGCCGTAGTGGAGGTCTCCGGAATAATTTCGACCACCTGGGGATATTTAACGTGCGCTCACATCGCACAGCACACGGGCGCCTCTTGCGCATCGAAACGCGGCCGTCGCGGTAGGGTTCGATTCCGGATACTCCGACTTGGTAGACCGGCACCTTACCACCGAGCCGCCGCCGCGGGTAAAAACGTTTATAGCTTTTAAGATTTTATTGCTTTTATCCGACCCTTTACACCGCCCCTGACGACTCAGCTGACAGTTTGCCTCGAGACTACTTAATGTGTTTGCTCCTTTCGAATAAACTTAAGTTTTAAGTCCGCACCTGTGTTCTACGTTCCTCTGTCTTGTCTTTGCGCGGTTCCGTTTTAAGTAGTTTTGAAGGTGTAGTATGGTCGAGAATCCTGCAGGGTCGACATAACAGCCGTTTTTACAGAGCAGCGAGGTGGGACTCCCGCCAAGCATTCCGCTGGAATTGCTTTCATAATCCGCTAAAATCCACTAAGTAATTTTTAAAACAAGAAATATATCCGCTAATGTGCAATGCGTTGCTAGATGTAAAAAATGCTTGCTTTGCACCCTCTGCATGGCTTACAATAGACCGATTTCACAAGCAGTTGCGCTACGCCACCGCCGCCGCGATGCACTCTGGGAGTTGTGGTACTCCGGCCGGCGGCCGCGTCAGCGCGGTGCGTGGCGCACGCGCGAGAAGCAGCCCTCTTTGCGTCGCCACACGGTGTTTCTCTGCGCGAATTCTGTATTTGCGGGACAAGTGCATTCACATTAGGAGTGTCGTGAGCTCCGACAACTGTGCGAAGCAGAGCGTCCCGGATTTTCCGTTTTCTAGAAGAGAAAAAGTAATTGCGTACAAGCTGTTCACGAGAGGCAGCTGAAGAAGAGCGCTGTTCAGTACATTTAGCCGTACTGTCCCTGTTGATCAGTGGACATTTACAAATGGCAAATTTTCAAGTTCTTAACTGTATTAAATGACTTTTACGCGGCGCTCAGCTTTAAGGCAGTCCCTTAAATTGTTAAAAAGAAGGCAAACGGATTTGCCTTCGTGCTGCGTCGTCAAGCCTTCTTTGCAGCGATTTCTACCCGGTGCAAGGTTGTAAGAGAAAAAGTGTGCTAAGGTTTATTGTTATATTTAGGAATCCACACTGTTAGCTTGATGCACGTATTCACTCCTGATGTATCGAGCTCTCATACTAGCGATAATGCTATCTCTATTTCACGGAATGAAAAAGCGAGGCTATAGAACTGTCGAAATGTGGAATAATTCTAACGTTTTGTTGCTCACTGGTCGTTGAGCACACATGATATTCCAGTAATACCCACATGCCATTTATGCTGGGATATCACCCACATTTTGCCCGTTGTTTTCGATAAAAAAGGCCACCTAGTGTTTACCAATCAGTCAACGTGTTCAGACTCGTACTGCGAAAATAGCGAAAGTGAGTCGTACGGGAGACGCCCAGGCAGATTATATTAACCTAAATAAAAAAGTAATTAGTGTATCAATAATCAAAATAAAACTATTCGTCACGAAATTAAAATCCATTAATCCCTAATTGGGCATACTCAAAAGCTCCCCGATTGGCTTCTCCTTTTCTCATTTTGTACTGAACACAAGCATTTGTCACATCTCCATTTAGAAAAATAGCTCGCTCGAATCGCTCACCTTTCCTGCTGGTGACCCGCCGAGCACGTCGTGAATACATGTGTGTTTACGTGAATAAAAAAAAATCGCATGGCCGGTTTTGATCAAGGGCTATGATGAAAAAATAAAGGCAACAAACGCTGCGTGACACGTCTAAAGCGAATGCCTAGATGAATACAGCGAATACTGAAACAGTAAAATGAGGTGGCAAGAAATGTAAATACTGTCTGAAGGCGTTAATTAAATCGCGTGCATCGCTATGCGTTCAAATGTTCTGCTGACAGAATTAACGAAAGCGGCGGTCAAGCGCGTGTTTATCGCCACCTGCAGCATTTTCAAAAGCAAGGTTCGAGGAACAAACGCAGCGTCGGCACCGCGGCCACTCCACTTCATGCGGCAACTGACCACCCTCTCTGCGCTGCTCCTACCGTGATTAGCATTGCACCCCTCGAAACTCCGCCGTGGAGCCTCTGTTTCCTTTATAGAGCTCAACACAATAAACGAAACAGCGGAAAGCTACTGCGGCCGGGTATAATGCCAGTCAAGGCGCAAAGTAATGTAGGCTGTTGTGCAGACGACGCCACAAAGGACTACAGCCAAGATGGCTGCTGGCGACTTCCGGCAAACGCGCGCATGCGCAGTAGGCTTTGTGAAATCGGTCTATTGTAAGGAGATGCAAAGTGTCACAAGTATGATTCGAGCAGGGTTGCGCAGCGGCGTTCGAAGCGGCGTCTACTTGTGCGAGTATCATATACAGACTGTTGAGAAAATAAACTCGCGCAGTAGAATGCTTCTCTCAGGCACACGAGTTAGAGTTTAGCACAGGTATGGCAGTTGGTCGCCAGAATTATTTTATACAACACTGGGTTTTTTGGTTCGTTTGGTTTGGTTAATAGGGTTTAACGTCCCAAAGCGACTCAGGCTTTGAGAGACGCCGCACTGAAAGGCTCCGGAAATTTCGACCACCTGGGGTTCTTTAACGTGCACTGACATCGCACAGTACACGAGCCTCTAGAATTTCGCCTCCATCGAAATTCAACCGCCGACCGGGTTTTCTTCAGCTTTACCAAATTGAAACACAAATCAGACAGTGCTAGCTCCTTGGAAGTCCCGTAGTTTCACTTTGTGCTCCGGCACCCACTAGGAGAGCGAAACACTCGTTTATGAGTTTATATTTGGGTTTATGGGCTTTAACGTCTAAAATCACGTCCGGCTATGCGGGACGCAGTAGCCGAAGGCTCCGAATCATTTCGACCACCTCGAGTTCTTTAAAGTGCACTGATATTGCATAGTGCATGGGTCTTTAGCATTTCGCCTCCAGCGAACTGCGACCTCCGCGGCCGGGAAAATTTATTTTGTTCGTCCTTTTTTCTAGGGATTGGTTGTGTAGAGTCCCGCTAATTTTAATTTTTGAGTAAATAAAAGGCGCGATAACTGCCTCACTTCTAGGTGGACATCTCAACCATGTCCTGAGGAGAGGGAGGAAGGTGTGAATGAAAGGAGAGGAAGAGGTGCCGTAGTGAGGGGTTCAGGAATAATTTCGACCACCTGGGGATCTTTAACGTGCCCTGAAATCGAACAGCATACAGGCGCCTTTTAGCATTTCGCCTCCATCAAAACGCGGCCACCGTTTGGCTCGGTTTGAAGCCGGGCACTCGGCTCAGCGCCGAGCATGCTAACCACTGAACTAGGACTTAAATTCTTCTATTCAAATTCTG
The DNA here is from genome assembly GCF_055824585.1 of Amblyomma mixtum. Taxonomy (NCBI): domain Eukaryota; kingdom Metazoa; phylum Arthropoda; class Arachnida; order Ixodida; family Ixodidae; genus Amblyomma; species Amblyomma mixtum. The sequence goes on along the minus strand of NC_143020.1, from coordinate 72,811,503 downwards.
CTATTCAAACAGACTCATTCTGCTATTCAAACAGACTCGAAACTTAAGCCCAAATCTTTCTGTATCTTATAACAAACACTCCACCGTACCTTATCAGAATATTGGGTCAACCCTGTGGCGGAAGTACACATGGCGAGCTGTAAGTCGTTCACTGCATACTGAAGGAGAACAGACTGCTATTCTCCTTCACCATAACACTATCAGCTTGCGCCAATATAAAGTGAGCCCACTTTCAGGTGGCAACACAGTCGTCAGGCGCTTCCACTCTTTCCTGTAGCGATCACTCGATACCATAGCGCGAAAAAAACCCAGACGCCAGAGAGGCAGGTTAGGTTGATGTTGTGACAGGTGTAACGACAGTCTACTTATTGTAGTGTATACGTAATTTAGCAACTATTTTGGGCAATCATGGCTTCTTAGTAGACGGGAAATTTGTATGGGATGAAAAAATTCCGTGCCGCATCATGTCTTTTGTTTGTATTGTTGTTTTTACTAAACAATGCGTGTTATTTTAACTCCAGCTAACAGGCGGCGCAGTGGGCCATGGCATTAGGATGAACGGAGTCGGCGTCGGCACAAAATGTGGCGACCGGATCCTTGCTAAAGGGGCCCAAGAACACAATCTTAGTTGACTACAGTGAGTTACAATGAGTTACAATGGCATACAGTGAGTTAGAATGGCACTATTAGCGTCGGTAATACCGCGTATATTCCGTTTTTTAATATTTTAATGTCATCATACAAACAAATTCATGGCTCTGATGGTGTCCCCACACAGTTGCCAGGTGATGTCACCAGGCGCGAGCTTGATGATTGAACAAACAGTAAATATAGTGCAAATTGTATGAATAAATAGAGACACATTTTGTCACCTGTCGGTGTTTTATATTACATCAACAAAGACAACTTGTTCGTCTTAGATAAAAGCCCTGAAAAGCAAGTAAAATAAAAATACACCACCAGGGCTCTGGCATGGAAACGACGCTGCCAGTCTCAGCAAGAACGAGTTAGAAAGAGCAGGCAACCATGGAGTGCAAACTTCCGCGACGTGCTCTGGCAGGCTGTTTCGATTGGTTGCGTCAGGTGCCGTCATTGGGAGGGTGAAATAGGAGTGGGAAGCCCCGCCAAAATTGAGTGGAGGGCAGCGTTTTGTTTTCTTGTATTTTGAAATTTCTTTATTGAATAACTCCCGTTCCTGTCCCGCGATTCCTGTAATTCTTTTTAAGTCAGCAACTGTGTGACAAACAATCCACCTGAAGTATAGCCGGTATCCCCCCAAGCAGTGTTTCGCAGCCCCTTTAAGGCAGCTCTGCGAAGGTGACGAAGGTGAGGAAGTTTTGCTTCAGCTCCATCGCCTTCGAAGAATTACTCGCTTTCATGCGAGAGCAGTAAGGGGGAACGAAGTCGTTCTTGTATCAGCGATAGTCAGAGGTAAAAAATAAACCACCAAAAACGCCATGCATAGGAACAGTTGCTAGGTTTCCAGGATTTAAGGACAAAGTGACCTCAAAAACTTCATTCAACGTGAATGATCTGTGCATAGTAGTCGGAGGATGGAGATAGTACCTACGATCGCGGCGGGTCACTGCACCGATAACATGGCGAAGTCAATTTCTAAAGCGAGGAAAAAAAAAAGAGCGGCAACTCTTCCCATGTCACGTGCAATGAAAGCAAAGTACGCGACCTGAAGTAGAGACTGCATTCTGTGTCGGCGGGACACCCATCCAGGCAAGCATGCGAGACGGGGAGTCCGTAGCTTCCAAGACTGCGATGCCTGCTTGCGGGCCGTGGGCCACATTGGTGCTCGTTTAGAAAAGGCTACTGCGGTGAAGCCTACCTTCGGGGGCTCGGTTAAAGAAGGCCGTTTTTTAATGCGTTAGCATTGTGTGACTATGTAGGCGCCTTCGGTAGGAACGCAGGAACTAGTTGGTATATCGAAAAAACAACGGTATTTTCGGATAGAGCATTTAAATTGGATGTGCAAGTGACAAATTGACTACAGTTAGTTAATTAGATAATTAATTAGACCCAAAAATATCCAAAACGTGGGCGGGGCCGGGGCATAAGTGGTGATAAATTTTAAAACGCCGGAAGTTTGGGACCACGCGACCGCAAGTGTGGGCGAAGCCAACGCGTGGCGCCAAATTTGAAAACGAAGCGTGGCGCGAAGTTCGAAAACTCAGATGGGCAAATGATGCAACTTGATTAAGTAAGGCAATTAATTGTGGCATCGATAAGGTATCGAGAAGATACCGATAGGTGATCCATAAGTAATCGATAACTGATCGATAAGAAATCGACTTCCAGTTTGAGGGTCTAGACTTCCTGTCACGAGTCTCAGCTGACGTGAAAACTGTGGAAGTCTTAAGTCCGCGTCTTGGTGTGACGTCTTAAGGTGTGACGACATAAGGTGCCAGGTCATAAAGTGTGACGTCATGCTTATGAATTTCTCCAATGCGGGTGCCACACTGATCTCTAACGTTTGTTTGGGATGAGAACAATAATGCTGTATGGGCACGAAATGCTCGAAGATACAGCGTATATAAAGGTTCAAATGAGCCTGCTGTACTTTTGGCAGAGTTTTTCTTACCCTGACTCGAGAAACGCTTATGTGAACTAAAAAAACGTCCTTTCTAGTTTTTATTATGCCGTAGCTTCGAAGTGTTTCCATTTACGGTGTCAAAACTACCCCTGGTTGTATTGAATTTCTTAACGTAAAAAAAAACACCTGTGCTACTAAAGAGAGGCAAAAAAACGTCCAGAGTTTCAACATAGCTTCAATAACACCCTACTGGCTGCAGTCCATGAATATAAATATCTTGGTGTGATGCTGACAAAAGACATCAGGTGGGACACCCACATAAATACATCACAGCTAGCGGCCTGAAAGGACTATTATTCCTTAAAGATGCCTTGGACAAGCACCGCCTGACGCAAAATTACTTTCGTACAACACGTTCATCAGTTCCACCTTAGAGTACGCTAACATAACTTGGTTTCCGTTTTCTAAAGAAACAAACAAACCAGAGCGGGTGCAAAGGAAGACAGTGATAATCACCATTAATAAATACAAATTAACAGATTCTCCTCCAGTGCAGAGCCATACTGATCGGAATAGCGTGATCGGAATAGCGTAGATCCATCAATTCTGAACAGTCCATCAACTGATAGCTTTGGTTCATTGCTTCTGAATAATTAATAAGAAACATCGTTAAAAGAAACCATGTCATTCCTTTTATTTCTTTGAAGTTTTGTCTGTGATGGAGTACTTTCTTTCTTCAAAAAATGTGTACATAATACGAATATCTGTATTTGTAAACCCATTCTTGCTTTTCACGCTTTATTACCATGTTATCCAAACCGCTACAAGTGGCTGTTATCGCTAACATGTTGCCAAACCTGGTTCATTCCATTGCCTTACATGTACTCGAAAATCTTATATGCGCCCTTCCTGGAATAATTCTGGATTGGGTTCGCAGCACCTTTAAAGAAATAAATAATACTTACCAAGATTATTACAAAGTCTCAAACATTATGACTTAGTGCATATAAAGATTGTTCTCGTGCTTAACTGGAAATGAAGGATGGCCTCTATTTTTCGCATGAAAACGATACAATCAGAAAGGACCCAACAAGCTGTTACTGTCGTTTTATGAATTGTTTCGAGAAACAGGCAGCATTAGTAGTGAAAAGAAAAGTGTAATTTATTTATTCAGTCTTTTGTACTTTATATATCACGGCAGGGGACATCTGAGGGTAAGAAATGAAATAAAATGAGAAATAAGTTGTGTTAACACGTTTTGGCGGGCTAGTTGGTTAAGCATCTCGAATAAACAGCGCGAACGAAGACGAGCACAAAAGACAAGAAAATGGACGACACAGCGCTGACTGACTAATCATAGGGTCCTGTTTGAACAGCTCATTAACAAAATCCTGCCACCACAGACTGCACTCCAGCGTTTCACACCAGGTAAAAAGGTTGCTCTCGGCAGGGTACCCCTTAGAACTTATCACGTCAGTAGCTGAGTCGGCCCTAAAGAAGAGCAAGTCAGAACCAGCTACACGAGACGGCCAGGAATCGGACAACAACCGCAAACGTGTCGCCGTGATTTCATATCTACATGGAATTTCACACTCCCTGAAAAAAAGTGGGGAAAAAAGCAGATGTCGATGTTGTGTTTTCCGCGCCTGATCGTCTGGCTGGTTTGTGCCGATCTGTTAATGAGATCAAAGGAAAAGTGGCGAAGTGCACAACTAAGCACCAGTCACGCTTCGTCCCTTGTGATAAGGGGGTTGTTTATAACATCCCTCTGCCCTGTGGAGGGCAGTACGTTGGACAGACGGGACGATGTATCAATAAAAGGCTGAGCGAACACAGCTATAAAGTCTCAGAAGTAGTTTCCGGTCACCTCGGCATTCATTGCCCTGATTGTGAATGGGCAAACACAGAGAAAACACAGTGCGTACCGCTATATCATGAAACCAAGGTCATTGCCAAAAATCGGGAAAAAACTGCCAGGGAAATTATCGACGCCTACAACATATTCAAGCAGGGAGATGCATGTATAAGCACTCCTTCGCTAACACAACAGCAAAAAGAGCTGTCACTCCTGGGGGCTGATAATCTCCGCTGATTTCTAGCGCGCTTCTGTTGCTGTTGTCACATTTATGTTTTGTTGTTTTTTGTTTTTTTGCACTTTGTAAACCTTTCCCTCCCTGCCGACATCTATGTATTTATACTTGTGTGATCAGCAATAAACCCTCAGTTGTTAGTCAGCGCTGTGTCGTCCGTTTTCTTGTATTTTGTGCTCGCCTTCGTTCGCGCTGTTTATTCAAGATTCAAAATGAGAAGCTATTTTTGTGCAACGTTTCTAATCAGAGCTGTTGCGAAAGGAGCCTTCATACCAGAGTTTTCAGAGGAATTTCTTACGAACGTCAATTCAGTCCCTAAGGAACTGAAGAATGAAATGGAGCGAAGTTGTAACGGATGGCCCGTCTCCGCGCCCAAGCTTGGATCAAGGCAGCAGTTCCAACTTTATCCGAAGCTGGTCACTATCTACGTACCCGCCACGGATGAGATCTGGGAGTTCAATGTCAGGAAACTGGAGACAAGGCGTGTTGCTTGACGTTGTTGGCTTTTGATTGCTTGGGTCAAATGGATCTGGTTCAACTTCCAGCCCAATGTCTTCCCTTCCTCTCGGATGAATTACGCTCACCCTGACTTTGTGCTTGAAAGGCCACTGGAGATCGTCGTCCATGTCGCCCTTGTGCAGGGTGTAGTTGAATTCAAGCCATACACATGTCCCCAAACGCAAGAACCAGACTCCAGGAGACATGCAGTAGCCGCGAAGGTACACCTTCTGGCTGTCATAGTCAGCCCTGCCTTTCTCCATCGCCTCGTGTTGAAGCGATTTCACTCCTTTTACAAGAAACTCGCAGTGCGACACCTGCGCTGCTCTCTCTCCACGCACATCAGGTTGCAAAGTTTCTTCGTCTTTTTCCTTCAAGTCAGCCTTGAATTGTTCAATGCTAGCTGAAATCTGCGACACTTCGTCTCGTGTTCTGTTCATTATTTCGCCCAGTGTTTTTTCCACGGTTTTCAAAGACGCGTTAACTGCATCACTGCATGTCGCAAAACATTCCTTGAGTTCAGCCTTAGACGACGCCATTTCGCCATGGGTCTGTGTTCTGAAAGACGTCAGTTCTTGACGCAGTGTCTCCTTGATTGTGTTTATGCCTTGAGAGAATTCATGTTCAGTGCTAGCTGCAATCTTTGACACTAAGTCGTCTCGAGTTCCGCTTAATTTATCGTTCAGCTTTTTTTCTACGCTTTTCATAGTTTTCAAACAAGTGTTAACAGTGTCGCTGCATGTCGCAAAACATTGTTTGAGTTCAGCGTTGGACAACATCATTTCCTCGTGGTTCTGTCCTTTTAAAGACGTTAGTTCTTGACGCAGTGTCTCCTTGAGTGTGTTTATAGCATGACAGATTTCGCTTAATCGGTCCCCATGCGTGCTCATATCGACAGCCATCGGCCTCAGATATGCTGTGATTTCGCCCGCCTGCCTTTCAAAGGCTCCTCTGAAAGAAGTCAACGCTGCTGCCTCCTCCGCGTGAGTCGGTGGAACTTCGCTTTCGGATGCCACGGATGCCGAAGTGTTGCAAGAGGCCGACCGGAGATGCGTGCACACGTCTCTGCAAAGAACGCTGGCCGAGCACTTGGGACAACGGACGGAGTGGCGTTCGCATTCCAGCTGGAAATGCCGGACGATCCCTGAAGCAGCTGTCCCATACTGGCAGCCGCTACCTCCATTCCAGCACCTGACCTGCAAGGGTACAAAAAAAAATGGCTGTGGCTCAACTTGGTTAAGCCGGGAAATCGCGAAAGCAATACCCATGGCTACGCCCTCGCTCACATGATAGTCGTGCTGTTGTGGTGCTTGTGTGAAACTTGTTGTATACCTTGGTGCTGCTGTGGTGATCACTTGGCTATTCTATGTACAACTAGTAGTGAAACTATAATCGCTGCGCTGTGAGGATATACTTGGTTGCTGGTGATGTTAATGCAGACTGTAGAACTGCTGTTCCTGCACGCTCTTGCTCTGGCTGTGTAGCTCGCCGCTCTCTTTTACGCGCATTACGACGAGCCTCCCTAGTGGTAGGCGGCATCGCCGCGAAGCAATGTTAAGGCGCTGGTGGTTGGCACAGCTACTGCTTTCTAGCGACGTGAGTCGAGCCTAAATCTCTTCAGCGTAACGCCACAATCGCGTTCCTAGCGGAGAGCGCAGGAGTTAGGCGCCCGTAGTCGTGGCCGCCGCGATCTGCTCCGGCGGCGGCGTGCGCCGTTGCTCAAAATTACGAGGAACTTTAGCAGCTAAACTGGTGAAAGGCGAAAGCCTGAGTGCTGCATTCTGCTACGCGATTGTTCACAGCACATTATGTTCGTACATTAACTGCCAATTAATGACGCTTAAGCTTCGCCTTTAGGAGTGGAACGCGACAGCGTGTTGTAGCGCTGCCACGGAGTCCAAAGAACGCCACCACCTGTTCGGCGCGGTGCGTTGCCCTTCGAACGCATCGCTTTTTCAGGAAAGGAAATGGTCGGTAATTCTCTGTCATCTCGGTGGACACCAGAGCCGCACCGTACAGGAAGGGAGGAAGTGTGAGTGAAAGAAGAAAGAGGGGCCGTAATGAACAAAATGAAAATTGTATTGAGGAAAGGAAATTACTCATTAACTGTCTCACATATCTCAGTAGACACTAGTCGAAAATTGTATTTGAGGAAAGGAAGTTGCGCAGTAACTGTCTCACATATTTCGGTGGACACCTGTCAATTCTCGCGCGCGGTGACGTCACGACAACTTGGGTCAATCTGAAACGCGGACAAATACGCCTTGCTCGTCGGTGAATTTGTTTTTGAGGAAAGGAAATGTATCTGTCTCTCATATCTCGGTGGACACTTAAACCTCGCCGTAACGGGAAGGGAGGAAGATGGGAGTGAACGAAGACACCGTATTCATCTAAAAACGTTGGTATTCACTAGACGCACCTTTGTTCATTCCAAACCATCGAGATGGCATGGCGGAGTGGTAGCGTGCTCGACTCGCACTCCGGAGACCGGGGTTCGATTCGGAAGCTCGGCAAATTTCTTACTGGGTTTTATTTATTTATCTGGTCTGACTAGAAAGGTTTGACTAATTGGTTCGTCAAGTAGTTCGTCAAGTAGTTCGGTCGTAAGAAACTTCTCAAGATCCAGGAAGTTATGGTTTTGGAGACGAAAGGTCGTCCGTGCGGATCCCTGTAACGCCCTAAGCAAGCTTTCATTCGACAAGTAATTTTATGCTTCATAACCCGCTGAATCGTTTGATATCACTTCGATTGTTCTATGCGAATTAGTTGGTTCACAGTCTTTGTACCTATGGTATCATCAGTCAGTGGTCCATTGTAACTATTTGTACACTGGGCTATTAACATGGAAACGAAAGTATAGTAGTATATGCGCACTTGTACGCGGTACTTGGATGCTGCGTATAAGTATAGCTCGATGCTATGCAACCATTTGAGTCACATGGTATGGCACCACCCTGGTACGTGATGATGCACCACCTGGTAAGCGGTGCATACCACCCATGGTTACGTAATATGGCACCCGTGTTGGTCACGTGACATGTAAATTTTGTTTGTGCAAACGCTAACCACTGTAGTGACCATATTTAGACAATGACGTTGTATTACATACTCACAGGACCTTGAGTAGTGCGACTAGTAGAGCTGACGCTATAAAAAACAAAGGCCTGCCTCCTATAACGTTGGCGACGGTACAGTACTGCATTTTACGGTGCATCGAGGAGCTGCACGACGGCTTCATAGCGGCGGCATTAAGCACATACGCCTGAACCGCACGCGAACTTTGAATCTAAGAGGGGCTTTTTCAGTACAAGAACAAGACACGCGGCGTTCTACACCGTGGGAAGGTAGAAACGGTCAGATGTCTGCTTTGTCCGACTTAAACTCAAGACTGTCCGTCGTCTATTTATGCTCGTGCTAACCAGGGAAGCACTGAACCAGCCAGCTGTGCGAGATAAGTGAGGAACGCATACGCCTACCTGAGCGTGATGCAATACGATAAACTAATGGAAACTTCATTACTGTCTTTGTCTCTCGGTGGAAAGCAAAGTCGGTAAAAAGAGCATGTTTCTCGTATTGTTCGTGGTAGTGTTTATTGCCCGAGTTTAAATCGTCTATCAAGTAAGATTTGGATTCGACAGATTAAGAAATCACGCCCTTCTTGAAGCACACTGGCAGCACCTATCAGGCCAAAGTTCTAGTCCCGGTCTCGGCTAAAGCCAGAATGCTGTGTTTCAATGATTATCGAAATACCCGCTGTTTAAGACGAAACTTTGACGGTCGCAAGCTTTGCGTCGGGGCTAACCAATGCACCACGCATAACATCTCCACCTGTTGATAGCACTGGAGAATGAGGAGATATTTCCTCTCTCCATACTAGCTCTTTTAAGTGCAAGAATATCTGCAGAGCGTCTCAACGCTGGGCAGCAGAGAGCATAGCTAAGCGTGTATAATGTTTGCTTAAGAAACGCGTAGTATACTACATAAGTTGACTACAGGGAGTAGTCAATGACGTCACAGGGGCCGCCATTTGACCGTCTGTGGAGCACACCGAATGGCTGCAGCCGCGTCCAATGGGATTATCACCCCCTGTTCCGGCCTGCACTGCTAAAGCTACGTGCTGGGCATCAAAATGGCGCCCATGACGTTACGTGAATATACAGGAGTTCGTGTTTTCAAGGTGATGCCGGCGCCCTCGTTATTTCACGGATACAATTCGTATCAGACGTTACATTACACTGAAAAAGCGGATCAACATCAACAGGAATACTTTACTGGTCTCTTCCTTACAATACCACTTTTTTACGGTCCTCCGATGGATGTAAAATGCGTACATATGCGGGGCACTCTGCGCTGCAGACACCAGCAAGCGATAAGAAACAAAAAAAAAGCCCAAGCAACTCTACTCCTTCACATTGTCGCTTACCTCTCTTCTTAGCAGATCGTCAGCGAAGTCCATAAGGATGACGTCATGCTCCTCGCAGGCGTTGCCGTCCAGAGGACACTCGTATGAACCGTCCTGGCAGCAATGCCCGTAGCAACACTCGCACAGCGCATGCGTGCAGGGCAGCAAGGCGGTCTTCTTTCGCACCAGACCGCAAGCGCTGCACACTCGATTCGCTGGAAGAGGCTTGACGAAAGTCAGGGGCCTCCAGTCGAGCTCTGCGGTGAATCCCACCAGCTTATACTGTTGGCTTGAGGGAGGCATCGTTCACCACGTATGCGGCCGCCGCGCCGGTCGCATCAGTAACTGCTTTTTCCGCCCCTTCAGAGCGCGCTCTTATCTTCTTCGGGGCGGTCGTGAAGACGACAATCGCGACTGCCTGAGTTTCCTCTCCTCGCGAGTGCAGCGTTCAACCGAGATACCACACGTGGAAATACACTGCCGTTCGCTTGTCATGAAACGACGCTAGGGTGGCTTAATAAACTGATCGGAACCCAATCAACCACGGATATCCGTGGTACGTACGATTAAGATTCGAATCTCCATTGCCGGGTGGGGATGTCCGTAGGGCATGTCCATATCCGGACATACACATCAGAGATTCGGAGTATATCCGAAGGACGTTCGTTATCAGATGGCTGGCGGATATCCGCGAACGGATGTCCCACGGGTATCCGTGAATATACCTGTAGGGATTTGAACTTGCAACATCACATACATATTTTGTTTTTCCTCACATAAAAAAATGAAAAGAAATTCTATTTTGGAAACAACAAACTCAGCCGTTCAAATTTCTATACCGGAAATTAGTTTTATATTCGGATTAATCAATTAACATCACTCGAATACGGTGGTGATAAAAGAACGTGATTTAAACTAATTGCTTGACTTGTAGCTTGTGACTTGTAGCTTTTCACGTGTTCCTATTCAGTGTGTAAAAATAATCCTTGATCAATCAAATCTTTATTTACATCATCCAGATGTTAGGGGCGATGACAAAAAGCTCTCACTGGAGCTTGATTGCGCGCCTGCGACCCCGTACAAGGTTTCAAGGTTTGTTTGATTGCATATATTGGCAGCAACTGACAAAACAATTGCGTTTGAGGAAAAATAAGCGAGACACAACTGACTCGAAAAAAATAAATAAACAAGAGATAAAAACAGACAAAAACAGCACAAGAAATAAGATGCAAAAATACTGGTTTGTAGAACTAACACAAAGCATTTAGCAATAATGGTAAGTGGTAGCTGAGCATTTCACGTCCATAGTTAGTACGTATTTGGGGAATGATTCCATTTATCGCGTTTCTTATGGCATGAGTGTGTTCTCTAGGTGTTAGTTGAGACAAAGTTTCAAGAAAATTACGGTAGGTATTACTTCTCCTATATCGTTTTATTATGTTGACATTATATAGATCGTGTATTGGAGTTATGTGGAAGGCATTAAAAAGGGGTTTTGTCGTAACGTCGCGGGGGATGCTTGCAATGCTTCTTATGGCTCGTTTTTGGATTACATGTAACCTGTTTAAGTTTGAGAGTGTGGTAGTTCCCCATACCGTGAAACAGTAGTTTAAAACGGAAGCAAACATGGAATTATAAAGAATTAGTTTCACTTTTTGTGGCAGAAAATAGCGCAGTTTACTTAACACACCAGTTATTTTTGACAGCTTGTCCGCTGTTTTATCGACATGTGTTGACCACGATAAATGCATCTCAAGATATACTCCAAGGCTTTTTACGACAGGGACAACTTCTAAAGGCACAGACCCAATCCGAAGTGAAATGTCGCCATCGCTCACTGTTTTGTTTCTTGGCCTGAAAAGCACGACTTTTGTTTTATTTATGTTTATAGATAGTGAGTTTACGATCGACCAATGATTTAAAAGATGCAAACACGTGTTTGCTTGTTCAGTCAGATTATGTATATTGCTAGAGGTGAAAAATAAACTCGTATCATCAGCATATATTATAAATGTTGGGCGTGGGTCAATGAGAACGATGTCATTAATGTAGATGATAAAAAGTAGAGGCCCCAATATGCTCGCCGAATATGTATCGCCGATAATGTTTGAAACAGGAAGATAATATTTTAGCAAACATCCTTTTTACTGAAAAAAACAGATTTGCGTCTATCTCAAAAGAAATGCGCTGAAACTTCCCCCATCCCACCCCCCCCCCCAAAAAAAAAAAAAAAAACTGCGAAAATAACAGGTTAGACTTGTTCTGCAGACGCTTACGCAGGACTCGCAATGCCAACAGCGATAAGAAAACTCGTATTTCTTTGATGAAGTACGTTTAATTAACAGTTTACTGGGAAGATGGAATAGCGGAGATGCTGCAAAGATCAGAAAATTAAAGAACATTGTAACGTGGCGGCCAGTCGAAGAATGAGGCGTGGTGAACGATGGATAAGAGATGATTTTAATGGCCGCTGGCCTAGCACGAGCGTTCCGTCCCGCGCCACTGCCAGCTTCGTCGTCTTCGTCACAATATTTTGGGAAGTACTCATAACCATCCGTACTGTGACAAAATCTTTCAAGCCACTATCATCTGGTAAACTCATCAAATATGGGGCCGCAAAAAGCTACAGCTTGAAAGGTATTCAAGCGCAAGAAATCGTCAGAGGTGGGCACTTGCTTTTCTAAAGTGGGATTCAAAGCACATTATCTGCAGTCTGTCATTTTCTACGTATCCGTTCTTCTTGAGATCGTCGAGGTAGAAATAATCAAAATAATAGTAACCAGGCGCGTTACTTGAAAATTTTGGCCTTTTATTCTCGTTTCAACTAAGGGGCACTGATCTCAGCATGCACTCCGCACCTCCTCTTGGATGAATGACGCACATCCTTGCCTTAAGCGCGACTGGCCATTGAACACAGCTGCCGATGTCGCCTTTGTGCAGAGTGTACCTAGTGTGCAGTGTCAGTTTCATACAGTTTCTTTATAACGACGACAGGACAAATGCAGTAGCCGCAGAGGCACACCTGTTCGGTGTCATATTCTTGATGATTGATGATTTCAAAAAACTTTATTTCAAAAATGTGCACATTCTTTAGAATGAGCCACAGGCCAAAAGCTAAAGAAAATAGCTTGAAAATGCCTGTGGCTGATCTAAGAGCCATTACAACATAATAAATAAGATAAACACATTCATACAACGGTGGCAGGTCGCATACGAGCACACTATAGAAAGAATTAATATTTACAATTGAACGGATTGCTACACAGAGATGTAGTTTGAAACTAGAAAAAAAAATAATCAAAACTGAAAAAGATTCATTTGAAAGTTACACACACTGCTGGGTTGATGACAAATGGGAAAAGGACACCGATACATACACAAACTACAATATATGATAAGAAGTTATGGAATATTATTTACAAAGTACACTTTTAAATCATGCCGCCCCTGTCTCCATGGCAATGTCCTGAAGAAATTTTACGGCTTTTACGAAAAAGAAACACTGATTCACTTGCAGTAACCTATGTCGGGGAACACTGCTAAGGAGATACAATCTGTTTTGACTGTCTTCGCTTGATCCTTGATTTCTTGTATGGTAGCTGAATTATGCGAGAAGCTTCGCTCAATTCATCTTCAAGTCATCTTTTTTAAATTGTCTGTGTAGGTGTAAAAAGTGCTAACTGTGTCGCTGCCTGTGGCAAGAGATTTTTTTTAGCTTTTTTTTTTTATTCGAGCTGTTTGCCATCAGGCATAATGAAAAAGGAAAGAGAGTTATAAAAAGGAGTGCAAACAAACCTCGCTTTTACCTCAGACAAGTTCTCATCCTTCTTCATTGTTGTAGCCACTATTTCTCGTCTAACAGTGTTTATGTCCTGACAAATTTCTTTTAATCTGTCGCCATGCCTGCTAATAACAACGTTCATAGGCCTAAAATATGCTGCAATTTTTTCTGCCTGCCTCTCAAAGTCGTTCTTGAAAGACAAAAGCGCCGTTTCATTCATATGACCAGGCGGCACTTCGCTCCTACATGGCAGAGGCGTCCACGTGTTGTCACGAGGCCGACATAAGGTGTGTGCACACGTCTCTAAAAAGAACGACGGCAGAGCACACAACGGGCAGAGTGGTGTTCGCATTCCAGCTGGAAATGCCGGACGATCCCTGAAGCAGCTGTCCCATACTCGCAGCCACTACCTTCACTCCAGCACTTCATCTGCAAGGAGACAAGAGAAGTGACTTTGAGACATGTTGCGACTATGTGGCGAGGGACTTGTGACGTTCTCTAAGGTAAGTTAGTCGGAAATAACCGCTCGGTGGTGGGGCTTTGATGGCTGCGGAATATTTGTCATTATTCTTCCTTGAATTGATTTTGAGAAATTAAACGCTGCTTGTCACAAACATTTAGCATGGTAGTCACATTTTAAATTTGCTGTGTATACTGAGTCTGCATTGTGTACCTTGGTCAGTTTTTCGTACGCATGTCACGCACAAAACTATTGCTCTCATATAGATTCAAAATTGTTTGCTTCACCATTCGTCGCAATTTTTTGAAAGGATGAGAATGTGACCGTAAACTGACACATTGTATTCTAGAAAGGCCCGTAACTCATCTCCGAGCAGAATGGCAACAGGTGAGACGTCACACTCTTTTGTCCAGCGAGGATTATGACGGCCTGCCCCTGATAGCTTTGGCGACGCTCCAGCACTGCATTCTAGGCTTCACCGAGGAGCTGCAGGCCAACTTCACAGCGGCGGCTTCAGACACCTACGGTAGAACGGCATGCGAATGCAAAATCTAAGAGGATGGTTTGGTTTGGTTTGGTTTATGGGGTTTAACGTCCCAAAGCGACTAAGGCTATGAGAGACGCCGTAGTGGAGGGCTCCGGAAATTTCGACCACCTGGGGTTCTTTAACGTGCACTGACATCGCACAGTACACGCGCCTCTAGAATTTCTCCTCCAAAGAAATTCAACCGCCGCGGCCGGGATCGAACCCGCGTCTTTCGGGTCAGCAGCCGAGCACCATAACCGCTGAGCCACCGCGGCGGCTAAAAAATCTAAGAGGAGTTATTTCAGTACAAGCAAAGCAAGATACGCTGCTTTTGCACATACGGCGCAGGTAGAAACAGAAAGACGTCGGCCGTATGCGACTGAAACGCAAGGCGCCACCTTACATTTATTCACATGCTAACCAAGCAATGACTAAACGAAGCTAGCTGTGCTAGATAACTATGGCTCCGCTTTTGGTTATCTGATTACGTTAAAACACGATAAAGTAATGAAATACCTTCTTAGTAACTCATTTTCTCTTCGTTTTAAGGTACATTGGAAAAAACGGGATGCTTCTTTGAAATCTCGGTATGGTGCCTCTTACCCGAGCAGACACAGTGGGTAAACCAAGGTTTACCTTGCAGACATATTATTCCCGAATTGAAACCCTCACGGAAGCACGCCGGCACCATCTCTCAGGTTAATGTTAGATGCTCGGCCTAAGCCAAAACCTTATTCTTGCTTCAAACATTACCGAAACATCCTAGTTTACAACGAAAAGTTCGATACCGCCCAGTTTCTTCCGGAGCTCTCCAATGCACTAAGCCTACAATCTCCAGCAGCCGCCGCGGTGGCTCAGTGGTTATGGTGCTCGGCTGCTGGCCCGAAAGACGCGGGTTCGATCCCGGCCGCGGCGGTTGAATTTCTTTGGAGGAGAAATTCTAGAGGCCCGTGTACTGTGCGATGTCAGTGCACGTTAAAGAACCCCAGGTGGTCGATATTTCCAGAGCCCTCCACTACGGCGTCCCTCATAGCCGTAGTCGCTTTGGGACGTTAAACCCCATAAACCAACCAACCAACTTACAATCTCCAGCACTCGAAAGCAGCTCAGAAACAAGCGCAGTTTTAATCTCATTATATCAAAGCTTTAAGTCCGACTTATCTCTCAAAGCGGCACTGCAGGGCCCCACAGTTAGAATACCGGCGCAATATCTTTTTCCCACTGAGGTACTGCAAAAGGTGCCTAGAATTTCGAGTTTTTAACCTGTGGGCGGCCTCATTAATTTACCGATATGGTTTGGGGGGGGGGGGGGGGGGGGCGTTAACGTCTCAGAGGAACTCAGGTGATGAGGGACGCCGTAGTGAAGGGCTCCAGAAATTTAAACCATCTCAGGTTCTTTAACGTGCACTAACATCGCAATGAGCACGGGCCTCTAGAATTTCTCTTCCATGGAAATTCCACCGCCGCGACAGGGATCGAACCCGCGTGTTTCGCCGCGCTGGATTAAGGGGGGGGGGGGGGGGGGGGGGCTAAAGGGGCTGCAGCCCAGGGCCTCACCTCCGACAGCAGGAGAAGGGGCCCATTTATTCTAACCTGCTCAGTGTATGCAAACGCGGGCAATGGAACTTTGCGAAGCGAGAAAACCAGAAAGAGGAGATGGAACTCCACCTTATGTAACTTCGTTTAGCAGAATCAGTTGAGAGCTTGTCGAGCTGAAAAAACAGGAATCCCCCACCAACCCGAGGGGGCCCCCCTTCCTTACGAAGCGATATATGCGTTTACCTACGGATTGCGGAAGGGTTTCCGTGGTTTCCTGTCAATCCCCCTGTCCAGTGGCGTCTGAAGGCGTAGCGTTGAAGAGTGTGCTGTTGCGGGCTAGCTGGTTAAACACCGCTTAAAAGGGAACACCGCAAACACAGGACAGAGGAACGTGCAACACAAGCGCGGACTTACAACTGAAGTTTTTTCGACAGGTGCACACACATTTAAGTAGCCTCGAGGCAAACTGTCAGCTGAGTCAACGACAGGGGCGGTGTAAAGGGCCGGATAAAAGCGGTAAAAACTTATAAGCTATAAAAGTTTTAACAGAAAACGAAGCCTGACGAAAGAGTGACATGAGAAAATGAAAACAATAAGATGGAGGTAAAAGATGGATAATGGGCATGAGGTTGGGTAAAAAAAAGGAAAGTGGCTAGCAGTGTATGTAAAAGGATTAAAGGTAAGTGTTCTACAAGAGATAGGATCACTTTTTTAGATAGGCAGTTTTTCTCAATACTAGATTGATGGACGGACTGCTGACACACGTGAAACCACGGTAATCCAGTAATATGCGTTGTGGGGCTAGTTGGTTCATAGTCAGATTTCTTTTATGCGCACAGAAAGACGACACAAAAAGACAAGGTAGACAGGTGCGCTCCGTCCTGTCTACCTTGTCTTTTTGTGTCGTCTTTCTGTGCGCATAAAAGAAATCGGAAACCATGGTTTTGAATTAGGTAAGCTTCATGTATCTCACGTGTCCGTTTTGCGTAATACCTTTCCAAAATCTTTGTCTAGTCGAGGGCTGGCACAGAAACGCATTTTTTACTGTGAATCGGCAGACTGCTGCCTGTGCCGGTCTTGACTGACTTCGAGTGTTCCATCAGACGCTCGTTGATGCACTTTCCTGTTCGTCCAATGTAGGCCGCAGCACACGATAGCGGTATCTCATATAAAGCCGAGGTCATACAGGGTTTTAAATATGGTGCCTTGTGTTTAATTTTGCGCAAGCTTTCCGGCTGATTTTCTTGGTTGACTCTTGCACAGAGCCCTCCTAGATTTTCGGGCGCCGGAAAAGCTAAGCGCATTCCTTGTTTCCCGCCTATTTTCTTGAGTGTAAGGCTTGCCTCGTGTACGGAATTACCGCTATTCTCGACCGATCCGGGCGGCTGTTGGCGCGAAAGGAATGACGAAGCTCTCGCAGTAATTTCTCTGCCAAGCTAAGCATTCGTCAACCGTCCGACCTGCGCTGAAATCTGGTCGGGACGGAGTGAAAGTGCGATCTTTCAAGCGCGTTCCTTAGAGCTGATGTGGCAATGCCGCACTTCACTAGTTTCGAGTGCGCAGACGAAAAGGGCAGGAGGCTCATCATAGAGCGTGGCGCGTATCTTCAGCAGATGTGATCAGGTGTGATTCTGAGGGTCAGATCAAGGAACCTGAGTTCGTTGTTTGCCCGAAGTTCTGAAGCTAAGGAGAAACATGTTAGTTTCGACCTAAACAGGCCTATCATGTCTTCCGGTGTTGCGAGCTGGTTGCTGGCGTTCGGCTTGAAAAGGATTGGATAATCATCCGCGTACCGCATGATCTTGACGGCCCCGTAGCTGTTAAGGATTGGCACTATTCTCCTGTCATATCTGTCCAGCAACCGGTCGCTTAGCCCAGGTGCTAATCAGGAACCTATGCAAACGCCATCCTTTTGCTTGTAAAGGGTCCCATCAAAGCAGACTGCAGCAAACTTAAGGTAGAGCCGCAGCAGGTCGAGGAACACGCTGACAGTAATGCCGCAGCTGTTTTGAAAGCGAGTAGTTCCGTGTTGTTCTGTTGCTTCACTGACGGTTGCTAGAAGAGCTCGTTGCGGCAGAGAGTAGTAGAGGTCCTTGAAGTCTGCAGAGAAAACGTCCAAAGCTTCAGGGCGCTCTTGCTGCTGGTAGCGCGATACCTCTTCGGGGTTTCTGATAAGAAAGGGGTCTTCAATTGCGAGCGCCGACAGCGATTTCTGCAAGTAACCGCCCACTATTCGCAGCCAGGTGCCTCGCTTGGAGACGACTACACGGAAGGGAGAATCTTCTTTGTGGGTTTTTGCAGACAAGAAGGGATTCGAGGACAGCCTTTTGCGATTCTTTATATCTGACGCAAACTTTTCCAAGCCTGCTTTTCGGCACAATGGTTCAGCTTCCGCCTTTTATTTATTTATGGCTCTTCCCTTGACGTCATCGAAATTCTCTCGTAGTGCCTGTTAGGCTTTTTGGGAGTATGTTTCATTGGCTACTACGACGAATCTGCCTTCTTCGTCGGATAGAAGAAACTTTGACTCACATTCTCGCAGGGCAGATACAACCTTGAAGGTGTTGATTGCTTCGCTCGTGCAGGGCTCTTTGGGCAGCGCATCGACGCCTAGGTGTATGACAACGTTGGTGTCCTCTACTTTGGCTTCTCAGGCTGTAGTCCGGACGATGCTCAGGAGCTCGGTTTTGTCCAAGCATGGCGGAACGCAAAACATTGGGCCAAGGCTGAGAACATTCCTAACGTGGTTGGGAACGAATGGGTTTCCTAGTGTTCGAACTTCTTGGGTACGGGTGGGTGGGCGCACCTTCCTTGGGATATGGCAGCCAGTATCTGCCTCCAGATGAAATCAGATGTCCAGTCCGCAGTCTTCAGCACTTGAAGGTAGCGATGTTCGTAGCGACCAGGGAGGCATGCGCTAGCGCAAGCCGAGAGCAGGAAATCTTTGGCCAGACAAAACTTGCCTCCAAGCTTCTCGAAGCCTCCAAGCTTTACCCAAACGCATGCCCATTATCCATCCTTAACTTGCATCTTTATGTCACCCTTCCCACAGGCATCGTTCTTTCTTAAGACTTTTATAAGTAAATTTAAAAATTGATTTTTGCGGAAAGGAAATGGCGCAGTATCTGTCTCACATATCTCGGCGGACACCTGAACCGCGCCGTAAGGGAAGGGAGGAAGGCTGGAGTGAAAGAAGAGAGAGAGAAAGAGGTGCCGTAGTGGAGGTCTCCGGAATAATTTCGACCACCTGGGGATATTTAACGTGCGCTGACATCGCACAGCACACGGGCGCCTCTTGCGTTTCGCCTCCATCGAAACGCGGCCGTCGCGGTCGGGTTCGAATCCGGGTACTCCGACTCGGTAGACGGGCGCCTTACCACTGAGCCACCGCGGTGGGTAAAAACGTTTATAGTTTTTAAGATTTTTATTGCTTTTATCGGGCCTTTACCCCGCTTCTTACGACTCAGGTGACAGTTTGCCTCGAGACTACTTAATGTGTGTGCTCCTTTCGAATACACTTCAGTTTTAAGTCCGCGCCTGTGTTCTACGTTCCCATCTCCTGTGTTTGTGCTGTTCCGTCTTAAGTAGTGTTGAAGGTGTAGTGTGCTCGAGAATTCTGCAGGGTCGACATAACAGCCGTTTTTACAGAGCGGCGAGGTGGGACTCCCGCCAATCATTCCGCTGGAATTGCTTTCATAATCCGCTAAAAATCCACTAAGCAATTTGTAATACAAGAAATATATCGGGTAATGTGCAATGCCCTGCTAGATGTAAAAAATGCTTGCTTTGCGCCCTCTGCATGGCTTACAATTGTAAGGAGATGCAACGTGTCTCGAGTATGATTCGGGCAGGGTTGCGCTGCGGCGTTCGAAGCGGCGTCTACTTGTGCGAGTATCATATATAGACTGTTGAGAAAATAAACTCGCGCAATCGAATGCTTCTCTCAGGCACACGAGTTCGAGTTTAGCACAGGTATCGCAGTTGGCCGTCAGAATTATTTTATAAAACACCGGGTTTTCTGGTTGGTTCGGTTTGGTTAATAGGGTTTAATGTCCCAAAGCGACTCAGGCTTTGAGAGACGCCGTACTGAAGGGCTCCGGAAATTTCGACCACTTGGGGTTCTTTAACGTGCACTGATATCACACAGTACTCCAGCCTCTAGAATTTCGCCTCCATCGAAATTCAACCGCCGACCGGGTTTTCTTTAGCTTTACCAAATTGAAACACAAATCAGGCAGTGCTAGCTCCTTGAAAGTCCCACAGTTTCACTTTGTGCTCCGGCATCCACTAGGAGAGCGAAACACTAGTTTATGATTTTATAATTGGGTTTATGGGCTTTAACGTCCCAAATCACGTCCGGCTATGCGGGACGTAGCCGAAGGCTCCGAATCATTTCGACCACCTCGAGTTCTTTAAAGTGCACTGATATTGCATAGTGCACGGGACTTTAGCATTTCGCCCCCAGCGAATTGCGACCGCCGCGGCCGGGAAAATTTACTTTGTTCGTTCTTTTTTCTTGGGATTGGTTGTGTAGAGCCCGGCGAATTTTAATTTTTGAGTAAATAAAAGGCGCAGTAACGGCCTCACTTCTAGGTGGGCATCTCAACCATGTCCTGAGGAGAGGGAGGAAGGTGTGAATGAAAGGAGAGGAAGAGGTGCCGTAGTGAAGGGTTCAGGAATAATTTCGACCACCTGGCGATCTTTAACGTGCCCTGAAATCGAACAGCATACAGGCGCCTTTTAGCATTTCGCCTCCATCAAAACGCGGCCACCGTTTGGCTCGGTTTGAAGCTGGGCACTCGGCTCAGCGCCGAGCATGCTAACCACTGAACTAGGACTTAAATTATTCTATTCAAATTCTGCTATTCAAACAGACTCGAAACTAAAGCCCAAGTCTTTCTGTATCTTATAACACACACTCCACCGTGCCTTATCAGAATATTGGGTCAACCCTGCAGGGGAAGTACACATGGCGAGCCTTAAATCGTTCACTTCATATTGAAGGAGAACAGACTGCTATTCTCGTTCACCATAACACTACCAGGTTGCGCCAATATAAAGTGAGCCCACTTACTGGTGGCAACACAGTCGTCAGGCGCTTCCACTCTTTCCTGTAGCGATCACTCGATACCATAGCGCAAAAAAAAACCCTGACGCAAGAGAGGTAGGTTAGGTTGTTGCTGTTATAGTTGTAACGACGCTCTACTGATTGTAGTGCATACGTAATTTAGCAACTATTTTGGGCAATCATGGCTTCGTAGTAGACGGGAAATTTGTATGGGATGAAAACATTCCGTGCCGCATCATGGCTTTTGTTTGTAGTGTTGTTTTTACTAAACAATGCGTGTTATTTTTCTCCATCTAACAGACGGCGCAGTGGTTCATGGCATTAGGAGGAACGGAGTCCGCGTCGGCACAGAAGGTGGCGACCGGATCCTCGCTAAAGGGGCCCAGAAACACAATCTTAGTTGAGTGTTTTGCCTGTTGATCGCATACAGTGAGTTACAATGGCACTATTAGCGTCGGTAATACCGCGTATATTCCGTTTTTTAATATTTTAATCTCCTCATAAAAACAAATTCATGGCTCGGATGGTGTCCCCACACAGTGGCGGGTTTTAGCATCGGATATGACGTCACCTGGCGCGAGCTTGATCATTTAACAAACAGTAAATATAGTGCAAATTGTGTGAATGAATAGAGACACATTTTGTCACCTGTCTGTGTTTTATATTGTATCAACAAAAACGACTTGTTCGTTTTAGATAAAAGCCCTGCGGCGCAAGCAAAATAAAAGTACACCACCAGGGGCTCTGACATGGAAACGACGCTGCCAGTCTCAGCAAGAACGGGTTAGAAAGAGCAGGCAACCATGGAGTGCCAACTTCCGCGACGTGCTCTGGCTGGCTGTTTCGATTGGTTGCGCCAGGTGCCGTCATTGGGAGGGCGAAATAGGAGTGGGAAGCCCCGCCAAAATCGAGTGGGGGCAGCGTTTTTTTTTCTTGTATTTTGAAATTTCTAAATTGAATAACTCCCGTTGCTGTGCCTCGATTCCTGTAATTCTTTTTAAGTCAGCAACTGTGTGACAAAGAATCCACCTGAAGTATAGCCGGTATCCCCCCAAGCAGTGTTTCGCAGCCCCTCGGAAGGTGACGAGGGCGAGGAAGTTTTGCTTCAGCTCCATCGCCTTCGAAGAATTACTCGCTTTCATGCGGGAGAGCAGTAAGGGGGAACGAAGTCGTTCGTGTATCAGCGATAGTCAGAGATAAAAAATAAACCACCAAAAACGCCGTTCATAAGAACAGTTGCTAGGTTTGCAGGATTTAAGGACAAAGTGACCTCAAAAACTTCATTCAACGTGAATGATCTGTGCATAGTAGTCAGAGGTTAGAGATAGTACCTACGATCGCGGCGGGTCACTGCACCGATAACATTTCGAAGACGATTTCTAAAGAGAGTCAAAAAAAAAATTTCGCATAATTACTGAAAAGACATTTGCGCTCGAAAAAATTTCAGGTTTCGCTCTGCACGGATGCAAACTTACAGTGCGAAATTGCAAAAGCGGTGTTTCCCACCATTTGTGACTTCCGAATTTTTTCGCGGAAAAACACAGCGTTTATTCGAAAACTGACCTTCATTGCTTAGCGTCAACACATCTGCCCATCCCATAAAAAGTTTAACTTGAAGTAAGAAATGGCCATGGCGCCTCGACTGCAGTCCTTATCTGGACACACCCACATACCAGGTGTTTCAGTTAAGCCCGCCACCAATTTTTAAAGATCAGTTTTTCAGGTAATAAGATATCCTCTGCGGCATAGTTGAACGAATGTTGGCGGACGCGAGATAAAAGGTTATTCATATGAACTGACAAATTGATTAGCCAAATTCTAACAGTTAACTTTTTGTCTTCTACAGATAGGCCTCTGGTTTGAATTCGAAATTTTCGGATGGCCATTAGCAACAAAATATGCACGTTTACAATTTCGGTAACGTCACTACCCGAGTAACTGTGGTTCAGCAAATTTTGACAATTTCACGCGCGCGTTGAAGATTGCGCACCGGTATGGGCCTAGTCACGCCGATCTGTGGAGGTCATTCCGTGGCACATGCGACCTTCTCTGCACCGCCTCGGCTTGAGAAGCCAGTAGCGACGCGCACCACAGCACGGGAAGAAAAAAATCTCTGCCTCTCCCGTAACCGAGAGTAGAGTAAGCATGAAATGTTTACGGGCCTAATGTCATCTCGGTGGACACCCGAACTGCACCGTACAGGAAGGGAGGAACGCCACCAACCGTTCAGCGCGATGCCTTGCCATTTGAACGCAAGGTTTTTTGAGGAAAGGAAATGGCGCAGTAATTCTCTGCCATCTCGGTGGACACCCGAACCACACCGTAATGGAAGGGAGGAACGTGACCACCCGTTCGGCGTGATGTCTTGCCCTTCGAACGCAAGGTTTTTTGAGGAAAGGAAATGGCGCAGTAATTCTCTGCCATCTCGGTGGACACCCGAACCACACCGTAATGGAAGGGAGGAACGCCACCACCCGTTCGGCGCGATGTCTTGCCCTTCGAACGCAAGGTTTTTTGAGGAAAGGAAATGGCGCAGTAATTCTCTGCCATCTCGGTGGACACCCGAACCACACCGTAATGGAAGGGAGGAACGCCACCACCCGTTCAGCGCGATGCCTTGCCATTTGAACGCAAGGTTTTTTGAGGAAAGGAAATGGCGCAGTAATTCTCTGCCATCTCGGTGGACACCCGAACCACACCGTAATGGAAGGGAGGAACGCCACCACCCGTTCGGCGCGATGTCTTGCCCTTCGAACGCAAGGTTTTTTGAGGAAACGAAATGGCGCAGTAATTCTCTGCCATCTCGGTGGACACCCCAACCACACCGTAATGGAAGGGAGGAACGCCACCACCCGTTCGGCGCGATGTCTTGACCTTTGAACGCAGCGCTTCTCCCCCGGGCCCCTGTGCGCCTGCGCGGCTTTGCTTCGATGCGCGAAGCCCCTAAGAGATCACGTATGACAACGAAGTGTATCGTGGCATTTATGTGCTTTTTGCACGCGTTATTAGAAATCGGAAATTATAATTCCGTGCATTATCAAACGCACAGCGACCGATATCTTGATAAACATTGACAAGGCACTGGCAGAAGTTATTTTTTGTGACTCCTTTGGAGACCAACCAGCGCTTGCATGCCGGTCGCGTAGGAGGGCTTACAGAGTCTCGTTAAATCTCGCTAAGTCTCGTACGGTGCCCGGATGTTCTCGTTTCAGAGCCTGGATGACTGGAATTCAGTGCCCGGATGATGGCTCTCGGTCTCGGCGTGACGTCACCTCACTGCCGACAACGGGGGCTAAAAGCATTTCATGCTTAAAAGAACGGGAACTCTTCCCATGTCACGTGCAATGAAAGGAAAGTACGCGACCTGAAGTCGAGACTGCATTCTGTGTGGCTGCGGGACACCCATCCGGGCAAGCATGCGAGATGGGGAGTCCGTAGCTTCCACGACTGCGATGCCTGCTTGCGGGCCGTGGGCCACATTGGTGCTCGTTTAGAAAAGGCTACTGCGGTGAAGCCTACCTTCGGGGGCTCGGTTAAAGAAGACCGTTTTTTAATGCGTTAGCATTGTATGACTATGTAGGCGCCCTCAGTGGGAACGCAGGAACTGGTTGGTATATCGGAAAAACAATGGTATTGTCGGATAGAGCATCTAAATTCGATGTGCAAGTGACAAATTGGCTACGGTGAGTTAATTAGGTAATTAATTAGAGCCAAAAATGTCCAAAACGTGGGCGGGGCCGGCGCATAAGTGGTGATAAATTTTAAAATGCCGGAACTTTGGCACCACGCGACCGGAAGTGTGGGCGAAGCCAACGCGTGACGCCAAATTTGAAAACGAAGCGTGGCGCGAAGTTCGACAACTCAGATGGGCAAATGATGCAACTTGATTAAGTAAGGCAATTAATTGTTGCATCGATAAGGTATCGAGAAGATATCGATAGGTGATCCATAAGTAATCGATAACTGATCGATAAGAAATCGACTTCCGGTTTGAGGGTCTAGACTTCCTGTCACGAGTCTCAGCTGACGTGAAAAGTGTCTTGAAAAATACACAGATCTCTAACGTGTGTTTGGGATGAGAACAATAATGCTGTATGGGCACGAAATGCTCGAAGATACAGCGTATATAAAGGTTCAAATGAGCCTGCTGTACTTTTGGCAGAGTTCTTCTTACCCTGACTCCAGAAACGCTTACGCGAACTAAAAAAACGTCCTTTCTAGTTTTGATTATGCCGTAGCTTCGAAGTGTTTCTATTTACGGTGTCAAAACTACCCCTGGTTGTATTGAATTACTTAACGTAAAAAAAAAACACCTGTGCTACTAACAGAGAGGCAAAAAAACGTTCAGACTTTCAACATAGCTTCAATAACACCCTACTGGCTGCAGTCCATGAATATAAATATCTTGGTGTGATGCTGACAAAAGACATCAGGTGGGACACCCACATAAATACATCACAGCTAGCGGCCTGAAAGGACTATTATTCCTTAAAGATGCCTTGGACAAGCACCGCCTGACGCAAAATTACTTTCGTACAACACGTTCATCAGTTCCACCTTAGAGTACGCTAACATAACTTGGTTTCCGTTTTCTAAAGAAACAAACAAACCAGAGCGGGTGCAAAGGAAGACAGTGATAATCACCATTAATAAATACAAATTAACAGATTCTCCTCCAGTGCAGAGCCATACTGATCGGAATAGCGTAGATCCATGAATTCTGAACAGTCCATCAACTGATAGCTTTGGTTCTGTGCTTCTGAATAATTAATAAGAAACATCGTTAAAAGAAACCATGTCATTCTTTTTTTATTTTTTAGGAGTTTTGTCTGTGATGTAGTACTTTTTCTTTAAAAAAAAATGTATATATAGTACGAGTATCTGTATTTGTAAACGCATTCTTGCTTTTCACGCTGTATTACCATGTTATCCAAACCGCTACAAGTGGCTGTTATTGCTAACATGTTTCCAAACCTGGCTCATTCCATTGCGTTACATGTACTCGACAATCTTATATGCGCCCTTCCTGGAATAACTCTGGATTGGGTTCGCAGCACCTTTAAAGAAATAAATAATACTTACCAAGATTATTACAAAGTCTCAAACATTATAACTTAGTGTATATAAAGATTGGACTCGTGCTTAACTGGAAATCAAGGATGGCCTCTATTTTTCGCATGAAAACGGTACAATCAGAAATGGACCCAACAAGTTGTTACTGTCGTTTTATGAATTGTTTCGAGAAACACGAGCATTCGCGGTGAAAAGAAAAGTGTCATTTATTCAGTTTTTTGTACTTTATATATCATGGTAGGGGAGGTCTGAGGGACAGAAATAAAAAAAAATTAGAAGCTATTTTTGTGCTGTGTCTCTAATCAGAGCTGCTGGGAAAGAGCCTTCATACCAGAGTTTTCAGAGGAATTTCTACCTGACGTAGAGGCAGCGCCAAAAGAACTGAAGAAAGAAACGGAGCGTACAAGGGCGTCCACAGACACGAAGTTGTAACGGATGGCCCATGTCCGCGCTCAAGCTTAGATCAAGGCAGCAGTTCAAACGTTATCCGAAGCTGGTCACTATCTACATACCCGTCACGGATGAGATCTGGGAGTTCAATGTCAGAAAACTGGAGACAAGACATGTTGCTTGACGTTGTTGGCTTTTGATTACATGCCCAAGATGGACCTTGTCCAAATTCCCGCACATGGCCTTCCCCTCCACTCGGATGAATTACGCTCACCCTGATTTGTGGTTGAAAGGCCACTGGACTTTGTCGTCCATGTCGCCCTTGTGCAGGGTGTACTTGAAGTGCAGCATTTGACATATCGTGAAACACTCCAACCAGACTCCAGGAGACATGCAGTAGCCGCGCAGGTGCACCTTCTCGCTGTCATACAGAGCCCTGCATTTCGGCATCGCCTTGCCTGGAAGCGATTTCACTTCTTTTACAACAAACTCGCAGTGCGACACCTGCCCTGCTCTCTCTCTACGCACATCAGGTTGCAAAGTTTCTTCATCTTTTTCTTTCAAATCTGCCTTGAATTGTTCAATGCTAGCTGAAATCTGCGACAATTGCTCTCGCGTTCTGTTCATTTTATCGCTCAGTGTTTTTTCCACGGTTTTCAAAGAAGCGTTAACTACTTCCCTGCACGTGTCTAAAGATTCTTTGAGTTCAGCCTTAGACGACGCCATTTCGTCGTGGGTCTGTCTCGTCAAAGACGTTACTTCTTGACGCAGTGTCTCCTTGAGTGCGTTTATCCCATGAGAGATTTCGCTCAATCGGTCCCCAAGCGTGCTGATATCGACAGCCATCGGCCTCAGATACGCTGTGATGTCATCCGCCTGCCTTTCGAAGGCTCCTCTGAAAGAAGTCAACGATGCTGCCTCCTCCCCGTGAGCAGGTGGAACTTCGCTTTCGGATGCCACGGATGTCGACGTGTTGCAAGAGGGCGACCGGAGATGCGCGCACACGTCTCTGCAAAGAACGGCGGCCGAGCACTTGGGGCAACGGACGGAGTGGTGTTCACATTCCAGCTGGAAATGCTCAGCGATCCCTGAAGCAACCGTCGCGCACTCGCAGCCGCTACTTTCATTCCAGCACTCGACCTGCAAGGAGACAAGAGAAGAGACTTTGAGACATGTTGTGACTATGAGGTGAAGCCCTTTTCACTTGCTCAAGGGTTAGTGAGTCGGAAGTAACCGCTCGGTTGTGGAGCATTGATGTCTGCGGAATATTCTTGATTAATCTTCCTTGAATTGATTTTGAGAAATTATTCGCTGCTCCTGACGAACACTGAGCGAGAGAACCACATTCTAAATTTTCTGCGTCTACTGAATACGCACCGTGCACCTTGATCAGTTTGTCGTACGAAAATCGTAGGCAAAATATTGATGTCATACACACTGAGAATTGTTTGCGTAATCATTCATTGCAAATTTCGTAAATAATGAGAAATTAACCAGCTAATACACCGTGTCATAGAAAAGCGGGTAACTTATCATTGAGCATCCCTGCAACAGGTGGGAGGTCGCAGTGCTTTGTTCAGCGAAGATTACGACGGCATGCCCCTGATAGATTTGGCGACGCTCCAGCACTGCATCCTAGGCTGCATCGAGGAGCTGCCGGATAAGTCCAGAGCGCCGGCTTCAGACCCCCACGGCAGAACGGCATGCGAACTTTAAATCTAAGAGGAGTTATTTCCGTACAAGCAAAGCAAGATGCGCTGCCTTTGCACATACGGCGAAGGTAGAAACAAGAAGACGTCGGCCGTACGTGACTGAAACCCAAGGCGCCACCCTACATTTAGTCACATGCTAACCATGGAAACACTAAACGCACCCAGCTGCGCAAGATAACTATGGCTCCGCTTTTGGCTCTATGATTACGTTGGAAACACGATAAAGTAATGCAAAATTTATTGAGTAACTATTCATCTCTCCTTCGAAAGGTAAACTGGTAAAAAGGGGATGATCCTCTGAAATGTCGGTATCATGCTTCTTGCGTGACTACACACAGTGATTAAACCGAGCTTCAGGCTGTAGACACCTGTCATAAAATTCGGCGCCATGCCAGAACTAGCCCGAACCTTCGAGATGCGGCCCCTGACCTCTGACCAATGGGGCCGCGCGGCCGGTGTGAAGAGGAGAGGGAGACAGCACTGCCGATGCTGCGTGTATGTGCGCGCCTACTCTGGCACGTTGAACCAACAGACGTGAGAGCGAGCCTATAAAAGAAGGACGTTGACCGCTGACAAATTAGTCCGAACCATCGTTTAAGCTTCATCGAAGCGCGCCCGTTCGACTCCCGGGAAAACACCACTCGGCCAGCATCGGACCAACGAGGCAACGTTCGCCAGCCTGCGGGACGGCATCGTCGTGGAACTCTGGTCGTCGGGCTGCCGCAGTGCCCGGTGAACAAATTGTGTTTTGTTTGTTTGTCTCTCTCTTGTTTTAGTGCACTTTAGGTGCAATATTGCTTTTGAACTGTAGTCTCTCTCTCGAGTTTAACTTTGCACGCGTTGCATTGTTTTGTTAATCACTTTGTATGTGTTTGTACTAGTGATTGTGGAATCCTCTGTATAGTCTTTTTGCTGTATAAACATTGTTTTGTTTGTGAACCTTTGACTCCGACCTATTCTCTGGCTTGCGACCAGCGAAAGCTGGGCACCAAACGCCCAAAAACCTCTTGTCACCTGGTAGCTGGTCTCCGCTGAGCTTGCCACGCTGAGTCGAGGGCATCTCCTTTGAGTCCGAGACCGCTACCCCCACACGCTCTAAGGGTGTCTGGGAACTTCACGCTTAAAAGTGCGCGAAGTGTGGGTGACAACACCTTATTCACAAATTGCGCCCCTTATTGAAGCACGCTGGCACCATCTCTCAGCTGAACATTCGAGGCGGAGCATCAGCTAATACCGTAATTCCATGCTTCAATAATTATAGAGACGTAATAGGAGAAGTTCGATACCACCGGGTTTCTTCCGGAGCTCACCAATGCACCACGCATACGATCTCCAGCGATCGAAACCAGCGGAGGCTGAGGCGAAGTTTTCCTCTCACCATATCAGGTCTGATCAGTGGAACGTATCTGTCACAGCGGGTCTATAGGGCCCTGCTGTTAGAATAGCGACGGATATATTTTTCCAGCTGAGATACTGCAAAAGGTGCCTAGGATTTCGAATTTTTTTGCGGTGGGCAGCCTCATTAATTTACGAATATGTATTATCGGGATTTAACGTCCCAAACCGTCTGAGGCTATGTGGGACGCTGTAGTGGAGAGATCCGGGAATTTGACCACCTAGTGTTCTTTAACGTGCACTCACATTGCACAGTACACGGGACTCTAGAATACCGCCTCCATCGAAATTCGACCGCCGCGGCCGGGATCGGACTTTCCTTTTTCGGGTGAGCTGCCGGGCGCCACATCCACTGAACGGCAACGGCTGTTTTATGTTACGCTTCATGTTACAGATACACTTCCTTCCTAGAAGTGCATTACGTCACCGGTTAAGGGGCTCCGCAACCAGAGGAATATTTTACACGGCTCTTTCATTGCATTGCAGTTTCATTTTGTCCTCCGATTCATGTGAAATGTGTACGCATGCGGGAGATACTGCGCGGCAAGCCGCAAGGCGCAAACGAAAAGAAACAAAAAAAAAGCCCCTTCCCGTAGTTACCTCTCTTCACAGCAGATCGTCAGCAGTGAAGTCCAACAGACCGACGTCCTTCTTTTCGTAGTGGTTGCCGTCCAGTGGACATTCCTGCATCCCGTCCTGGCTGCACTGCTCGTAGCAACACTCGCACAGCACGTGCATGCAGGGCAGCAACGCGGTCCTCTTTCGCACCAGTCCACAGGCACTGCATACACGGTTGGCTGGAATAGGCTTGAGGAAAGTCAGGGGCCTCCAGTCGAGCTCCGGGGAGAATCCCACCAGCGTGTACCGCGAGCTTGGGGGAGGCATCGTTCGCCGCGTACATTCGCCGCGCCGGTGCACCAGGTTTCTGACGAGCTGGGCGCGCTGGCAAGCGTCGCTCGCGGTCAGTCACGCTACGCCGCTTACGCTGCGCCAGACGAAATGCGAACCCCATGCGTACTTCGGCCCTGTGCGCCGTCGGCGGCTCTTTTCGGAGCATGCGCAGAACGACCGCGGACCCGCGGGGCGTCTGCATTCCGTTCGAGCCTTTCTCTTTGCAGCCTCATCCGTTTCGCGGCATCCATAGAGTCGTGCATCGCGGCATCCATAGAGTCGTGAGTCGTGCAGTCGTGCACTTAATGCGCCCTTACCCCTTCAGGCAACTGAATGACACAAAAAGGGTGTTGAACTATAGGCTGTCAAGGGCACACCATTGCGTTGAGAACGCGTTTGGAATTTTGTTTTTCCGGTGGCGCTCTTTCCTGGGAACCGATGTGGAGTTGTTAACGGACACGGTTAGTGCGGCGGTATGCCTGCATAGTATTCTGTTCTCTGGCAGTGCCTATTGCTCTAATGATTATGGTGGCCCGGTCAGTGGTGACTGAATCCAAGATGGCGGCTGGAGGCAGACCGCAGCGCACATAAACCATCAGAGTACTGGCGATGGCAGCCGCTCAGCTTCAGATGCCGCGAGAATTCGAGACGCCATTGCGGAGTATACTTCATGTCTCCAAAGGGTTCCTTGCCATGGCAGCCGAGGATAGTCAGGCGGTGCTAATGCACATGAAGTTGTTGCCTCTCCGTCGGTAAACTGCGTTCATTTTCATGCAAGGCAAGCAAAAGTCACACGTCAGCTCTAAATGTGAAACTTTATGTTGCATTCTCTTGACCAGTGAGTTCGGGAGTTACATGATCCAACTTATTAAAAGCTGAAATGAGGCTGCAGTAATTCTGGCAGAGGTGAGCTCATTCTTACTGTCTAAAACAACCATAAACTGTGAATATCCGTTTACAAAAGTTTACCCAGCAATGGGAGGCTAGAGAGTGGAAGCGAAGGCGAAAAAAATGCAGGTGGATGTCCGAGAAATTTCTGTCTTTCAGTCGACCAGATCTTTGCGTAATACAGACAAAAGCTTAATCATTGAAGCTAAACAAGCGAGGGCTGTATAACCACTCATTCTTACATATGCACCGTTCAAGCATTGCTGCACCGTACTGCTCTGCGCTGTTTTGTTCTCGTGAAGTTTTCCCCTTTGCTGTTCTGTCTCTGTGCTGTGTTTTCTGGAGTGATGTTTGGACGTGTGCTGGTTTTTCGCTGCGCAGTTTTGTTGTCCTCTTTTTGCGCGCTGTTTGACGCATACTGTTTTTTTTTGCGAGTGCCGTTTTTTCGCTGCGCTGTTGTGCAATCATGGTGTTTTTCCCTGTGCTGTTTTGTGGCTGTGCTCTTTTTGTACGCTGTTTTGAAGCATGGTGTTTTTTTCGCTGTGCTGCTTCGTAACCGTGCTGTTTTTGTGCGTTATTTTGCACGTGCTGTTCTTGCATGGCGCCCATGGCTACAAACGAGAGTTATGCAGCTTTCGCACCTTGCGGATTTCCCCTTCGATCACTGGACTAACACTGTGCCAACTGCGAGATGCTAACCGACTCGACCTCCCTCTGCTTTCTGCTAAACTTCCTGATCAACTCAGGTGTAAAGCGACTTTCCCGGGAGAGGTGGTTGTCACGGGTTCGAACCCTGGAGTCGGACAAATTTTTCTTCACCTGGGAAGATCCTGTGAACGCTGTACAGCTTTCCTTTCCATCAGTATGGCTGGGCCTGGATGGATGGAGCGATGGCGCATGGTTGTCGCATGGACGCAGCGACTGGATGCACACACACACACCCCTCCTCCCCTTCGTTAGCGTATAGGTATACGGCTTGCTGGTTCCTCTGATTCGATATTGCCCGGCAATAGGTGCACAGAACAAGTACAAAAAAAATTGTATGTTAAGCAATTAGCCGACGTCGTCTTTTATGCGAATTAGACCGTTATTTGTTCACACGAATGCCAAATTGAGAAAACGGCGGGGTCTCGCATTTCATAACGCCACTGCCTGGCATGTTGTCATGTATAGTCAGCACAAGGCGGGTTCGTAGCGGGGGGGGGGGGGGGGGGGTTCAGTGTCAGAACACTCCCAAAATTTTTCAGAGCCCTACATCCCTCCCCTCCCTCCCTGCCTCCTTTCGGCCTTTTTTCGCGTATGCTATTTGCACCCCACATCGATATAATAAAACGTAGAAACGGAAATAAGAGTGTCGGTCTACTCTCGAAAAGATTGATTACGTTGTCGCCGCTCTATAATCGGAAGCGGAAGTTATTGCAGGAAAGAGTCACTCTTCCTCGCCATCGCAGGATGTATGGCACTCCTTTTAAATCCACGCACGGCGCACACAATTCAAAACACCTTTTCCCGTCAGCCTACTTTTTCACCCTTGGCATTGTCCAGAAATGGTCATAAACTATCGCGAAAATAAAAATTGTTTTTTTTAAGAGCCTGCCCGGCCCAGTGCAGGCTCGCAAGCATGGGGTAGAAGTTTTGACAAATACTATTCGTGCGCAGTTGCTGACTTTGTTGTAGAGCAAAAGCTTTTGTGTTGTTGTATATGATGTGAAAATATTCTAAATAAATAATATTTTTCGTACGAGTGTTGCTTTATGAGCAAAAAAATGTTACTTACGAACGAATTCCTCAGGATCCTGAGTGCACTCGTTTTTTATGTAGATATTACAGCGAACGAAACTAACCCTTCGGCTTTATTAAATAAGAAAAATCACTAAGATATTGTTCAAGCGCGGGCTCTCAATCTATTTTTTTTTTTTACCGGCAGCGTAAAACACCCCCAGAAAAGTATTTGTGGCCACGCCACTTGCCCGAGGGGTCTGCTGCTGACCCCTGCAACGCCGCTTCTCTTGCATACTCAAGGGACCCTAATCTCAAGACGGCGGGATGAACTTAAGTCCTCAACCCTCCCAAGCTTAGAACTGTCAAATGTGCTACGCGGCTTGGAAGCAAACCATTTGAGCTGTATACTTCAGACAAAAACTGCACATTGAGGCTAACTGGCCGTAATTTATGAAAAGTGGGACAACTTGATTCCTGTCTTTTGATTAGCGTCCAGAGTGTCGAGAAGTCCAGCGACAATGCTTTCGCCTGTCTGAGTACAAGAGGGATCGCACGCAACGCCGCCATGTTTGGGTTGAATTCTGAACTGTGTCCGGTGCCAAATGTGCCGGAAGATGAAGTAGCGTGTTAATACACATTTTTATAGGATGTAACGCAATATTCGAAAGCGCGACATAAAAAGTTACAGGGGAACAAGATATGTTTACAGTAACTTGTCATAGTGTCATAGAAAAAATGAGCAACGAAAGTGGCTCGATGCCATTTTATTTCACTTTTGCAAACCGGCACGTCAAGGTGATGCTGTGACGGAAAGAGTAACGGCATTCCACGTTTTTTATTACATATGTGATTTAGCGCGGACTCCCGCCAGTTTTAGCATCGAAGTCAAAGAAAAAATTTCCAGTGAGAAGATAGAAAAATTCGTGCCGCGAAATGGGATTTCTCTGCATTGTTGCTTACAGTAACGAATGTACGCGCTTTTGACTCTTGCTTAAACGCGGCAATGGGCAAGAGGTAAGGGGGAATCTTTTTTTGAACGGAAGTGAAAAAGTGATGTCTCCAATACGTATGGTTTGGCTTATCACAGTTTGTGGCACTTTTTCAGGTGATCGGCATGTTCGCATGTCGCGCAGAAGCCTCTATAGATTTCTACAATTTCAGTGCTGGAGGCCTTTTTTCATGGTCAATTGAACTTGACAAGCCAGCTATTAACACGGCTCAGCATGCCTTTCGATTAGCTTGCGATAAGTAGAAAGCGAAAGGCACACTGCCACTAAGCTTCTGTCCCAGATGAACCCGGCAGAAAATGGCGCTTAGCCCTTTTGGCGTACGTCGTACGTACCTAGCGTACTAGTATAATAAATACCTCAATGAAAAAAAAAGAAAACAAAATGGCCCCAATGGCTGAATCGGTAGCGCGGATGCTTCGTGAATGGGAAAGCTGCTGTAAGGAGTGGCTTAATTTCATGCTGCTGTGGCGTGTCTTACGCATTTAATTTGCTGTGGTTCATTATTTGCGTAACGTACTCAAATATGTTGAGCAACAAGGCACGTTACAAACTGTGTGCTAAAAAATTAGCATGCGTCTGCTTTCATTCGAACTTAAACTTTACTTGTTTACATGACTGGCAAACTGGAATAAAAAAAACGTGGCATCTCGTATTTATATTGCGGCTGCTGCCTGGTATGTGGTCACCTACAATCCGGTTAATTGGGAGTACTCTATGAGAAGTGGGACTACTTTATTTATGTCGCTTAGTAGGCGTCCAGGGAGTCGAGGGTACCCTCCAATCACAGTGCTTGTGCCTGTGCGCGTACAAGAGGCCCACCCGCAGCGGCGTCATCCCTTATTAAAATGGTCGATAGATACCTTATAGCCTATATTGCCTTCCTATAGATAATTCTTGTTTTATTAACTGTCTATACACTGTCTATAGACAACAGTCTACCAAAACAGTTTGGACACTAGTGTATAAACTGCCTATAGCATTTGTATTGTCTATGGACTGTTCTCTAGGATTTGTCTATACAGAGTCTACAGGCTTTATAGACAGTAGTAGCCTATGGACAGTCACTTGTACGCTACTAGCTATGGAAATGTGTAGGAACGTACTATCTCGCCTCCATGCACGTTTAGCAACAGGAGCGTTTCAGCATTAAACCCGAACATTGCTTCCAAAAGGTTTTTTAGACAGTCTATAGACTGCCTAACAAACTTTTTTAGACAAAAAGAAAAAAAGCCTTTTAGCCAGCCTATAGACTGTCTAAAAAAGTTTTGGAAGGAATGTTCGGATTGAATGCTGAAGCGCTTCTGTAGCTTTTTCCTTTTTGTCTAAAAAAAGCTTTTTAGACAGTCTATAGATTCTAAGAAAAGCTTTAGAAGCAATGTTCGGGATGAATGCTGAAACTCTTTTGTTGCTTTTTCCTTTTTGTCTAAAAAAAGGTTTTTAGACAGTCTATAGATTCTAAAAAAAAGCTTTAGAAGCAATGTTCGGGATGAATTCTGAAACGCTTCTGTTGCTAAACGTGCGTGGAGGCGAGCTAGTAAGTTCCTACACGTTTCCATACCTTGTAGCGTGCTATATAAAAACGCGATACAATTACAGATAGGAGAAGATATTTTCATAATAACTTGTCATGGTGTTCTAGACAGATTTCGGGACACAATTTGTTTCTGCGTCCATTTCGCTTTTCCAAAGAAGTAGGTTAGGTTGACGTTGTGATCGAAAGTGTAACGGCACTCTGTTTTTTGTACTATGCATGCGACGTAGCACCACATGTTCGATGTTGGCTTTGAAGTGCACGGAAAATATTCTATTGGAAGAAATTTTTTTGCCACAGTATGGTTTTCGTCAGCATGGCTGCTTTTACTAAAACTTGTGTGCTCTTTCAGTTCCAGCTAACAGACGCCACAGTGCCTCTCACTTTGAATTAGGACGCACGAAGTCCGCGTTGGCACAGAAGGTGGCGACCGGATCCTTGTTAAGGCAGCTCTCCGAAGGTGACGAAGGCGAGGAAGTTTTGCTGGAGCGTCATCGACTGCGAGAAATTACTCGCTTGGAAGCGATAGAAGAAAGTGGGCGCGAAGCTGTTCTTGTATGAGCGATAGGAAGAGGTAAAAAATAAGCCATCAAAAGCGGCGTGCACAGGAACAGGTGCTGAGTTTCCACGAATTAATTAAGGAAAAATTGACCTTAAAAATTTTGTTCAACCATGAATCTTCTGTGCATGGTTTGCAAAGGATGAAGATAGTAACTTCGGCCGCGGCAGGTTGCTCCACGGATAGCAGGTCCCCTTCTGAAGGGAGGGGAAAAAAAAAGAACGACAGTAATGCGCGGTCGAACATCGTCATTTATTGCGATATAGTGTGCAGTAAAAGCAAAGTAGAGGCGACAGAAAGCCAAAGTCGAGGCTGCAAGCTGAGACGGTGCCATAATCATCCAGGTAAGCACGAAGGCTGGGGCATGCGTATACCGTCCAACAGGCGACGATATCCATTTGCGGGTCATGGGCCACATGGGTGGTCGTTTAGGAAAAGTTACTGCGAGGAAGCCTATCTTCCAGCATTAGTCTAAAGAAGGCCTTTTTGGGAACAGAACAACGCTGGTATATTTATATGCATGCGGAAGGAAATGCCACACAATACAGCGTATATAACAGCTACAATGAGCCTGTTGTATTTTTGGAAGAGATGCTCTGATCCTAACGGAGAAACACTAATGAAAAAAAAAAGCGTCTTTTTATAATTTTTAATATGTCGTGGCTTCGAAGTGTCTCTATTTAAGGTGTCAAAAGTGTCTCTGCTTGTATTATATAAGTAGATGGTAGTTAACAAAATTATGACAAAGTCGCAACCATTGTCTTCGCGCCTACAAAGGTTCATGGGGGTTTAACGTCCCACAGCCACACAGGCTACGATGCTCGCCGTAGTGAAGGGCTCCAGACATTTCGACCGCCTGGGTTCTTTAACGTGCACTGACATCGTACAGCACGCGGGCCTCGAGAATGTAGCCTCCATCGAAGTACCACCACCGCTGTAGGGATCGAACCCGCGTCTTTCGGGTCAGCAGCCGAGAGCCCTAATCACTGAGCCACCGCGGCGGCTCGCGCATAGAGAGATTCTACATACTAAATAAATTGCAAATAAGGCAAGGGCTTTTTTTTCGCAGAGAATGGATATAATCAGAGAAGGACGCAATATGCGGTTACTATCGTTCTACGAAAATGTTTCGAGAAATTGCGAACATTCGCAGCCAGAGAGAAAATAACATTTATTTATTTAGTTATTTATTCAATTCATGGTGCGAGACATATCTGAAGGTCAGAAATAAAACAAAATTAGTGTGGAGTCGAATCGTAGACACCAGTCGTCGTCGGGTCTCCACAAATATATTCGGCTGGACGCGCTCAGCCAGGCTGGAACGGAACAGCGCTCCGCCGGCCTTGCAGTTAAGCAGCCACGAAATCCAGTCTGCGCGTGCTTGGCAGGCGTAC
Source organism: Amblyomma mixtum (assembly GCF_055824585.1). NCBI lineage: Eukaryota > Metazoa > Arthropoda > Arachnida > Ixodida > Ixodidae > Amblyomma > Amblyomma mixtum. The sequence goes on along the minus strand of NC_143020.1, from coordinate 72,774,032 downwards.
TGGGAGAGTCGTCGTCTTCTGCTGCCGGACCACGATGGCACGCTACATTAGCAACTATTTTTTTCAGTGTTTCTAACCAGAGCTGTTACGAAAAGAGCTTTCATACCAGTGTTTTCAGAGGAATTTCTTACTAAGGTGAAATTAATCCATAAAGAACTGAAGAAAGAAATGGAGCCTACAAGGGCGTTCACTAACAAGAAGTTGTAATGGATGGCCCGTCTCCGCGCTCAAGTTTGGTTCAAGGCAGCAGTTCAAACTTTATCCGAAGTTGATGATTATGTACGTACCCGTCACGCATGAGATCTTGGAGTCTAATCAAACCAACACAGCAACGAGCCACGTTGTTGGATGTTGTTGGCCTTTGATTAGCTATGCAGTCCGGACATTGTTCAAATTTCCGTACAGGGTCTTCCCCTCCTCTCGGATGAATTACGCTCATCCTGACCTTGTGCTTGAAAGGCCACTGGACTTCGTCGTCCATGTCGCCCTTGTGCAGGGTGTACTTGAAAAGCAGCTCTACAGATCTGCCACCGAAGAAATAGACTCCAGGACACATGCAGTAGCCGCACAGGCACACCTTCTCGCTGTCATACTCATCGATGCATTTCTCCACTAGCTCGTCCTGAAGCGATTTCACTTCTTTTACAAGAAACTAGCATTGTGACACCTGCGCTGCTCTCTCTCTACGCTCATCAGGTTGCAAACTTTCTTCATCTTTTCCCTTGAAGTCATCCTTGAATTGTTCAATGCTAGCTGAAATCTGCGACAATTCGTCTCGCTTTCTGTTGAATTTTTCACTCAGTGTTTTTTCCATGGTTTTCAAAGAAGCGTAAACTACATCCCCGCATGTGTCTAAAGATTCTTTAAGTTCAGCCTTAGACGACGCCATTTCGTCGTGGGTCTGTCTTGTCAAAGACGTCAGTTCTTGACGCAGTGTTTCCTTTAGCGTGTTTATGCCATGAGAGATTTCGCTCAATCGGTCCCCATGCGTGCTGATATCGACAGCCATTGGCCTCAGATACGCTGTGATTTCACCCGCCTGCCTTTCGAAGGCTCCTCTGAAAGAAGTCAAGGATGCTGCCTCCTCCGCGTGAGCCGCCGGAGCTTTGGTTTCGGATGCGAGAGGTGTCGAAGTGTTGCAAAAGGTCGACCGGAGATGCTCGCACATGTCTCTGCAAAGGACGGTGGCCGAGCACTTGGGACAACGGACGGAGTGGTGTTCACATTCCAGCTGGAAATGCCGGACGATCCCTGAAGCTGCCGTCTCATACTGGCAGCCACTGCCTTCATTCCAGCACTTCACCTGCATGGATACAAAATAAGTCACTTGGAGAGATGGTGAATCGGGGCATAGCGAATAGGAAATGGGTTTCAATATTATGGGCTATTTGGCAGGCCTAAGAAATGAAATGGGAAACGGGACAGATATTTTGAAATAGAGTCAAGTTTCCTATTTGCACTCTATACAGAACATGTATCGTTCGCGTTGTTCAATAGGTTCTATCAAAATCGTAATTAAAAATATTGAAGTTTGAAGAAGGGAAAAAAAATATGTGCCTAACCATTGGTCGAACATCTTGAAAAGGATGGTGATCTTATTGTGAACTGGCACACCATGTTCGAGGAAAGTGTGTGACTTATCACGAAACAGCCTTTCAACAGGGGGAAGACCACACTCGTTTGGTCGTTGAAAAAAAAAAAAGGGGGGGGGGGCGGGGGGGGGGGGGTTGAACCCTAAAACGTTGGCGACGCTACAGCACGGGTCTAGGGTGGGTCGAGGAGCTGCACGACGGCTTCATAGCGGCTGCTTGAGGCACCCGCGCTTGAACCGCACGCTAAATCTGAACCTAATATGGGCTTTTTCCGTGGAAAAAGAACAAGATACGCTGCTTTGTACACAGCGGGAAGGTAGGAACGGGCAGATGTCGGCTTCGCGCGACTTAAGCGCAAGGCTTTCCGCACTGTGGCATCGATAAGGTATCGATAAGGTACTGATAGGTGGTCAATAAGTAATCGATAACTGATAGATAACCGATTGATAATTAATCGACTTCCGGTTTGAGGGTCTAGACTTCCTGTCACGAGACACTTTGTTGGCGTGAAAAGTGTGGAAGTCTTAAGTCGGCGTCTTGGTGTGACGTCTTGAGGTGGGACGTCATAAGGTGCCAGGTCATAAAGTGTGTCGTCATGCTCACATATTTCTCCAATGCAAATGCCACACTGATCTCTAACGTTTTTTTGAGATGAGAGCAATAATGCTGTATGGGAACGAAATGCCCGAAGATACGGCGTATATAAAGACTGAAATGAGCCTGCTGTACTTTTGGCAGAGTTTTACTGATCCTGACTCAAAAAACGCTTATGTGAACTAAAAAACTCTTCTTTCTAGTTTTGATTATGCCGTAGCTTCGAAGTGTTTCTATTTACGGTGTCGTAACTACCCCTGGTTGTACTAAATAACTTAAAGTAAAAAAATCACCTGTGCTACTAACAGAGAGGAAAACAAAACGTGAAAACTTTCAATATAGCTTTAATAACACCCTACTGGCTACAGTCCATGAATATAAATATCTTGGTGTGATGCTGACAAAAGACATCAGGTGGGACACCCACATAAATACATCACAACTAGCGGCCTGAAAGTACTATTATTCCTTAAAGATGCCTTGGACAAGCACCGCCTGACGCAAAATTACTATCCTACAACACGTCCATCAGATCCACCTTAGAGTACGCTAACATAACTTGGTTTCCGTTTTCTAAAGAAACAAACAAACCAGAGCGGGTGCAAAGGAAGACAGTGATAATCACCATTAATAAATACAAATTAACAGATTCTCCTCCAGTGCAGAGCCATACTGATCGGAATAGCGTGATCGGAATAGCGTAGATCCATCAATTCTGAACAGTCAATCAACAGATAGCTTTGGTTCATGGCTTCTGAATAATTAATAAGAAACATCGTTAAAAGAAACCATGTCATTGCTTTTTTTATTTCTATGCAGTTTTGTCTGTGATGTAGTACTTTCTCTTAAAAAAAAATGTATAGATAGTACGAATACCTGTATTTGTAAACCCATTCTTGCTTTTCACGCTGTATTACCATATGTTATCCAAACCGCTACAAGTGGCTGTTATTGCTAACATGTTGCCAAACCTGGCTCATTCCATTGCATTACATCTACTCGACAATCTTATATGCGCCCTTCCTGGAATAATCCTGAATTGGATTGGCAGCACCTTTGAATAAATAAATAATATTTACAAATATTATTACAAAGTCGGAACCATTGCGCCTTAGTGCATATAAAGATTGGATTCGTGCTTAACTGGAAATGAAGGATGGCTTCTATTTTACGCATGAAAACGATACAATCACAAATGGACCCAATAAGCTGTTACTTTTGTTTTAGGAATTGTTTAGAGAAACACGCATCATTCGCAGTGAAAAGAAAAGTGTCATTTATTTATTTAGTTTTTTGTACTGAGGGTCAGAAATAAAACAAAATGAGAAGATATTTTTGTGCAGCGTCTCTAATCAGAGCTGTTGCGAAAGGAGCCTTCATACCAGTGTTTTCAGTGGAACTTCTTCCTAACGTAAAGTTAGTCCCTAAGGAACTGAAGAAAGAAATGGCGCGAAGTTGTAACGGATAGCCTGTCCCCGCGCTGAAGCTTGGTTCAAGCAAGCAGTTCCAACTTTATACGAAGCTGGTCACTATCTACGTACCCGTCACGGATGAGATCTGGGAGGTCAATGTCAGGAAACTGGAGACAACACGTGTTGCTTGACGTTGTTGGCTTTTGATTGCTTGGGTCAAATGGATCTGCTTCAACTTGCAGCCCAATGTCTTCCCTTCCTCTCGGATGAATTACGCTCGCCCTGACTTTGTGCTTGAAAGGCCACTGGAGATCGTCGTCCATGTCGCCCTTGTGCAGGGTGTAGTTGAATTCAAGCCATACACATGTCCCCAAACGCAAGAACCAGACTCCAGGAGACATGCAGTAGCCGCGAAGGTACACCTTCTCGCTGTCATAGTCAGCCCTGCCTTTCTCCATCGCCTCGTGTTGAAGCGATTTCACTCCTTTTATAAGAAACTCGCAGTGCGACACCTGCGCTGCTCTCTCTCTACGCACATCAGGTTGCGAAGTTTCTTCGTCTTTTTCCTTCAAGTCAGCCTTGAATTGTTCAACGCCAGCTGAAATTTGCAACAATTCGTCTCGCGTTCTGTTCATTTTATCGCTCAGTGTTTTTTCCACGGTTTTCAAAGAAGCGTTAACTGCATCACTGCATGTCGCAAAACATTCCTTGAGTTCAGCCTTAGACGACGCCATTTCGCCATGGGTCTGTGTTCTGAAAGACGTCAGTTATTGACGCAGTGTCTCCTTGAGTGTGTTTATGCCTTGAGAGAATTCATGTTCAGTGCTAGCTGCAATCTTTGACACTAAGTCGTCTCGATCGAGTTCCGCTTAATTTATCGTTCAGCTTTTTTTCTACCCTTTTCATATTTCTCAAACAAGTGTTAACAGTATCGCTGCATGTCGCAAAACATTGTTTGAGTTCAGCGTTGGACGACATCATTTCCTCGTGGTTCTGTCCTTTTAAAGACGTTAGTTCTTGACGCAGTGTCTCCTTGAGTGTGTTTATACCATGACAGATTTCGCTTAATCGGTCCCCATGTGTGCTCATATGGACAGCGATCGGCCTCAGATATGCTGTGATTTCCCCCGCCTGCCTTTCAAAGGCTCCGTCTGAAAGAAGTCAACGATGCTGCCTCCTCCGCGTGAGTCGGTGGAACTTCGCTTTCGGATGCCATGGATGTGGAAGTGTTGCAAGAGGCCGACCGGAGATGCTGGCACACGTCTCTGCAAAGAACGGTGGCCGAACACTTGGGACAACGGACGGAGTGGCGATCGCATTCCAGCTGGAAATGTCGGACGATCCCTGAAGCAGCTGTCCCATACTGGCAGCCGCTACCTTCATTCCAGCACCTGACCTGCTAGGGTACAAAAAAATGGCTGTCGCTCAAATTGGTTAAGCCGGGAAATCGCGAAAGCAATACCCATGGCTACGCCCTCGCTCACATGATAGTCGTGCTGTTGTGGTGCTTGTGTGAAACTTGTTGTATACCTTGGTGCTGCTGTGGTGATCACTTCGCTGTTCTATGTACAACTAGTAGTGAAACTATAATCGCTGCGCTGTGAGGATATACTTGGTTGCTGGTGATGTTAATGCAGGCTGTAGAACTGCTGTTCCTGCATGCTCTTGCTCTGTCTGTGTAGCTCGCCGCTCTCTTTTACGCGCATTACGACGAGCCTCCCTAGTGGTAGGCGGCATCGCCGCGAAGCAATGTTGAGGCGCTGGTGGTTGGCACAGCTACTGCTTTCTAGCGACGTGAGTCGAGCCTAAATCTCTTCAGCGTAACGCCACAATCGCGCTCCTAGCGGAGAGCGCAGGAGTTAGGCGCCCGTAGTCGTGGCCGCCGCGATATGCTCCGGCGGCGGCGCGCGCCGTTGCTCAAAATTACGAGGAACTTTAGCGGCTAAACTGGTGAAAGGCGAAAACCTGAGTGCTGCGTTCTGCTACGCGATTGTTCACTGCACATTTTGTTGCTACATTAATTAACTGCCAATTAATGACGCTTAAGCTTCGCCTTTAGGAGTGGAACGCGACAGCGTGTTGTAGCGCTGCCACGGAGTCCAAAGAACGCCACCACCTGTTCGGCGCGGTGCGTTGCCCTTCGAACGCAACGCTTTTTGAGGAAAGGAAATGGTCTGTAATTCTCTGTCATCTCGGTGGACACCTGAGCCGCACCGTACAGGAAGGGAGGAAGTGTGAGTGAAAGAAGAAAGAGGGGCCGTAATGAACGAAATGAAAATTGTATTTGAGGAAAGGAAATTACTCATTAACTGTCTCACATATCTCAGTAGACACTAGTCGAAAATTGTATTTGAGGAAAGGAAGTTGCGCAGTAACTATCTCATATATTTCGGTGGACACCGGTCAATTTTCGCGCCCGGTGACGTCACGACAACTTGGGTCAATCTGAAACGCGGACAAATACGCCTTGCTCGTCGGTGAATTTGTTTTTGAGGGAAGGAAATGTATGTGTCTCTCATATCTCGGTGGACACCTAAACCTCGCCGTAACGGGAAGGGAGGAAGATGGGAGTGAACGAAGACACCGTATTCACTAGACGCACCTTTGTTCATTCCAAACCATCGAGCTGGCATGGCGGAGTGGTAGCGTGCTCGACTCGCAAAGGGGCTGAGTAAGACGGAGGAGCGAACTTTAACGCGCCTGCAGACAGGTACTCTACTCTGTCATGCAATCTTAAAGCGTTACGATCCTAACACGGATGGGCGATGCCCACACTGTGGGGAGACCTGTGATATCTTCCACATGGTGTGGGCATGTACTCAAAATCCCCAACTCCCCCTTCCCCTACCCCTTCCAGAGAGGCATGGGAGACTGCCCCTCTCAACTGCTCCTCGCTTGAGTCCCAAAGGGCTCTGGTGAAACGGGCTAGAGACGGGGCATTGTCATGCGGTGTCCCGGACTAGGGACGCCGACCATGTAGCGGGGCCACTCTGTGGCTCCCAAACTCTATTTCAGTAATTAAAAGTTTTCACCACCACCACCAATCCGGAGACCGGGGTTCGATTCGCAAGCTCGGCAAATTTCTTACTGGGGTTTATTTATTTATCTGGTCTGACTAGAAAGGTTTGACTAATTGGTTAAGTAGGGAATTAATTAAACTCAGTCAAACTTACTTGGGGCATCACTAAACGATCCCTTTAATTGGTTGCATGGTTAGTAGCCAAAGTACAATTGGCCCCGTTTGAAATTCGCGCACTGTGACGTCACGACGGTTTCGACCAATTGAAAAGCGTGACATTTCTGTCGACAGCTCCTGCTTACAACGATGATTCATTAAAGGCTTCCGCCTTAAAAGCGCGCTTCGATCGCGGAGGCCACGCCGTGGTGGCACCGCCGCGGCTTGCGACGGCGCGAGTCGGTCGCCCTTCTCTTCGGCGTGACGTCACAAAGCACCTGTTGCGCTCCTGGCGGAGAGCGCAGGCGTTAGGCGCCGGTGGTGGTGGCACCGCCGCACCACGCCAAAGGCTGAAAGTGCAAGTACGAAAGCTTTCGCTTTAGTAAGTCACTTATAGCGATGGTGAAGCTGGGTATACCGAATTAGCAATGGGTTTCGATATTATGCGCCCTTTCACGGGCCTGAGAAATGAAACGGTAAACGCAACAGATATTTTGAAAGAAGAATCAATTTTTATATACGCACCGTATACAGAACATGTATCATTCGCGATGTTCCCTATGTTCGAACAAAACCATAAATATGAATATTGAAGCGTTACGAAAAGATGAGATTAAGTGCATAACCATTCGTCGAACATCTTTAAAATTATGGAGATCTTAATGTGAACTGACACACCATGTTCGAGGGAGGTGTGTAAGGTTCCACCGAGCAGCTTTGGAAGAGGTGGAAAGCCACGTTCCTTTGTTGGTTGAAATAATTACCAGTCGGTGAGGCGGCGCATGATCTAGCGTTATTTGTACGTTTCTTCATTTAGTTTTGCCCAAACCATTTAGATGGCAACCTATTCAGCGTAAGAAAAATAGTTTGACGCCACTTCGGATTTCCTGCGTCAAGTAGTTCGGTCGTAAGAAACTTCTCAAGATCCAGGAAGTTACGGTTTTGGAGACGAAAGGTCGTCAGTGCGGATCCCTGTAACGCCCTAAGCAAGCTTTCATTCGACAAGTAATTTTATGCTTCATAACCCGCTGAATCGTTTGATATCACTTCGATTGTTCTATGCCAATTAGGTGGTTCACAGTCTTTGTACCTATGGTATCATCACTCAGTGGTCCAATGTGGCTGTTTGTACACTGGGCTATTAACATGGAAACGAAAGTATAGTAGTATATGCGCACTTGTACGCGGCACTTGGATGCTGCGTATAAGTATAGCTCGATGCTATGCAACCATTTGGGTCGCATGGTATGGCACCACCCTGGTACGTGATGATGCACCACCTGGTAAGCGGTGCATACCACCCATGGTTACGTAATATGGGAGCCGTGTTGGTCACGTGACATGTAAATTTTGTTTGAGCAAACGCTAACCACTGTAGTGACCATATTTAGACAAAGACGTTGTATTGCATACTCACAGGACCTTGAGTAGTGCGACTAGTAGAGCTGACGCTATAAAAAGCAAAGGCCTGCCTCCTATAACGTTGGCGACGGTACAGTACGGCATTTTACGGTGCATCGAGGAGCTGCACGACGGCTTCATAGCGGCGGCATTAAGCACATACGCCTGAACCGCACGCGAACTTTGAATCTAAGAGGGGCTTTTTCAGTACAAGAACAAGACAAGCGGCGTTCTACACCGTGGGAAGGTAGAAACGGTCAGATGTCTGCTTTGTCCGACTTAAACTCAAGACTGTCCGTCGTCTATTTATGCTCGTGCTAACCAGGGAAGCACTGAACGAGCCAGCTGTGCGAGATAAGTGAGGAACGCATACGCCTACCTGAGCGTGATGCAATATCATAAACTAATGCAAACTTCATAACTGTCTTTGTCTCTCGGTGGAAAGCAAAGTCGGCAAAAAGAGCATGTTTCTCGTAATGTTCGTGGTAGTGTTTTTTGCCCGAGTTTAAAAAGTCTATGAAGTAAGATTTCGATTCAACAGATTAAGAAATCACGCTCTACTTGAAGCACACTGGCAGCACCTATCAGGCCAAAGTTCTAGTCCCGGTCTCGGCTAAAGCCAGAATGCTGTGTTTCAATGATGATCGAAATACCCGCTGTTTACGACGAAACTTTGGCGGTCGCAAAGTTTGCCTCGGGGCTAACCAATGCACCACGCATAACATCTCCACCTGTTGATAGCACTGGAGAATGAGGAGATATTTCCTCTCTCCATACTAGCTCTTTTAAGTGCAAGAATATCTGCAGAGCGTCTCAACGCTGGGCAGCAGAGAGCATAGCTAAGCGTGTATAATGTTTGCTTAAAGAAACACGTAGTATACTATATAAGTTGACTATAGGGAGTAGTCAATGACGTCACAGGGGCCGCCATTTTACAGTCTGTGGAGCACACCGAATGGCTGCAGCCGCGTCCAATGGGGCTATCACCTCCTGTTCCGGCCTGCACTGCTAAAGCTACGTGCTGGGCATCAAAATGGCGCCCATGACGTTACGTGAATATACAGGAGTTCGTGTTTTCAAGGTTGTGCCGGCGCCCTCATTATTTCACGGATAAAATTCGTATCCGACGTTACATTACACTGAAAAAGCGGATCAACATCAACAGGAATACTTTACTGGTCCCTTCCTTAGCATACCACTTTTTTACGGTCCTCCGAGGGATGTAAAATGCGTACATATGCGGGGCACTCTCCGCTGCAGAGACACGCAAGCGATAAGAAACAAAAAAAAAAAAAGCCCAAGCAACTCTACTCCTTGACATTCTCGTTTACCTCCCTTCTCAGCAGATCGTCAGCGAAGTCCATAAGGATGACGTCATGCTCCTCGCAGGCGTTGCCGTCCAGAGGACACTCGTATGAGCCATCCTGGCAGCAATGCCCGTAGCAACACTCGCACAGCGCATGCGTGCAGGGCAGCAAGGCGGTCTTCTTTCGCACCAAACCGCAAGCACTGCACACTCGATTCGCTGGAAGAGGCTTGACGAAAGTCAGGGGCCTCCAATCGAGCTCTGCGGTGAATCCCACCAGCGTATACTGTTGGCTTGAGGGTGGCATCGTTCACCACGTATTCGTCCGCTGCGCCGGTCGCATCAGTAACTTCTTTTTCCGCCCCTTCAGAGCGCACTCTTATCTTCTTCGTAGCGGTCGTCAAGACGACAATCGCGACTGCTTGAGTTTCCTCTCCTCGCGAGTGCGCCGTTCAACCGAGATACCACACGTGGAAATACACTGCTGTTCGCTTGTCATGAAACGAGGCTAGGGTGGCTTAATAAACTGATCAGAACCCAGTCAACCACGGATATCCGTGGTACGTACGAATAAGATTCGAATCTCCATTGCCGGGTGGGGATGTCCGTAGGGCATGTTCATATCCGGACATACACATCGAAGATTCGGAGTATATCCGAAGGACGTTCGTTATCTGATGGCTGGCGGATATCCGGGAACGGATGTCTGACGAGTATCCGTGAATATACCTGTAGGGATTTGAACTTGCAACATCACATACATATTTTGTTTTTCCTCACATAAAAAAATTAAAAGAAATTCTATTTTGCAAACTACAAATTCAGCCGATCAAATTTCTATACCGGAAATTAGATTTATATTCGAATTAATCAATTAACATCGCTCGAATACGGTGCTGATATGAAAGAACGTGAATTAAACTAATTGCTTGACTTGTAGGTTGTAGCTTGTGGCTTGTAGCATTGCACGGGTTCCCATTCAGTGTGTGAAAATAATCCTTGATGAATATGTATCGCCCATAATGTTTGAAACAGGAAGATATTTTAGCAAACATTCTTTTTACTGTAAAGAACAGGTTTGCGTCTATCTCAAAAGAAATGCGCTGAAACTTGCCCCCTCCCCCCCCCCCCCCGGAAAAAAATACAAAAACTGCGAAAATAACATGTTACACTTGTTCTGTAAACGCTTACGCAGGACTTGCAATGCCAACAGCGATAAGAAAACTCGTATTTCTTTGATGAAGCACGTTTAATTAACAGCTTACAGAGAAGATGGAATAGCGGAGATGCTGCAAAGATCAGAAAATTAAATAATATTTTAGGAAGTACCCATAACCATCCGTACTGTGACAAAATCTTTCAAGCCACTATAATCTGGTAAACTCATCAAACATAGGGCCGCAAAAAGCTACAGCTTGAAAGTTATTCGTCCCCAAGAAATCGTCAGAGGTGGACACTTCCTTATCTGAAGTGGGATTCAAAGCACATTATCTGCAGTCTGTCATTTTCTACGTATACCCGTTCTTCTTGTGATCCTCGAGGTAGAAATAATCAAAATAACAGTAAAAAGGCGCGTTACTTGAAAATTTTGGCTTTTCATTCTCGTTTCAACTAAGGGGCACAGATCTCAGCACCTCCTGTTGGGTGAATGACGTACATCCTTGCCTTAAGCGCGACTGGCCATTGAACACAGCTGCCGATGTCACCTTTGTGCAGAGCGTACCTAATGTGCAGTGTCAGTTTCATACAGTTTCTTCATAATGACGACAGGACAAATGCAGTAGCCGCAGAGGTACACCTGTTCGGAGCCATATTGTGCCGCCCCTGTCTCCATGGCAAAGTCCTGAAGGAGTTTTACGGCTTTTACGAAAAATAAACACTGATTCACTTGCAGTCACCTATGTTGGGGAGCACTGCTGTGGAGATACAATCTGTTTTGACTGTTCCGAAGAGCGTGTTGTCGGGCTACTTGGTTCTGCAAGTGAAATGCGCAACAACTTAGACAGGGCACAGAAAGAAACACATACAACAGTTCACGAGCGCAACTGAACTGTTGTGAACTGCGCTCGTGAACTGTTGTATGTGTTTCCTTCTGTGTCCTGTCTAAGTTGTTGCGCAATTCTCTTATATACTATGTTTTGACTGCCTTCTCTTGATCCTTGATTTCTTGTATGGTAGCTGGATTATGCGAGAAGCTTCGCTCAATTCATCTTCAAGTCATCTTTCTACATTGTTTGTGTAGGTGTAAAAAGTGCTAACCGTGTCGCTGCATGTGGCAAGAGATTTTTTTTTAGTTTTTCCTCAGACAAGTTTTTAACCTTCTTCATTGTTGGAGCCCCTATTTCTCGTCTAACAGTGTTTATGTCGTGACAACTTTCGTTTAATCTGTCACCATGCCTGCTAATATCAACAATCATAGGCCTAAAATATGCTGCGATTTTTTCACTCTCCCTGTTAAAGGCTCCTTCGAAAGACAAAAGCGCCGTTTCATCCATATGACCAGGCGGTACTTCGCTCCCGGATGCCAGAGGCGTCCACGTGTTGCACGAGGCTGATCGAAGGTGAGCGCACATCTCTCTAAAAAGAATGGCGGTAGAGCACTTGGGACAACGGGTAGAGTGGTGTTCGCATTCCAACTGGAAATGTTGGGCAACCCTTCCCGCAGCCGTCGCGTATTCGCACCCACTACCTTCACTCCAGCACTTCAGCTGCAAGGAGACAAAAGAAGTCACTTTCAGACATGTTGCGACTATGTGGCGAGGGACTAGTGACGTTCTCTAGGCTAAGTGTCTCGGCTATAACCGCTCGGTTGTGGGGCTTTGATGGCTGCGGAATATTTGTCATTATACTTCCTTGAATTGATTTCGAGAAATTAAACTCTGCAAGTGACAAACATTTTGTAAGACAATCACATTTTATATTTGCTGTGTACACTTAGTCTGCATTGTGTACCTTGGTCACTTTTTCGTACGCACGTAACGCACAAAAATAGCGGTGTCATACAGATTGAAAATTTTTTGCCACACCATTCGTGACAAACTTTTCAGAGTATGATAATGTTACCGAGAACTGATACATTGTGTTCGAGAAAGACGCGTAGCTTATCACCGAGCAGCCCGGCAATAGGTGGCAGGTGACACTGTTGTATTCAGCGAAGATTACGACGGCCTGCCCCTGATATCTTCGGCGACGCTCCAGCACTGCATCCTAGGCTGCGTCGGGGAGCTGCAGGACAGCTTCACAGCGGCGGCTTCAGACACCCCCGGTAGAACGGCATGCGAATGCTAAATCTAAGAGCAGTTATTTCCGTACAAGCAAAGCAAGACATGCTGGTCTGCACCTACGGCGAAGGTGGAAAGAGGAACACCCCGGCCGTGCGCGACTGAAACGCAAGGCTCCTCCATAAATTTAATCACATGCTAACCGAGGAATGAATAAACGAAGCCCGCTGTGCTAGATAACTATGGATCCGCTTTTAGTTATCTGATTACTTTGAAACACCATAAAGTAATGAAAAATCTACTCAGTAACTCATTTTCTCTTCGTGGAACGGTACATTGGAAAAAAGAGAATGTTTCTTTGAAATCTCGGTATGGTGTGTCCCTTACCTGAGCAGACACAGAGGTTAAACCGACCTTTAGCTTGCGGACACCTTATTCACAAATTTCGCCCCTTATTAAAGCACGCTGGCGCCATCTCTCAGGTCAGTGGTCGAGGGGCAGCATCAGTTAATACCTTAATTCCATGTTTCAATCATTATCGAGACGTCCGAGTTTACTACGGAAATTTCGACGCAACCGGCTTTCTTCCGTAGCTCACCAATACACCGCGCATACCAACTCCAGCAATCGGAGCCAGCGGAGACTGAGGCGAAATTTTGGGCTGTGGGCGGCCTCATTAATTTACAATATGTTTTATGGGTGTTTAAAGTTCCAAATCAACGTAGGTTATGAGGGACGCCGTAGTGAAGGGCTCCACAAATTTTGGGCCTCCTGGAGTTCTTTATCGTGCACTGACATCGCAAAAAACACAGGACTCTAGAATTCCGCCTCCACCGCAGTTCGACCCCCGCGGCCGCGATCGAACCCGCGTGTTTCGGGTCAGCAGGCGAGCGCCATAACCGCTGAACCACCGCGGTGTCTTTTAGGCTTGACCAAGGGATCGAACACATCTTGGACGAGAAGCCATTTAATTTCGTGAGTTTTCCGCGGAGACAGACAACATCGTACAGAGAAATAGGACGCACTAAAGATTGACCTTAGTCCTAGCTTTTTCTGATGTCGTAACTAGTTGGCCTGCTTTGAAAGAAGCGAATAGCCGTGATGAAATCTTTGTAAAGTGTTCATGCATTACGAGTTCGGTCAGAAAAGGAAATGATTATGTGGATGATGCGCCGTATCCAACGAAGGAACGTGGAATGATTAATGTATGTATGCTACCTGCTGACTGCCCTTGAGCCACTAAGGCGTGAAGGTCAGGTAGGCCGCAGCGTGTGGCTCCGACCAAAGCCTGCCTGTATAGTGCGGTCTCTGGGAATAGGGGAAAGTTGTAAGGTACTGCCTGCGTATCGCTGCACCCGACATTAGACATCTTTAGCGTACCGTGTACCGTGACACCGTCATCAGAGTACCGTGAGCCCGTGTGCACCCAGTGCGCATGCGCAAATCACATTCACGGCGCCAGATGGCGCCAGGTACCCGGAAGATGCGCGCGCACCTGCACCATAGGATCCAATCACTGCGTGACAACCGGCGGTTAGGCGGACTCCCGGTACTACGGTAACGGCATTTCGGTACACAGTATGTTAAATATCTCTATTCATAACAGGTGGCAAGACAGGGGCCGTAAGCCCGAAGCAAACATTACGAAAAGCGATGGCGGAAGCTCGTGCTTAGCGTGGCAACTTAAACAGACTCGAAACTCAAGCCTAAGTCTTTCTGTACCTTACAACACTCTACCGTGCCTGTGGGGGAAGTACACATGGCGAGCTTTAAGTCGTTCACTGCATACTGAAGCAGAACAGCCTGCTATTCTCGTTCACCATAACACTATCAGGTTGAGCCGATATAAAGTGAACCCACTTACTTGTGCCAACACAGTCGTCAGGCGCTTCCACTCTTTCCTGTAGTGATCACTCGATACCATAGCGCGAAAAAAACCCTGACGCCAGAGAGGTAGGTTAGGTTGATGTTGTGACAGTTGTAACAACGCTCTACTTATTGTAGTGTATACGTCATTTAGCAGCTATTTTGGGCAATCATGGCTTCGTAGTAGACGGGAAATTTGTATGGGATGAAAAAATTCAGTGCCACAACATGGCTTTTTTGTTGCTTTTACTAAACAATGCGTGTTATTTTAACTCCAGCTAACGGCGCAGTGGCTCATGGCATTAGGAGGAACAGAGTCCGCGTCGGCACAGAAGGTGGCGACCGGATCCTTGCTAAAGGGGCCCAGAAACACAATCTTAGTTGACTGTTTTGCCTGTTGATCGCATACAGTGAGTTACAATGGCGCTATTAGCGTCGGTAATACCGCGTATATTACGTTTTTTAATATTTTAATGTCCTCCCAAAAACAAATTCATGGCTCTGATGGTGTCCCCACACAGTGGCGGGTCTTAGCAGCGGATATGACGTCACCTGGCGCGAGCTTGATGATTGAACAAACAGCAAATATACTGCAACTTTTGTGAATAAATAGAGAGACATTTTGTCGCCTGTTGGTGTTTTATATTGTATCAACAAAGACAAGTTGTTTGTCTTAGATAAAAGCCCTGCAAAGCAAGTAAAATAAATATACACCACCAGGGGCTGTGGCATGGAAACGACGCTGCCAGTCTCAGCAAGAACGAGTTAGAAAGAGCAGGCAACCATGGAGTGCAAACTTCCGCAACGTGCTCTGGCAGGCTGTTTCGATTGGTTGCGCCAGGTGCCGTCATTGGAAGGCGAAATATAAGTGGGAAGCCACGCCAAAATCGAGTGGAGGGCATCGTTTTTTTTTTCTTGTATTTTGAAATTTCTTTATTGAATAACTCCCGTTCCTGTACCTCGATTCCTGTAATTCTTTTTAAGTCAGCAACTGTGTGACAAAGAATCCACCTGAAGTATAGCCAGTATCCCCCCAAGCAGTGTTTCGCAGCCCCTTTAAGGCAGCTCTCCGAAGGTGACGAAGGCGAGGAAGTTTTGCTTCAGCTCCATCGCCTTTGAAGAATAACTCGCTCTCATGCGACTGAGGTAAGGGGGAACGAAGTCTTCCCTGTATCAGCGATAGTCAGAGGTAAAAAATAAACCACCAAAAACGCCATGCATAGGAACAGTTGCTAGGTTTCCAGGATTTAAAGACAAAGTGACCTCAAAAGCTTCATTCAACGTGAATGATGTGTGCCTAGTACTCAAAGGATGGAGATAGTACCTACGATCGCGGCGGGTCACTCCACCGATAACATGGGGAAGTCAATTTCTAAAGCGATGAAAAAAAAAAAAAAAAGAACGGCAACTCTTCCCATGTCACGTGCAATGAAAGGAAAGTATGCGACCTGAAGTCGAGACTGCATTCTGTGTGTCTGCGGGACACCCACCCAGGCAAGCATGCGAGTAGGGGAGTCCGTAGCTTCCACGGCTGCGATGCCTGCTTGCGGGTCGTGGGCCACATGGGTGCTCGTTTAGAAAAATATACTGCGGTGAAGCCTACCTTCGTGGGCTCGGTTAAAGAAGGCCGTTTTTTAATGCGTTAGCATTGTATGACTATGTAGGCGCCTTCGGTGTGAACGCAGGAACTAGTTGGTATATCGGAAAAACAACGGTATTGTCGGATAGAGCATCTAAATTCGATGTGCAAGTGACAAATTCGCTACGGTGAGTTAATTAGATAATTAATTAGACCCAAAAATATCCAAAAAGTAGGCGGGGCCGGCGCACAGACGGTGATCAATTTCAAAACGCCGGAAGTTTGGCACCACGCGACCGGAAGTGTGGGCGAAGCGAACGCGTGGCGCCAAATTTGAAAACGAAGCATGGCGCGAAGTTCGAAAACTCAGATGGGCAAATGAGGCAACTTGATTAAGTAAGACAATTAATTGTGGCATCGATAAGGCATCGAGAAGATATCGATAGGTGATCCATAAGTAATCGATAACTGATCGATAAGAAATCGACTTCCAGTTTGGGGGTCTAGACTTCCTGTCACGAGTCTCAGCTGACGTGAAAAGTGTGGAAGTCTTAAGTCCGCGTCTTGGTGTGACGTCTTAAGGTGTGACGTCATAAGGTGCCAGGTCATAAAGTGTGACGTCATGCTTATGAATTTCTCCAATGCGGGTGCCACACTGATCTCTAACGTTTGTTTGGGATGAGAGCGTATATAAAGGTTCAAATGAGCCTGCTCTACTTTTGGCAGAGTTTTTCTTACCCTGACTCCAAAAACGCTTATGTGAACTAAAAAAACTGCCTTTCTAGTTTTGATTATGACGTAGCTTCCAAGTGTTTCTATTTACGGTGTCAAAACTACCCCTGGTTGTATTGAATTACTTAACGTAAAAAAAAACACCTGTGCTACTAACAGAGAGGCAAAAAAACGTTCAGACTTTCAATATAGCTTCAATAGCACCCTACTTGCTGCAATCCACGAATGTAAATATCTTGGTGTGATGCTGACAAAAGACATCAGGTGGGACACCCACATAAATACATCACAGCTAGCGGCCTGAAAGGACTATTATTCCTTAAAGATGCCTTGGACAAGCACCGCCTGACGCAAAATTACCACGTTCATCAGATCCACCTTAGAGTACGCTAACGTAACTTGGTTTCCGTTTTCTAAAAAAACAAACAAACCAGAGCGGGTGCAAAGGAAGGCCGTGATTATCACCAATAATAAATTCATATTAACAGATTCTCCTCCAGTGCAGAGCCATACTGATCGGAATAGCGTGATCGGAATAGCGTAGATCCATCAATTCTGAACAGTTCATCAACTGATAGCTTTGGTTCATTGCTTCTGAATAATTAATAAGAAACATCGTTAAAAGAAACCATGTCATTCCTTTTTTTATTTTTTAGGAGTTTTGTCTGTGATGTAGTACTTTCTTTTCTTTTTAAAAAATGTATAGATAGTACGAGTATCTGTATTTGTAAACCCATTCTTGCTTTTCACGCTGTATTACCATGTTATCCAAACCGCTACAAGTGACTGTTATGGCTAACATGTTGCCGAACCTGGCTCATTCCATTGCGTTACATGCACTCGACAATCTTATATGCGCCCTTCCTGGAATTATCCTGGATTGGATTGGCAGCACCTTTGAATAAATAAATAATACTTACAAGTATTATTACAAAGTCGTAACCATTGCGCCTTAGTGCATATGAAGATTGGATTCGTGCTTAATTCGGAACGAGGGATGTGTTTTATTTTTAGCTCAAGAACGATACGATCAGAAATGCACCCAATAAGCTGTTACTGTTGCTTTAGGAATTGTTTAGAGAAACACGCAGCATTCGCAGGGAAAAGAAAAGTGTCATTTATTTATTCAGTTTTTTGTACTTTATATATAATGGCAGGGGACATCTGAGGGTCAGAAATAAAACAAAATTAGAAGCTATTTTTGCGCAGCGTCTCTAATCAGAGCTGTTGGGAAAGGAGCCTTCATACCAGTGTTTTCAGAGGAACTTCTTCCTAACGTAAAGTTAGTCCCTAAGGAACTGAAGAAAGAAATGGAGCGAAGTTGTAACGGATGGCCCGTCTCCGCGCTCAAGCTTGGATCAAGGCAGCAGTTCCAACTTTATCCGAAGCTGGTCACTATCTACGTACCCGTCACGGATGAGATGTTGGAGTTTAATGTCAGAAAACTGGAGACTAGACGTGTTGCTTGACGTTGTTGGCTTTTGATTCCCTGACTGAGATGGATGTGATTCAACTTCCAGCACAATGTCTTTTCTTCCTCTCGGATGAATTACGCTCACCCTGACCTTGTGCTTGAAAGGCCACTGGAGATCGTCGTCCATGTCGCCCTTGTGCAGGGTGTAGTTGAATTCAAGCCATACAGATGCACTGCCACGCCAGAACGAGACTCCAGGAGACATGCAGTAGCAGCGTAGGTACACTTTCTCGCTGTCGTACTCAACCTTGCCTTTCTCCATCGCCTCGTGTTGAAGCGATTTCACTCCTTTTACAAGAAACTCGAAGTGCGACACCTGCGCTGCTCTCTCTCTACGCACATCAGGTTGCAAAATTTCTTCGTCCTTTTCCTTCAAGTCAGCCTTGAATTGTTCAATGCTAGCTGAAATCTGCGACACTTCGTCTCGTGTTCTGTTCATTATTTCGCCCAGTGTTTTTTCCACGGTTTTCAAAGAAGCCTTAACTACTTCCCTGCATGTGTCTAAAGATTCCTTCACTTCAGCCTTAGACGACGCCATTTCGTCGTGGGTCTGTCTCGTCAAAGACGTCAGTTCACGACGCAGTGTCTCCTTTAGTGTGTTTATCCCATGAGAGATTTCGCTCAATCGGTCCCCATGCGTGCTGATATCGACAGCCATTGGCCTCAGATACGCTGTGATTTCACCCGCCTGCCTTTCGAAGGCTCCTCTGAAAGAAGTCAACGATGCTGCCTCCTCCGCGTGAGCCGGTGGAACTTCGCTTTCGGATGCCACGGATGTCGAAGTGTTGCAAGAGGCCGACTGGAGATGCGTGCACACGTCTCTGCAAAGAACGGTGGCCGAGCACTTGGGACAACGGACGGAGTGGTGTTCACATTCCCGCTGGAAATGCTGGGCGATCCCTGAAGCAACCGTCGCGTACTCGCAGCCGCTACCTTCATTCCAGCACTTGACCTGCAAGGAGACAAGAGAAGACACTTTGAGACATGCTGTGACTATGAGGCGAAGGCCTTTTCACTGTCTCAAGGGTAAGTGAGTCGAAATAACCGCTCGGTTGTGAGGAATTGATGTCTGCGGAATATGCTTGATTAATCTTCCTTGAATTGATTTTGAGAAATTAATCGCTGCTCATGACGACCACTGAGCAAGAAAACCACATTCTAAATTTTCTGCGTGTACTGAATGCACACCGTGCACGTTGATGAGTTTGTCGTACGAAAATCATGGGCAAAAAGATAGGTGTCATACACACTGAGAATTGTTTGCGTAATCATTCATTGCAAATTTTGTAAATAATGAGAAATTAACCAGCTAATACACCGTGTCACAGAAAAGCGGGTAACTTATCATCGAGCATCCCGGCAGCAGATGGGAGATCGCACTGCTTTGTTCGGCGAAGATTACGACGGCCTGCCCCTGATAGATTTGGCGACGCTCCAGCACTGCATTCTAGGCTTCACCGAGGAGCTGCCGGATAACGTCAGAGCGGTGGCTTCAAACACCCACGGTAGAACGGCATGCGAACTTTAAATCTAAGAGGATTTATTTCCGTACAAGCAAAGCAAGATGCGCTGCCTTTGCACATACGGCGAAGGTAGAAACAAGAAGACGTCGGCCGTAGGTGACTGAAACCCAAGGCGCCACCCTACATTTAGTCACATGCTAACCATGGAAACACTAAACGCACCCAGCTGTGCCAGATAACTATGGCTCCGCTTTTGGCTCTATGATTACGTTGGAAACACGATAAAGTAATGCAAAATTTATTGAGTAACTCTTCTTCTCTCCTTCGAAAGGTAAACTGGTAAAAAAGGTACGATCCTCTGAAATGTCGGTATCATGCTTCTTGCGTGACTACACACAGTGATTAAACCGAGCTTTAGGCTGCAGACACCTGTCATAAAATTCGGCGCCATGCCAGGACTAGGCCGAACCTTCGAGATGCGGCCCCCGACCTCTGACCAATGGGGACGCGCGGCCGGTGTGAAGACGAGAGGGAGACAGCACTGCCGATGCTGCGTGTATGTGCGCGCCTACTCTGGCACGTGGAACAAACAGACGTGAGAGCGAGCCTATAAAAGAAGGACGTTGACCGCTGACAAATTAGTCCGAACCATCGTTTAAGCTTCATCGAAGCGCGCCCGTTCGACTCCCGGGAAAACACCAGCCGGCCAGCATCGGACCAACGAGGCAACGTTCGCCAGCCTGCGGGAAGGCATCGTCGTGGAACTCTGGTCGTCGGGCTGCCGCAGTGCCCGGTGAACAAATTGTGTTTTGTTTGTTTGTCTCTCTCTTGTGTTAGTGCACTTTAGGTGCAATATTGCCTTTGAACTGTAGTCTCTCTCTCGAGTTTAACTTTGCACGCGTTGCATTGTTTTGTTAATCACTTTGTATGTGTTTGTACTAGTGATTGTGGAATCCTCTGTATAGTCTTTTTGCTGTATAAACATTGTTTTGTTTGTGAACCTTTGACTCCGACCTATTCTCTGGCTTGCGACCAGCGAAAGCTGGGCACCAAACGCCCAAAAACCTCTTGTCACCCTGTAGCTGGTCTCCGCTGAGCTTGCCACGCTGAGTCGAGGGCAGCTCCTTTCAGTCCGAGACCGCAACCCCCACACGCTCTAAGGGTGTCTGGGAACTTCACGCTTAAAAGAGCGCGAAGTGTGGGTGACAACACCTTATTCACAAATTGCGCCCCTTATTGAAGCACGCTGGCACCATCTCTCAGCTGAACATTCGAGGCGCAGCATCAGCTAATACCGTAATTCCATGCTTCAATAATTATAGAGACGTCCTAGTTTACGAGGAGAAGTTCGATACGACCGGGTTTCTTCCGGAGCTCACCAATACACTACGCATACCATCTGCAGCGGAGACTGAGGCAAAGTTTTCCTCTCACCATATCAGCGCTGATCAGTGCAACGTATCTCTCACAGCGGCTCTACATGGCCCTGCAGTTAGAATAGCGACGGATATATTATTCCAGCTGAGATACTGCAAAAGGTGCCTAGGATTTTGAATTTTTTTTTGCGGTGGGCAGCCTCATTAATTTACGAATATTTTTTATGGAGATTTAACGTCCCAAAGCGTCTGAGGCTATGTGGGACGCTGTAGTGGAGAGCTCCGGGAATTTGACCACCTAGTGTTCATTAACATGCACATGGCCGATTTCTCCGCCATGTTGGCTTGGGTGGCAGCCGCTGCAATACAGGCAGCGAGTAATCGCCGCGCTGTTCAGCCTGATCCGAGTGTTGATTTTTGCATGATTTTGACCTGCAAAGTGTTGCACTGTATGCACTGAGCAAATGTGAACAAAATGGCCCGTGCTTCGGCGAGCGGCGACGCGGATGTTTCCCTGCAAGTTGTGCCGAAAATTGACATTGGAGGTGCGCTTCTACGCAAGTGTGCGCAATTCATTTAACGGCTTTCCGGTATTTATACTGGAACATTTATTAATGCGAGCACTAAACTTGCTGAGCGCTTCTATGTTGTAGTTATAATTACAAAAACCGCTCAGTTCCCAGCTAACAGGAGTGTTGCTGTCAGCGCTCTAGCGGTCTGCTCTGCGTTGCGCCGGTGACACGAACAGATTGAAACTGCGTTCGACCGCGTCTTTCACTGCATTTGAACTCTGCACTGTCCTAAAGAACGGTACTACATGGTGCTACATGGAGAAGGCACCGCTGGAGCGTATAAGCACACAGAATTCTGTTGCGGCTTTTGGCTTTGCATAAGTTTATTTATTACTTCGTACTAACGGTAACATAACTGGTGAAGCGTGCAAATGTTGGGTGGTCCACTCTTAGCGTGAACATGCGAGTGTGTGGCAGCGCTCTTCGGAGCGCCAGTGCTTCCGTCGGCGCTGCGCGTCGTAACAAAGTGTCGCAGGAACAGAGGAAACTGGATGTGGAGCTTCG
Organism: Amblyomma mixtum; assembly: GCF_055824585.1. NCBI lineage: Eukaryota > Metazoa > Arthropoda > Arachnida > Ixodida > Ixodidae > Amblyomma > Amblyomma mixtum. The sequence continues at coordinate 72,751,765 of NC_143020.1, read as the reverse complement.
CGTCGTCCGACATTTCGCTAAACTCGGAAAAAATAAGTAGTAGAGAGGCATCTGGCCTTCGAACGCGATCTAATTTATACACTCGAAACTGGTGCACCTGCTGTGAGTTCCTGAGGGGCGTATCTGCTTGGTCCGTCTCGGGTGCGGCCGCTGATTAATGCCGAAAGAACGAGAAAGCGCGTGCGTGTGGTCGGGTGGGCCTGCGTGCCTGCTGATTGCACGTCCCTAATAGGCACAATTTTTTAAACAATCGGCACTTTGCATTATGGCGTCAGTTAAAAATAGTATTTGGTCGAAGCATGAGGTGTCACGATGCAAGGTGGACGCGTCAAAGCTGCGGCCTTCAGTTTTTTAAGTCCTGCTGGTTTATCGGATATTTACTGCAAGCAAACAGCTGTGGCATTTGTGCAATGCATCATGGCTTTCAAGTACTGTCAAATAGCTATGTTTACAGTGCCGTTGTCGTTAATAATCAGTCGCCAGTGTCGGCAGTTATAACAGAAATGTTTCACGTAACCCGCAGTGCTGCTGCATCCTTGACCCAAATTATTGCTTATGTTTTGATTTTGCAAGGGTCACAGACGACACATATCTTAGCGACATCAGCAGCAGGCGCTCGCGTGTAAGGTATGTGTAGCTGAAACAGCCCGCAACCGCACTGCCGCCGTGGCTCTCTGTGTTATTTGCTCCGCTTCAAGCCGCCTTCGCTTCCTGTAGTTGTTTGAACAGCAGACGACTGCGCAGTGGTTTCCCGAAGACCTCGTTTCAGCTTTAGTCGCACATTCGCCCAAATCTGGCTACTACAGCTAAGCAACCGTATACAGTAAACACGGAGAACCGCAGAAAACGCACGGGACGCACGGTACGCACGGACACCGCCTTCCCGAACCAGCCAGAGAGGAGTAAAGCAACACGGCGGTGTTCGGCGCGCTGGAAGCGAGGCTAAAACTGAAAAAGGTCTATAGAGTACCGCCTCCATCGAAATTCGACCGCCGCGGCCGGGATCGGACTCTCCTTTTTCGGGTCAGCTGCCGGGCGCCACATCCACTGAAAGGCAACGGCTGTTTTATGTTACGCTTCATGTTACAGATACAATTCCTTCCTAGAAGTGCATTACGTCGCCAGTTAAGGGGCTCCGCAACCATAGGAATATTTGACACGGCTCTTTCATTGCATTGCAGTTTCATTTTGTCCTCCGATTCATGTGAAATGTGTACGCATGCGGGAGATACAGCGCGGCAAGCCGCAAGGCGCAAATGAAAAGAACCAAAAAAAAAGCCCCTTGCCCCTTCCCATAGTTACCTCTCTTCTCAGCAGATCGTCAGCAGTGAAGTCCAACAGACCGACGTCCTTCTTTTCGTAGTGGTTGCCGTCCAGTGGACATTCCTGCATCCCGTCCTGGCTGCACTGCCCGTAGCAACACTCGCACAGCACGTGCATACAGGGCAGCAACGTGGTCCTCTTCCGCACCAGACCGCAGGCGCTGCATACACGGTTGGCCGGAATAGGCTTGAGGAAAGTCAGGGGCCTCCAGTCGAGCTCCGGGGAGAATCCCACCAGCGTATACCGCGAGCTTGGGGGAGCCATCGTTCGCCGCGTACATTCGCCGCGCCGGTTGCACCAGGTTTCTGACGAGCTGGGCACGCTGCCAAGCGTCGCTCGCGGTCAGTCACGCTACGCCGCTTACGCTGCGCCAGACGAAATGCGAACCCGTGCGTACTTCGGCCCTGTGCGCCGTCGGCGGCTCTTTTCGGAGTATGCGCAGAACGACCGCGGACACGCGGGGCGTCTGCATTCCGTTCGAGCCTTTCTCTTTGCAGCCTCATGCGTTTCGCGGCATCCACGGCATCGTGCATCGTGGGAGAGGCAGCATTTTCCCTGCAGCCCTGCTTAATGCGCCCTTAACACTTCAGGCAACTGAATGAGGCAGAAAAGATGTTCAACTATAGGTTGCCAATGGCACGCTAATGCGTTGAGAACGCGTTTGGCATTTTGTTTTTCCGGTGGCGCTGTTTCCTGGGAGCCCATGTGGAGTTGCTAACGGACATGGTTAGTGCGGCGGTGTGCCTGCATAGTATTGTGCTCTCTGACAGTGCCTATTGTTCTAATGATTATGGTGGCCCGGTCAGTGGTGATAGAATCTAAGAAGGCGGCCAGAGGCAGACCTTAGCGCACATAAACCATCAGAGTACTGGCAATGGCAGCCGCTCAGCTTCAGATGCCGCGAGAATTCGAGACGCCATTGCAGAGTATACTTCATGTCCCCAAAGGGTTCCTTCCCATGGCAGCCGAGGGTAGTGAGGCGGCGCTAATGCACAACATGAAGTTGTTGCCTCTCCGTCTGTAAACTGCGTTGGATTTCATGCAAGGCAAGCAAAAGTCACACGTCAGCTCGAAATGTGAAACTTTGTGTTGCACTCTCTTGACCAGTGAGTTCAGGAGTTATATGATCCAACTTATTAAAAGCTGAAATGAGGCTGCAGTAATTCTGGCAGAGGTTGAGTAAAGTAGTGCTGGTGGTGTTTCAGTTCCCGAGTTAAGATTACCGGTTGGTGATGTAACGGACAGATGGTCACCGCGAGTATGAGCCATAAATGCTTTGGCCTTAAAAGAACGGCAGGACTTCGCGGTCGAACACCGTCATGAATTGGGGACTAGCGTGCAATGAAAGGAAGGTACGCGACCTGAAGTCGAGACTGCATTCTGTGTCTGCGGGACGCCCATCCAGGCCAGCATGCGAGATGGAGAGACTGTAGCTTCCACGGCTGCGATGCCTGCGTGCGTACCGTGGGCCACTTGGGTGCTCGTTTAGAAAAAGCTACTGCGGTGGAACCCACCTTGAAAAAGCAATTAATCAGAGTAATTAATTAATTAGAAAGTAAGTAATTAGAGCCAAAAATGTCCAAAAAGTAGGCGGGGCCTGAGCCAACGCGCGGCGCCAATTTTGAAATCGAAGCGTGGTGCGTGGTTTGAAAACTCAGATGGGCAAATGTTTGAACTTGATTATATGAGACAATTCTGGTGTCAATAAGGCATCGATAAGTGATCAATAATTGATCGATAAGTGATCGACATCCGGTTTGAGGGTTTAAACTTCTGGTCTCGAGTTTCTGTCATCAATGCTTCGGTTCCTCAGCAGGGATGATGCTAGCCTCGTTCCCACAAGAAAGGAACACCTCCGGCGCCGCACTCCTGCTCTGCTCCCTCCGTGTGCCATAAATTTCCCTCGCGGTCTTATCCGTGCCGAGGACGTTGTGCTTCGGAGGATCCGGGTCGGGGTGGCCCCCACGCCTGCAGTCACTCGTATGTGGCTTCACTTTCGCCGCATATATCCCCGCCCAGGATGTCCTGTCTGCAACTCGCAAAATACTGAGGCCGATATTCACCACTCCTTGATGGTTTGCCCGACGCCGAAGCCAACGAGAATTCAGCACCTGGCAGCAGCGGGTCTCCCACCCCTCTTCATATATTGCTTGGATTCAGGGGACACATCATCGCTCCTTCCTCGTCTTCATGAGATTGGCCCAACATTTTTACTTGATTTAATAACCGCACTATTTTTTTCTAAACCTTCCAAACTCGCTTCATGCATTAAGGTAATAAATAACGCTATATAAAAAAAACCGCTCAACGGGCCTAGGGCACGCAGTGGATTCCGGGATGTCGCCGCATTTTTCCGAGTGCAGCGCTGGCCGGAACGCCCCAACAGTGTATGGTTTGTGGAAAACTAATGGGGACAATAAGTGTAATCGATGCGTGGGTATGTGATAGCATGCACTTTGTGGTTGGAGCGTTCCCTGTGTGACGAGACCCTGCTGGGGAAGTTCAAGTCTACCGCTGTTCTGCCGCGCTTCATAGACGTCATGTGGCGCTTGTGTACGGAAGTACCGCTATTCTTGACCAATTCAGGGCGGCTGTTGGCGCGAAAGGAATGGCGAAGCCCTCGCAGTAATTTCTCTGCCAAGCTAAGCGTTCGTCAACCGTCCACTTGCGCCTGAAAGCTGCTCGGGACGCCATGAAAGCAAGATCTTTGAAGCGCGTTCCTTAGAGCTGATGTGGAAATGCTGCACTTCACTAGTTTCGAGTGCGCTGACGGAAAGAACAGCCGGCTCATCATGGAGCGTGGCGCGTATCTACAGCAGCTGCGATCTGGTGTGATTCGGAGGGTTAGATCAAGGAACCTGAGTTCATTGTTTGCCGCAAGTTCTGAAGTTAAGGAGAGACCTGTCAGTTTTGACCTAATCAGTCCTATGATGCCTTCCGGTGTTGCGAGCTGGTTGCTGGCGTTCGGCTTTTAAAAGGATAGGATCATCCGCGTACCGCATGATCTTGGCGGCCCCGTAGTTGTTAACGACTGGCAGTATTCTTCTGTCATATTTGGCCAGCAACAGGTCGCTTAGCAAAGGTGCTAATCAGGACCCTATGCACATGCCATCCTTTTGCTTGTAAAGGGTCCCTTCAAAGCATACAGCAGAAAACGTGTGGTAGAGCCGCAGCAGGTCCAGGAACATGCTGACAGTAATGCCACAGCTGTTTTGAAAGCGAGTAGTTCCGTGTTGTTCTGTTGCTGCTCTGACGGTTGCTAGAAGAGCTGGTTGTGGCAGAGAGTAGTAGAGGTCCTTGCAGTCTAGCGAGAAAACGTCCAAACCTTCAGGGCGCTCTTGCTGCTGGTAGCGCGATACCTCTTCGGGGTTTCTGATGAGAAAGGGGTCTTCAATAGCGAGCGCCGACAGCGATTTCTGCAAGTAACCGCCCACAACTTGCAGCCAGGTGCCTCGCTCGGAGACGACTACACGGAAGGGAGAAACTTCTTTGTGGGGTTTCGCAGGGAAGAAAGGATTCGAGGATAACCCTTTGCGATTCTTTACATCTGACGCCAACTTTTCCAAGCCTGCCTTTCGGCATAATGCTTCAGCTTCCGCCTTTTCTTTATTTACGGCTGTTCCTTTGACTTCTTCAAACTTCTTTCTTAGTGCCTGTTTGGCTTCTTGGGAGTATGTTTCATTGGCTACTGCGACGAATCCTCCTTCTTTGTCGGATAGAAGAAACTTTCACTCACATACTCGCAGGGCTGATACAACCTGGAAGGTGTTGATTGCTTAGCTCGTGCAGGACTTTGGGTAGCGCATCGGCGCCTAGGTGTATGACAACGTTGGTGTCCTCTACTTTGGCTTCTCAGGCTGTAGTCCGGACGATGCTCAGGAGCTCGGTTTTGTCCAAGCATGGCGGAACGCAAAACATTGGGCCAAGGCTGAGAACATTCCTAACGTGGTTGGGAACGAATGGGTTTTCTAGTGTTCGAACAACTTCTTGGGTACGGGTAGGTGGGCGCACCTTCCTTGGGAAATGGCAGCCAGTATCTGCCTCCAGATGAACTCAGATGTCCGGTCCGCAGTCTTCAGCTCTTGAAGGTAGCGATGCTTGTAGCGACCAGGAAGGCATGCGCTAGCGCAAGCCGTGAGCAGGAAATCTTTGACGAGACAAAACTTTCCTCCAAGCTTCTCGAAGCCTCGAAGCTTTACTCAAACGCATGCCCATTATCCATCCTTCACCTGCATCTTGTTGTTTTCATTTTCTCATGTCACCCTTCCCACAGGCATCGTTCTTTGTTAAGACTTTTATAAGTAAATTTATAAATTGGTTTTTGAGGAAAGGAACTGGCGCAGTATCTGTCTCACATATCTGGTGGTGGTGGTGGTGAAAACATTTATTTCGAATGAACTGGAGGTATGTTTGGATCAGCCCGTAAGGGACCGATCCTTACAAACACTAGGTGGAGGTCCCTAGTATGGGACCCCAGTGGCGGTTGCCGCCGCCCGGGCGCGCCCGACTAAGGCTTGTTGGGCCTGTAAGTCGTGGCAGCCGAGCAGGGTCGCCTCCCAGTCCTCCCGGGTTGGGTTGGGGATGGGGGGAATAGCGGGATTGGAGGGGCAGGCCCACACCATGTGATAGGTGTCAGAAGACACTGCACTACAGTGTGGGCAGCTGCCGCTAAAGGAGGGGTCAAAATGTTTTAGCGCTGCCGGGCACAGCAAAGTATTGGTGAGAAGGCGGAGAAGGAGCCGCTCATCCGCCTTCTTCAGGCCTTTACATGGGCTAGGGTAAAGGCGATGACAATTTTGATAATATGTTGTAATATCTTTGAATGTATAGACCGGATTAAAATCGGGTTCCTGATCGGATGGGGAGGAGAAAACAGCCCGGTGAGAGAGCGCGCGGGCGGCTGCGTCTGCTGCCTCGTTTCCTGCCAACCCCTGATGAGCAGGGGCCCATATGAGGTAACGGTGTGCGGGGTCCGTATCCCGTATGCAATTTTGATATATTCGATAGGCTAGGAAGGGAGTGCAGCCTTGTTCGACGTTCCGACAGGCCCCTCGCGAGTCGGTGATTATGTATTTTGAATTGGAATGTGAGGCCGCGAGAGCAATCGCGACCTCTTCTGCTTGTGTTGCACTGCGAGCTCTAAAAGTTAGGCCGTTAACTGTGTTGCTGTTGTGAACTACCGCGGCCGTGTACCATCCCCCATGGTGAGGGCCGGAGGCGTCCACGTAGTATACACCTGTTTTGTTGCCATAATATCGGGCTAGCGCTTCCGCTCGTGCCAGGCGCCGACCATTATGGTCTTCATGTGACATGTTTGCTGGAAGAGGCCGCACGTGGAGGGCACGTCTCCACAGTTCCGGGATGCGAAACCTGTCTTCCATTGGAGGGGTGTGTTGGATATGGAGTCGAGCAAGAAGGCGGCGACCCGACTCCGTTAGCGACAAGCGCGTGTACTGGTTTGTAAGGTGCGCCTCCCGGAGCTCCCGGAAAGTATTCACCACCCCAAGAGCCATAAGCCGGCTGTTTGAAGTAGTGATAGGGAGGTCAAGGGCACGTTTAACAATTTTGCGAAGGATGACCTCAAGGGCGTCCTCCTCTTGTTTCCGTAGGTGGAGATAAGGAGTCGAATAGAGAATTCGACTAGTTACGAAGGCGTTTGCCAGCCGCAAGGCATCCTTACTTCGTAACCCACCGCGTTTGTTGGAAACCCGGCGGACCATGCGGCCCACCTGGTCCCCCACCTTACGGAGTTTGGCCAATGTAGTGTCTGACCGCCTGTGTTTGTGGATGTAGAGTCCGAGTACCCGTATCTCATCACTTTCGCGTATGGGACCACTCTCAAGAGAGAGAGATATTTTAGTTGTGCACTTCTGTGAGGGGCGGAGGTGCACAAATTCCGATTTTTGAGGGGAACATTGAAGACCGCAGCGGCGGGCGTAGCGGTCTACTATCGTCGCCGCTGTTTGCAGGCTGGTTTCAATGTCTCCTGTGCTGCCCTGCGTGGCCCACAGAGTGATGTCATCAGCGTACAGGGCGTGCTGCACGCCGGCGACACCACTCAGCTGGGCCGGCAGGTGCATCATGGCCAGATTGAAGAGCAGCGGGGAAAGTACCGCGCCTTGAGGGGTTCCCCGCGTGCCGAGTAGGTAAGGACCATGGTCTCTATCTTGAATTCGAATGTAGGATTGACGATCCATTAAAAATTGGCTTATGTATTGGAATGTGTTGAGGCCACAGTCGGTGTGACTTAGGTTAGTGAGTATGATCTCATGTGTTACATTGTCAAATGCCCCTTTAAGATCCAAGGCGAGTACTACCCGGTCATTATGGGGGCATTCGAGGGGGTCAAGGACTTCCCGATTGAGTTGCAGGAGGACATCCTGTGCGGATCTGTGTGGGCGGAATCCGAACATGGTGCTCGCAAAGACTTGTTTGTGTTCAAGATATGTAGATAACCGATCCCGCACCATCGTCTCCATTAGTTTGCCCACGCATGAGGTGAGAGAGATGGGGCGGAGGTTATCTGTGTCAATTGGTTTGCCAGCTTTAGGAATAAATGTGACCAAAGCCGTTTTCCATTCGATTGGCAGGGGGGTGTCCCCGCGCCAAATCGCATTTACGTATTCCAGGAGGGACTGGTATGCCAAGTCGGGAAGGTTCGTCAAAAGCTTGACGGTGACCTTATCCCGTCCTGGCGCAGTGCCCCGTTTCATTTTGGCGAGAGCCGCCCGCAGATCATGGAGCTGGAAAGGTTGATCCAGCTCCGTGTTCTCTCTGCCTGCATAAGAGTACGCAGATCCACGGGGGTCTTGGGCTGTACACAGATACTGGTCCCGAAGTTTCTGTGCCAGTTGAGTCGTGTTGCCAGGAAAAGCGTGCAGTGCTCGCTGCAAATGTTTTTGTGTTTCGGATCGTGTTTGGGTTGGGTCGATTAGGGCTCGAAAGAGACGCCACGTGTTTCGGCTGGACATTTGTCGCGCGGCCGTGTTGCATCTATCTACCCAGTTGGAGTCGGCGAGTTGGGCCGCGTACTCTGCCGCTTTCTGGGTAAGCTCGGCAATTCGAGCTTTAAGCTTTCTATTGTGTTTCTGCCGTCGCCAACGGCGGACGAGGCTGCGACGGGCTTCCCAGAGGTGTAGAAGGTGGTTATCCACGTCCGTGACCGCCTCTGAGAGCTGGATGTGTGTTTCATGCGAGGAAAGGTGTGCCAGCAGCTGTTGGGACCATGCTGTGTAGCCTTGCGCGGAAATGGGTGTATTATCAAGTGAGTTAAAATTTTGCCTGAATTTCGTCCAATCTGGGATATGGGCTTGTGTTCTTGGACGCTTGAGGGGGCGTGTGCGTAGTGTAGTGTTAATGATGCAGTGGTCGCTACCGAGGGTCTCCTCGGTGTTGAGCCAGTCTGCGTGTCGTATGTTGCGAGTGAAGGTTAAGTCCGGACACGTAACCCGTGTCACGGAATTTCCTAGCCGGGTTGGGTGGACAGGGTCCGTGTGGAGGGTGAGGCCCAACGTGGACGCAAGCTCCGCCAGCTTACGCCCGCGCGACTCCTCCTTGCGATACCCCCACTGCTGACTGGGAGCGTTAAAGTCGCCCACAATCAGCAGGGGATCGCGGCCCGCTACTCTTAGCGCGCGGCTAAAGAGGTCCGCAAAAGTCACTCGCTTTAGTTTGGGAGAGCAGTACACGTTCAGTATATGCAACGGTGGGTCCCTGCGGCGGACTGGTAGGAGGGTCACCATTACATAAGAGTACTCTAGTTGGAGGTCGAGATCCACTAGGTTGGCTGTGTAGTCTTTGTGAACGAGAAGACAAGACGCGGGGTCCTGTTGGAACGTCGTGTAATTTGAAATTGTGGCGCCCAGGCCTGGCTCTTGGAGGGCAACCACGGCTGGTAAGGACTCGAAAGTTTAAGGACCGCACTAAGCGGGCCAATTTCCGCCTCACATATCTCGGCGGACACCTGAACCGCGCCGTAAGGTAAGGGAGGAAGGTTGGAATGAAAGAAGAAAGAGAGAAAGACGTGCCGTAGTGGAGGTCTCCGGAATAATTTCGACCACCTGGGGATATTTAACGTGCGCTGACATCGCACAGCACACGGGCGCCTCTTGCCTTTCGCCTTCCTCGAAACGCGGCCGTCGCTTTCGGGTTCGAATCCGGGTACTCCGACTCGGTAGACGGGCGCCTTAACACTGAGCCACTGCGGCGGTTAAACACGTTTATAGCTTTTAAGATTTTATTGCTTTTATCCGGCCCTTTACACCGCCCCTGGCGACTCAGATGACAGTTTGCCTCGAGACTACTTAATCTGTGTGCTCCTTTCGAATACACTTCAGTTTTAAGTCCGCGCCTGTTTTCTACGTTCCTATCTCCTGTGTTTGCGCGGTTCCGTCTTCAGTAGTGTTATATAGTGTGCTCGAGAAACCTGCAGGGTCGACATAATAGCCGTTTTTACAGAGCAGCGAGGTGGGACTCCCGCGAAGCATTCCGCTGGAATTGCTTTCATAATCCGCTGAAAATCCACTCAGTAATTTTTACAACCAGAAATATATCCGCTAATGTGCAATGCGCTGCTAGATGTAAAAAATGCTTGCTTTGCGCCCTCTGCATGGCTTACAATTGTAAGGAGATGCAACGTGTCACAAGTGTGATTCGAGAAGGGTTGCGCAGCGGCGTTCGAAGCGGCGTCTACTTGTACGAGTATCATATACCGACTGTTGAGAAAATAAACTCCCGCAGTAGAATGCTTCTCTCAGGCACACGAGTTCGAGTTTAGCACAGGTGTGGCAGTTGGTCGTCAGAATTATTTTGTACAACACCGGGTTTTCTGGTTGGTTTGGTTTGGTTATTAGGGTTTAACGTCCCAAAGCGACTCAGGCTCTGAGAGACGCCGTACTGAAGGGCTCCGGAAATTTCGACCACCTGGGGTTCTTCAACGTGCACTGACATCGCACAGTACGCAAGCCTCTAGAATTTCGCCTCCATCGAAATTCAACCGCCGACCGGGTTTTCTTTAGCTTTACCAAATTGAAACACAAATCAGGCACTTCTAGCTCCTTGGAAGTCCCACAGTTTCACTGTGCTCCGGCACCCACTAGGAGAGCGAAACACTCGTTTATGAGTTTATATTTGGGTTTATGGGCTTTAACGTCCCAAATCACGTCCGGCTATGCGGCCCGCAGTAGCCGAAGGCTCCGAATCATTTCGACCACCTCGAGTTCTTTAAAGGGCATTGATATTGCATAGTGCACGGGTCTTTAGCATTTCGCCTGCAGCGAACTGCGACCTCCACGGCCGGGAAAATTCATTTTGTTCGTTCTATTTTCTTGGGATTGGTTGTGTAGAGCCCCGCTAATTTTAATTTTTGAGGAAATAAAAGGCGCAATAACTGCCTCACTTCTAGGTGGACATCTCAACCATGTCTTGATGAGAGGGAGGAAGGTGTGAATGAAAGGAGAGGAATATGTGCCGTAGTGAAGGGCTCAGGAATAATTTCGACCACCTGGGGATAATTAACGTGCCCTGAAATCAAACAGCACACAGGCGCTTTTTAGCATTTCGCCTCCAAAAAAACGTGGCCACCGTGTGGTTCGATTTGAACCCGTGCACTCGGCTCAGCGCCGAGCATGCTAACCACTGAACTAGGACTGAAATTCTATTCAAATTCTGCTATTCAAACAGACTCGAAACTTAAGCCCAAGTCTTTCTGTATCTTGTAACATTCCACCGTTCCGTATCAGATTATTGTGTCAACCCTGTGGGGGAAGTACACATGGTGAGCTTTAAATTGTTCACTGCATATTGAAGGGGAACAGACTGCCATTCTCGTTCACCATAACACTATCAGGTTGCGGCAATATAAAGTGAGCCCACTTAATGGGGGCAACACAGTCGTCAGGCGCTTCCACTCTTTCCTGTAGCGATCACTCGATACCATAGCGCGAAAAAAACCGTGACGCCAGAGAGGTAGGTTAGGTTGATGTTGTGATAGTGGTAACGACGCTCTACAGATTGTAGTGTATACGTAATTTAGCAACTATTTTGGGCAATCATGGCTTCGTAGTAGACGGGAAATTTGCATGGGATGCAAAAATTCCGTGCCGCATCATGGCTTTTGTTTGTATTGTTGTTTTTACTAAACAATGCGTGTTATTTTAACTCCAGCTAACAGACGGCGCAGTGCCTCATCGCATTAGGAGGAACGGAGTCCGCGTCGGCAGAGAACGTCGCGACCGGATCCTTGCTAAAGGGGCCCAGAAACACAATTTTAGTTGACCTATTTGCCGGTTGATCGCATACAGTGAGTTAAAATGGCACTATTAGCGTCGGTAATACCGCATATATTCCGTTTTGTAATATTTTAATGTCCTCCCAGAAACAAATTCATGGCTCTGATGGTGTCCCCACACAGTGGCGGGTTTTAGCAGCGGATATGACGTCACCTGGCGCGAGCTTGATGATTTAACAAACAGTAAATATACTGCAAATTGTGTGAATAAATAGAGACACATTTTGTCACCTGTCCGTGTTTTATATTATATCAACAAAGACAACTTGTTCGTCTTAGATAAAAGCCCTGCAAAGCAAGCAAAACAAAAATACACCACCAGGGGCTCTGGCATGGAAACGACGCTGCCAGAATCAGCAAGAACGAGTTAGAAAGAGCACGCAACCATGGAGTGCAAACTTCCACGACGTGCTCTGGCAGGCTGTTTCGATTGGTTGCGCCAGGTGCCGTCATTGGGAGGGCGAAAAGTGGGAAGCCCCGCCAAAATCGAGTGGAGGGAAGCGTTTTTTTCTTGTATTTTGACATTTCTTTATTGAATAACTCCCGTTCCTGTGCCTCGATTCCTGTAATTCTTTTTAAGTCAGCAACTGTGTGACAAAGAATCCACCTGAAGTATAGCCGGTATCCCCCCAAGCAGTGTTTCGCAGCCCCTTTAAGGCAGCTCTCCGAAGGTGACGAAGGCGAGGAAGTTTTGCTTCAGCTCCATCGCCTTCGAAGAATTACTGGCTTTCATGCGAGAGCAGTAAGGGGGAACGAAGTCGTTCTTGTATCAGCGATAGTCAGAGGTGAAACATAAACCACCAAAAACGCCATGCATAGGAACAATTGCTAGGTTTCCAGGATTTAAGGACAAAGTGACCTCAAAAACTTCATTCAATGTGAATGATCTGTGCATAGTAGTCAAAGGATGGAGATAGTACCTACGATCGCGGCGGGTCACTCCACCGATAACATGGCGAAGTCAATTTCTAAAGCGATGAAAAAAAAAAAAAGAACTGCAACTCTTCCCATGTCACGTGCAATGAAAGGAAAGTACACGACCTGAAGTCTAGACTGCATTTTGTGTGTCTGCGGGACACCCATCCAGGCAAGCATGCGAGATGGGGAGTCCGCAGCTTCCACGGCTGCGATGCCTGCTTGCGGGCCGTGGGCCACTTGGGTGCTCGTTTAGAAAAGGCTACTGCGGTGAAGCCTACCTTCGTGGCCTCGGTTAAAGAAGGCCGTTTTTTAATGCGTCAGCATTGTATGACTATGTAGGCGCCTTCGGTGTGAACGCAGGAACTAGTTGGTATATCGGAAAAACAACGGTATTGTCGGATAGAGCATCTAAATTCGATGTGCAAGAGACAAATTCGCTACGGTGAGTTAATTAAATAATTAATTAGACCCAAAAATATCCAAAAAGTAGGCGGGGCCGGCGCATAGACGGTGATCAATTTCAAAACGCCGGAAGTTTGGCACCACGCGACCGGAAGTGTGGGCGAAGCGAACGCGTGGCGCCAAATTTGAAAACGAAGCATGGCGCGAAGTTCGAAAACTCAGATGGGCAAATGATGCAACTTGATTAAGTAAGACAATTAATTGTGGCATCGATAAGGCATCGAGAAGATATCGATAGGTGATCCATAAGTAATCGATAACTGATCGATAAGAAATCGACTTCCAGTTTGGGGGTCTAGACTTCCTGTCACGAGTCTCAGCTGACGTGAAAAGTGTGGAAGTCTGAAGTCCGCGTCTTGGTGTGACGTCTTAAGGTGTGACGTCATAAGGTGCCAGGTCATAAAGTGTGACGTCATGCTTATGAATTTCTCCAATGCGGGTGCCACACTGATCTCTAACGTTTGTTTGGGATGAGAGCGTATATAAAGGTTCAAATGAGCCTGCTCTACTTTTGGCAGAGTTTTTCTTACCCTGACTCCAAAAACGCTTATGTGAACTAAAAAAACTGCCTTTCTAGTTTTGATTATGCCGTAGCTTCCAAGTGTTTCTATTTACGGTGTCAAAACTACCCCTGGTTGTATTGAATTACTTAACGTAAAAAAACCCCTGTGCTACTAATAGAGAGGCAAAAAAACGTCCCGAGTTTCAACATAGCTTCAATAACACCCTACTGGCTGCAGTCCATGAATATAAATATCTTGGTGTAATGCTCACAAAAGACATCAGGTGAGACACCCACATAAATACATCACAGCTAGCGGCCTGAAAGGACTATTATTCCTTAAAGATGCCTTGGACAAGCACCGCCTGACGCAAAATTACTTTCCTACAACACGTCCATCAGATCCACCTGAGAGTACGCTAACATAACTTGGTTTCCGTTTACTAAAGAAACAAACAAACCAGAGCGGGTGCAAAGGAAGACAGTGATAATCACCATTAATAAATACAAATTAACAGATTCTCCTCCAGTGCAGAGCCATACTGATCGGAATAGCGTGATCGGAATAGCGTAGATCCATCAATTCTGAACAGTCCATCAACTGATAGCTTTGGTTGTTTGCTTCTGAATAATTAATAAGAAACATCGTTAAAAGAAACCATGTCATTCCTTTTATTTCTTTGAAGTTTTGTCGGTGATGGAGTACTTTATTTCTTCATAAAATGTATACATAATACGAATATCTGTATTTGTAAACCCAGTCTTGCTTTTCACGCTGTATTACCATGTTATCCAAACCGCTACAAGTGGCTGTTATCGCTAACATGTTGCCAAACCTGGCTCATTCCATTGCCTTACATGTACTCGACAATCTTATATGCGTCCTTCCTGGAATAATTCTGGATTGGGTTCGCAGCACCTTTAAACAAATAAATAATACTTACCAAGATTATTACAAAGTCTGAAACATTATGACTTAGTGCATATAAAGATTGGACTCGTGCTTAACTGGAAATGAAGGATGGCATCTATTTTTCGCATGAAAACGATACAATCAGAAATGGACCCAACAAGCTGTTACTGTCGTTTTATGAATTGTTTCGAGAAACACGCAGCATTAGCAGTGAAAAGAAAAGTGTCATTTATTTATTCAGTCTTTTGTACTTTATATATCACGGCAGGGGACATCTGAGGGTCAGAAATAAAACAAAATGAGAAATAAGTTGTGTTAACACGTTTTGACGGGCTAGTTGGTTAAGCATCTTGAATAAACAGGGCGAACGAAGACGAGCACAAAAGACAAGAAAAAGGACGACACAGCGCTGACTGACTAATCATAGGGTCCTGTTTGAACAGCTGATTAACAAAATCCTTCCACCACAGACTGCACTCCAGCGTTTCACACCAGGGAAAAAGGTTGCTCTCGGCAGGGTACCCCTTAGAACTTATCACGTCAGTAGCTGAGTCGGCCCTAAAGAAGAGCAAGTCACAACCAGCTACACGAGACGGCCAGGAATCGGACAACAACCGCAAACGTGTCGCCGTGATTTCATATCTACATGGAATTTCACACTCTCTGAAAAAAAGTGGGGAAAAAAGCAGGTGTCGATGTTGTGTTTTCCGCGCCTGATCGTCTGGCTGGTTTGTGCCGATCTGTTAATGAGATCAAAGGAAAAGTGGCGAAGTGCACAACTAAGCACCAGTCACGCTTCGTCCCTTGTGATAAGGGGGTTGTTTATAACATCCCTCTGCCCTGTGGAGGGCAGTACGTTGGACAGACGGGACGATGTATCAATAAAAGGCTGAGCGAACACAGCTATAAAGTCTCAAAAGTAGTTTCCGGTCACCTCGGCATTCATTGCCCTGATTGTGAATGGGCAAAGACAGAGAAAACACAGTGCGTACCGCTGTATCATGAAACCAAGGTCATTGCCAAAAATCGGGAAAAAACTGCCAGGGAAATTATCGACGCCTACAACATATTCAAGCAGGGAAATGCATGTATATGCACTCCTTCGCTAACACAACAGCAAAAAGAGCTGTCACTGCTGGGGGCTGATAATCTCCGCTGATTTCTAGCGCGCTTCTGTTGCTGTTGTCACATTTATGTTTTGTTGTTTTTGTTTTTTTTTTGCACTTTGTAAACCTTTCCCTCCCTGCCGACATCTATGTATTTATACTTGTGTGATCAGCAATAAACCCTCAGTTGTTAGTCAGCGCTGTGTCGTCCGTTTTCTTGTCTTTTGTGCTCGCCTTCGTCCGCGCTGTTTATTCAAGATTCAAAATGAGAAGCTATTTTTGTCCAACGTTTCTAATCAGAGCTGTTGCGAAAGGAGCCTTCATACCAGAGTTTTCAGAGGAATTTCTTACTAACGTCAATTCAGTCCCTAAGGAACTGAAGAAAGAAATGGAGCGAAGTTGTAACGGATGGCCCGTCTCCGCGCCCAAGCTTGGATCAAGGCAGCAGTTCCAACTTTATCCGAAGCTGGTCACTATCTACGTACCCGCCACGGATGAGATCTGGGAGTTCAATGTCAGGAAACTGGAGACAAGGCGTGTTGCTTGACGTTGTTGGCTTTTGATTGCTTGGGTCAAATGGATCTGGTTCAACTTCCAGCCCAATGTCTTCCCTTCCTCTAGGATGAATTACGCTCACCCTGACTTTGTGCTTGAAAGGCCACTGGAGATCGTCGTCCATGTCGCCCTTGTGCAGGGTGTAGTTGAATTCAAGCCATACACATGTCCCCAAACGCAAGAACCAGACTCCAGGAGAGATGGAGTAGCCGCACAGGTACACCTTCTCGCTGTCATAGTCAGCCCTGCCTTTCTTCATCGCCTCGCCTTGAAGCGACTTCACTCCTTTTACAAGAAACTCGCAGTGCGACACCTGCGCTGCTCTCTCTCCACGCACATCAGGTTGCAAAGTTTCTTCGCCTTTTTCCTTCAAGTCAGCCTTGAATTTCTCAACGCCGGCTGAAATCTGCGACAATTCGTCCCTCGTTCTGTTCATTATATCGCTCAGTGTTTTTTCCACGGTTTTCATAGAAGCGTTAACTGCATCACTGCATGTCGCAAAACATTCCTTGAGTTCAGCCTTAGACGACACCATTTCGCCATGGGTCTGTGTTCTGAAAGACGTCAGTTCTTGACGCAGTGTCTCCTTGAGTGTGTTTATGCCTTGAGAGAATTCATGTTCAGTGCTAGCTGCAATCTTTGACACTAAGTCGTCTCGAGTTCCGCTTAATTTATCGTTCAGCTTTTTTTCTACCCTTTTCATATTTCTCAAACAAGTGTTAACAGTATCGCTGCATGTCGCAAAACATTGTTTGAGTTCAGCGTTGGACGACATCATTTCCTCGTGGTTCTGTCCTTTTAAAGACGTTAGTTCTTGACGCAGTGTCTCCTTGAGTGTGTTTATACCATGACAGATTTCGCTTAATCGGTCCCCATGCGTGCTCATATCGACAGCCATCGGCCTCAGATATGCTGTGATTTCGCCCGCCTGCCTTTCAAAGGCTCCTCTGAAAGAAGTCAACGCTGCTGCCTCCTCCGCGTGAGTAGGTGGAACTTCGCTTTCGGATGCCACGGATGCCGAAGTGTTGCCAGAGGCCGACCGGAGATGCGTGCACACGTCTCTGCAAAGAACGCTGGCCGAGCACTTGGGACAACGGACGGAGTGGCGTTCGCATTCCAGCTGGAAATGCCGGACGATCCCTGAAGCAGCTGTCCTATACTGGCAGCCGCTACCTCCATTCCAGCACCTGACCTGCAAGGGTACAAAAAAAAAATGGCTGTGGCTCAACTTGGTTAAGCCGGGAAATCGCGAAAGCAATACCCATGGCTACGCCCTCGCTCACATGATAGTCGTGCTGTTGTGGTGCTTGTGTGAAACTTGTTGTATACCTTGGTGCTGCTGTGGTGATCACTTGGCTATTCTGTGTACAACTAGTAGTGAAACTATAATCGCTGCGCTGTGAGGATATACTTGGTTGCTGGTGATGTTAATGCAGACTGTAGAACTGCTGTTCCTGCACGCTCTTGCTCTGTCTGCGTAGCTCGCCGCTCTCTTTTACGCGCATTACGACGAGCCTCCCTAGTGGTAGGCGGCATCGCCGCGAAGCAATGTTAAGGCGCTGGTGGTTGGCACAGCTACTGCTTTCTAGCGACGTGAGTCGAGCCTAAATCTCTTCAGCGTAACGCCACAATC
This sequence comes from Amblyomma mixtum, assembly GCF_055824585.1. Lineage (NCBI taxonomy): Eukaryota > Metazoa > Arthropoda > Arachnida > Ixodida > Ixodidae > Amblyomma > Amblyomma mixtum. The sequence goes on along the minus strand of NC_143020.1, from coordinate 72,734,065 downwards.
GCACTCCTAGCGGAGAGCGCAGGAGTTAGGCGACCATAGTCGTGGCCGCCGCGATCTGCTCCGGCGGCGGCGCGCGCCGTTGCTCAAAATTACGAGGAACTTTAGCGGCTAAACTGGTGAAAGGCGAAAGCCTGAGTGCTGCATTCTGCTACGCGATTGTTCACTGCATATTTTGTTGGTACATTAATTAGCTGCCAATTAATGACGCTTAAGCTTCGCCTTTAGGAGTGGAACGCGATAGCGTGTTGTAGCGCTGCCACGGAGTCCAAAGAACGCCACCACCGGTTCGGCGCGGTGCGTTGCCCTTCGAACGCAACGCTTTTTGAGGAAAGGAAATGGCGCATTAATTCTCTGTCATCTCGGTGGACACCTGAGCAGCACCGTACAGGAAGGGAGGAAGTGTGAGTGAAAGAAGAAAGAGGGGCCGTAATGAACAAAATGAAAATTGTATTTGAGGAAAGGAAATTACTCATTAACTGTCTCACATATATCAGTAGACACTAGTCGAAAATTGTATTTGAGGAAAGGAAGTTGCGCAGTAACTGTCTCACATATTTCGGTGGACACCCGTCAATTTTCGCGCGCGGTGACGTCACGACAACTTGGGTCAATCTGAAACGCGGACAAATACGCCTTGCTCGTCGGTGAATTTGTTTTTGAGGAAAGGAAATGTATCTGTCTCTCATATCTCGGTGGACACCTAAACCTCGCCGTAACGGGAAGGGAGGAAGATGGGAGTGAACGAAGACACCGTATTCATCTAAAAACGTTGGTATTCACTAGACGCACCTTTGTTCATTCCAAACCATCGAGCTGGCATGGCGGAGTGGTAGCGTGCTCGACTCGCACTCCGGAGACCGGGGTTCGATTCGGAAGCTCGGCAAATTTCTTACTGGGTTTTATTTATTTATCTGGTCTGACTAGAAAGGTTTGACTAATTGGTTCGTCAAGTAGTTCGGTCGTAAGAAACTTCTCAAGATCCAGGAAGTTGTGGTTTTGGAGACGAAAGGTCGTCCGTGCGGATCCCTGTAACGCCCTAAGCAAGCTTTCATTCGACAAGTAATTTTATGCTTCATAACCCGCTGAATCGTTTGATATCACTTCGATTGTTCTATGCCAATTAGGTGGTTCACAGTCTTTGTACCTATGGTATCATCAGTCAGTGGTCCATTGTGGCTATTTGTACACTGGGCTATTAACATGGAAACGAAAGTATAGTAGTATATGCGCACTTGTACACGGTACTTGGATGCTGCGTATAAGTATAGCTCGATGCTATGCAACCATTTGGGTCACATGGTATGGCACCACCCTGGTACGTGATGATGCACCACCTGGTAAGCGGTGCATACCAACCATGGTTACGTAATATGGCACCCGTGTTGGTCACGTGACATGTAAATTTTGTTTGTGCAAACGCTAACCACTGTAGTGACCATATTTAGACAATGACGTTGTATTGCATACTCACAGGACCTTCAGTAGTGCGACTAGTAGAGCTGACGCTATAAAAAACAAAGGCCTGCCTCCTATAACGTTGGCGACGGTACAGTACGGCATTTTACGGTGCATCGAGGAGCTGCACGACGGCTTCATAGCGGCGGCATTAAGCACATACGCCTGAACCGCACGCGAACTTTGAATCTAAGAGGGGCTTTTTCAGTACAAGAACAAGACACGCGGCGTTCTACACCGTGGGAAGGTAGAAACGGTCAGATGTCTGCTTTGTCCGACTTAAACTCAAGACTGTCCGTCGTCTATTTATGCTCGTGCTAACCAGGGAAGCACTGAACCAGCCAGCTGTGCGCGATAAGTGAGGAACGCATACGCCTACCTGAGTGCGATGCAATATGATAAACTAATGAAAACTTCATTACTGTCTTTGTCTCTCTGTGGAAAGCAAAGTCGGTAAAAAGAGCATGTTTCTCGTATTGTTCGTGGTGGTGTTTATTGCCCGAGTTTAAAAAGTCTATGAAGTAAGATTTCGATTCAACAGATTAAGAAATCACGCCCTTCTTGAAGCACACTGGCAGCACCTATCAGGCCAAAGTTCTAGTCCCGGTCTCGGCTAAAGCCAGAATGCTGTGTTTCAATGATTATCGAAATACCCGCTGTTTACGACGAAACTTTGACGGTCGCAAGGTTTGCGTCGGGGCTAACCAATGCACCACGCATAACATCTCCACCTGTTGATAGCACTGGAGAATGAGGAGATATTTCCTTTCCACATATTAGCTCTCTAAAGCGCAATAATATCTCGTAGAGCGCCTCAACACTTAGCAGCCGTGAGCACAGCTAAGCGTGTATAATGTTTGCTTAAAGAAACACGTAGTATACTACATAAGTTGACTACAGGTTGTAGTCAGTGACGTCACAGGGACCGCCATTTTACCGTCTGTGGAGCGCACCGAATGGCTGCAGCCGCCTCCAATGGGATTATCACCTCCTGTTCTGGCCTGCACTGCTAAAGCTACGTGCTGGGCATCAAAATGGCGCCCATGACGTTACGTGAATATACAGGAGTTCGTGTTTTCAAGGTGGTGCCGGCGCCCTCGTTATTTCACGGATACAATTCGTATCCGACGTTACATTACACTGAAAAAGCGGATCAACATCAACAGGAATACTTTACTGGTCTTTTCCTTAGCATACCACTTTTTTACGGTCCTCCGATGGATGTAAAATGCGTACATATGCGGGGCACTCTGCGCTGCAGAGACGAGCAAGCGATAAGAAACAAAAAAAGCCCAAGCAACTGTACTCCTTCACATTGTCGCTTACCTCCCTTCTTAGCAGATCGTCAGCGAAGTCCATAAGGATGACGTCATGCTCCTCGCAGGCGTTGCCGTCCAGAGGACACTCGTATGAACCGTCCTGGCAGGAATGCCCATAGCAACACTCGCACAGCGCATGCGTGCAGGGCAGCAAGGCGGTCTTCTTTCGCACCAGACCGCAAGCGCTGCACACTCGATTCGCTGGAAGAGGCTTGACGAAAGTCAGGGGCCTCCAGTCGAGCTCCGGGGTAAATCCCACCAGCGTATACAGTTGGCTTGAGGGTGGCATCGTTCACCACGTATTCGTCCGCAGCGCCGGTCGCATCAGTAACTGCTTTTTCCGCCCCTTCAGAGCGCGTTCTTATCTTCTTCGTGGCGGTCGTCTAGGCGACAATCGCGACTGCTTGAGTTTCCTCTCCTCGCAAGTGCGCCGTTCAACCGAGATACCACACGTGGAAATACACTGCTGTTCGCTTGTCATGAAACGACGCTATAGGGTGGCTTAATCAACTGATCAGAACCCAGTCAACCACTGATATCCGTGGTACGTACGATTAAGATTCGAATCTCCATTGCCGGGTGGGGATGTCCGTAGGGCATGTTCATATCCGGACATACACATCGGAGATTCGGAGTATATCCGAAGGACGTTCGTTATCTGATGGCTGGCGGATATCCGGGAACGGATGTCTGACGAGTATCCGTGAATATACCTGTAGGGATTTGAGCTTGCAACATCACATACATATTTTGTTTTTTCTCACATAAAAAAATTAAAAGAAATTCTATTTTGCAAACTACAAATTCAGCCGATCAAATTTCTATACCGGAAATTAGTTTTATATTCGAATTAATCAATTATCATCGCTCGAATACGGTGCTGATATGAAAGAACGTGAATTAAACTAATTGCTTGACTTGTAGGTTGTAGCTTGTGACTTGTAGCTTTGCACGGGTTCCCATTCAGTGTGTAAAAATAATCCTTGATGAATATGTATCGCCCATAATGTTTGAAACAGGAAGATAATATTTTAGCAAACATCCTTTTTACTGTAAAGAACAGGTTTTCGTCTATCTCAAAAGAAATGCGCTGAAACTTGCCCCCTTCCCCAACCCCCCCCCACCCCCCCCACCCCCGAAAGAAAATACCAAAACTGCGAAAATAACAGGTTACACTTGTTCTGCAGATGCTTACGCAGGACTTGCAATGCCAACAGCGATAAGAAAACTCGTATTTCTTTGACTAAGCACGTTTAATTAACAGCTTACAGAGAAGATGGAATAGCGGAGATGCTGCAAAGATCAGAAAATTAAATAATATTTTGGGAAGTACCCATAACCATCCGTACTGTGACAAAATCTTTCAAGCCACTATTATCTGGTAAACTCATCAAACATGGGGCCGCAAAAAGCTACAGCTTGAAAGGTATTCGGCCCCTAGAAATCGTCAGAGGTGGAAACTTCCTTTTCTCAAGTGGGATTCAAAGCACATTATCTGCAGTCTGTCCTTTCCTATATACGTATACCCGTTCTTCTTGAGATCCTCGAGGTAGAAATAATCAAAATAATAGTAAAAAGGCGCGTTACTTCAAAAATTTTGGCCTTTTATTCTCGTTTCAACTAAGCGGCACAGATCTCAGCACCTCCTTTTGGGTGAATGACGCGCATCCTTGCCTTAAGCGCGACTGGCCATTGAACACAGCTGCCGATGTCACCTTTGTGCAGAGTGTACCTAATGTGCAGTGTCAGTTTCATACAGTTTCTTTCTAATGACGACAGGACAAATGCAGTAGCCGCAGAAGTACACCTGTTCGGTGCCATATTCTGCCGCCCTTGTCTCTATGGCAATGTCCTCAAGGAATTTTACGTCTTTTGCGAAAAAGAAACAGTGCTTCACTTGCAGTCACCTATGTCGGGGAACACTGCTGAGGAGATACAATCTGTTTTGACTGTTCAGAAGAGCGTGTTGTCGGGCTACTTGGTTCTGCATAGTATATAAGTGAATTGCGCAACAACTTAGACAGGACACAGAAACAAACACAACAGTTCACGAGCGCAACTGAACTGTTGTGAACTGCGCTCGTGAACTGTTGTATGTGTTTCTTTCTGTGTCCTGTCTAAGTTGTTGCGCAATTCACTTATATACTATGTTTTGACTGTCTTCTCTTGATCCTTGATTTCTTGTATGGTAGCTGGATTATGCGAGAAGCTTCGCTCAATTCATCTTCAAGTCATCTTTCTACATTGTTTGTGTAGGTGTAAAAAGTGCTAACCGTGTCGCTGCATGTGGCAAGAGATTTTTTTTGTTTTTCCTCAGACAAGTTTTCAACCTTCTGCATTGTTGGAGCCACTATTTCTCGTCTAACAGTGTTTATGTCGTGACAACTTTCGTTTAATCTGTCACCATGCCTGCTAATATCAACAATCATAGGCCTAAAATATGCTGCGATTTTTTCACTCTCCCTGTTAAAGGCTCCTTCGAAAGACAAAAGCGCCGTTTCATCCATATGACCAGGCGGTACTTCGCTCCCGGATGCCAGAGGCGTCCACGTGTTGCACGAGGCTGATCGAAGGTGAGCGCACATCTCTCTAAAAAGAACGGCGGCAGAGCACTTGGGACAACGGGTAGAGTGGTGTTCGCATTCCGACTGGAAATGTTGGGCAATCCTTCCCGCAGCCGTCGCGTATTCGCACCCACTACCTTCACTCCAGCACTTCACCTGCAAGGAGACAAAAGAAGTCACTTTCAGACATGTTGCGACTATGTGGCGAGTGACTAGTGACGTTCTCTAGGCTAAGTATCTAGGCTATAACCGCTCGGTTGTGGGACTTTGATGGCTGCGGAATATTTGTCATTATACTTCCTTGAATTGATTTCGAGAAATTAAACGCTGCAATTGGCAACCATTTTGTAAGACAATCACATTTTATATTTGCTGTGTACACTGAGTCTGCATTGTGTACCTTGGTCACTTTTTCGTACGCAAGTAACGCATAAAAATAGCGGTGTCATACAGATTGAAAATTTTTTGCCACACCATTCGTGACAAACTTTTCAGAGTATGATAATGTTACCGAGAACTGATACATTGTGTTCGAGAAAGACGCGTAGCTTATCACCGAGCAGCCCGGCAATAGGTGGCAGGTGACACTGTTGTATTCAGCGAAGATTACGACGGCCTGCCCCTGATATCTTCGGCGACGCTCCAGCACTGCATCCTAGGCTGCATCGGGGAGCTGCAGGACAGTTTCACAGCGGCGGCTTCAGACACCCCCGGTAGAACGGCATGCGAATGCTAAATCTAAGAGCAGTTATTTCCGTACAAGCAAAGCAAGACATGCTGGTCTGCACCTACGGCGAAGCTGGAAAGAGGAACACCCCGTCCGTGCGCAACTGAAACGCAAGGCTCCTCCATAAATTTAATCACATGCTAACCGAGGAATGAATAAACGAAGCCCGCTGTGCTAGATAACTCCGCTTTTAGTAATCTGATTACTTTGAAACACGATAAAGTAATGAAAAATCTACTCAGTAACTCATTTTCTCTTCGTGGAACGGTACATTGAAAAAAAGAGAATGTTTCTTTGAAATCTCGGTATGGTGTGTCCCTTACCTGAGCAGACACAGAGGTTAAACCGACCTTTAGCTTGCGGACACCTTATTCACAAATTTCGCCCCTTATTAAAGCACGCTGGCGCCATCTCTCAGGTCAGTGGTCGAGGGGCAGCATCAGTTAATACCTTAATTCCATGTTTCAATCATTATCGAGACGTCCGAGTTTACTACGGAAAGTTCGACGCAACCGGCTTTCTTCCGTAGCTCACCAATACACCGTGCATACCTACTCCAGCACTCGGAACCAGCGGAGACGGAGGCGAAATTTTGGGCTGTGGGCGGCCTCATTAATTTACAATATGTTTTATGGGTGTTTAAAGTTCCAAATCAACGTAGGTTATGAGGGACGCCGTAGTGAAGGGCTCCACAAATTTTGGGCCTCCTAGAGTTCTTTATCGTGCACTAACATCGCAAAAACCACAGGACCCTAGAATTCCGCCTCCACCGCAGTTCGGCCCCCGCGGCCGCGATCGAACCCGCGTGTTTCGGGTCAGCAGGCGAGCGCCATAACCGCTGAACCACCGCGGTGTCTTTTAAGCTTGACCAAGGGATCGAACACATCTTGGACGAGAAGGCATTTAATTTCGTGAGTTTTCCGCGGAGACAGAGAACATCGTACAGAGAAATAGGACGCACTAAATATTGACCTTAGTCCTAGCTTTTTCTGATGTCGTAACTAGTTGGCCTGCTTTGAAATAAGCGAATAGCCCTGATGAAATCTTTGTAAAGTGTTTATGCATTACGAGTTCGCTCAGAAAAGGAAATGATTATGTGGATGATGCGCAGTATCCAACGTAGGAACGGGGAATGATTAATGTATGTATGCTACCTGCTGACTGCCCTTGAGCCACTAAGGCGTGAAGGTCAGGCAGGCCGCCGCGTGTGGCTGAGACCAAAGCCTGCCTGTATAGTGCGGTCTCTGGGAATAGTCAAGTAAAACTCTAGTTTGGGCGAGTTGGTTCATGATGAAATAAAAACTGGTATCGCGCAAGAAACGGGGACACAGAAGGCACACAAAACACAGGACTGACGCCAGTCAGTCCTGTGTTTTGTGTGCCTTCTGTGTCCCCGTTCCTTGCGCCATACCAGTTTTTATTTCTGGGAATAGGGGAAAGTTGTAAGGTACTGCCGGCGTATCGCTGCACTCGACATTAGACATCTTTAGCATACCGTGTACCGTGACACCGTCATCAGAGTACCGTGAGCCCGTGTGCACCCAGTGCGCATGCGCAGATCACTTTCACGGCGCCAGATGGCGCCACGTACCCGGCAGATGCGCGCTCACCTGCACCATAGGATCCAATCACTGCGTGACAACCGGCGGTGGGCGGACTCCCGGTACTACGGTAACGGCATTTCGGTACACAGTATGTTAAAGATGTCTATTCATAACAGGTAGCACGACAGGGGCCGTAAGCCCGAAGCAAACATTACGAAAAGCGATGGCGGAAGCTCGTGCTTAGCGTGGCAACTTAAAAAGACTCGAAACTCAAGCCTAAGTCTTTCTGTACCTTACAACACTCTACCGTGCCTGTGGGGGAAGTACACATGGCGAGCTTTAAGTCGTTCACTGCATACTGAAGCAGAACAGCCTGCTATTCTCGTTCACCATAACACTATCAGGTTGAGCCGATATAAAGTGAACCCACTTACTTGTGGCAACACAGTCGTCAGCGCGCTTCCACTCTTTCCTGTAGTGATCACTCGATACCATAGCGCGAAAAAAACCCTGACGCCAGAGAGGTAGGTTAGGTTGATGTTGTGACAGTTGTAACAACGCTCTACTTATTGTAGTGTATACGTAATTTAGCAGCTATTTTGGGCAATCATGGCTTCGTAGTAGACGGGAAATTTGTATGGGATGAAAAAATTCAGTGCCACAACATGGCTTTTGTGTTGCTTTTACTAAACAATGCGTGTTATTTTAACTCCAGCTAACAGACGGCGCAGTGGCTCATGGCATTAGGAGGAACAGAGTCCGCGTCGGCACAGAAGGTGGCGACCGGATCCTTGCTAAAGGGGCCCAGAAACACAATCTTAGTTGACTGTTTTGCCTGTTGATCGCATACAGTGAGTTACAATGGCGCTATTAGCGTCGGTAGTACCGCGTATATTACGTTTTTTAATATTTTAATGTCCTCCCAAAGACAAATTCATGGCTCTGATGGTGTCCCCACACAGTGGCGGGTTTTAGCAGCGGATATGACGTCACCTGGCGCGAGCTTGATGATTGAACAAACAGCAAATATACTGCAAATTGTGTGAATAAATAGAGACACATTTTGTCACCTGTCGGTGTTTTATATTACATCAACAAAGACAACTCGTTCGTCTTAGATAAAAGCCCTGCAAAGCAAGTAAAATAAAAATACATCACCAGGGGCTCTGGCATGGAAACGACGCTGCCAGTCTCAGCAAGAACGAGTTAGAAAGAGCAGGCAACCGTGGAGTGCAAACTTCCGCGACGTGCTCTGGCAGGCCGTTTCGATTCGTTGCGCCAGGCGCCGTCATTGGGAGGGCGAAATATAAGTGGGAAGCCCCGCAAAAATCGAGTGGAGCGCAGCGTTTTCTTTCTTGTATTTTGAAATTTCTTTATTGAATAACTCCCGTTCCTGTGCCTCGATTCCTGTAATTTTTTTAAGTCAGCAACTGTGTGACAAAGAATCCACCTGAAGTATAGCCGGTATCCCCCCAAGCAGTGTTTCGCAGCCCCTTTAAGGCAGCTCTCCGAAGGTGACGTAGGCGAGGAAGTTTTGCTTCAGCTCCATCGCCTTCGAAGAATTACTCGCTTTCATGCGGGAGAGCAGTAAGGGGGAACGAAGTCGTTCTTGTATCAGCGATAGTCAGAGGTTAAAAATAAACCACCAAAAACGCCGTGCATAGGAACAGTTGCTAGGTTTGCAGGATTTAAGGACAAAGTGACCTCAAAAACTTCATTCAACGTGAATGATCTGTGCATAGTAGTCAGAGGATGGAGATAGTACCTACGATCGCGGCGGGTCACTGCACCGATAACATTTCGAAGACGATTTCTAAAGGGAGGAAAAAAAATAGAGCGGCAACTCTTCCCATGTCACGTGCAATGAAAGGAAAGTATACGCGACCTGAAGTCGAGACTGCATTCTGTGTGTCTGCGGGACACCCATCCAGGCAAGCATGCGAGATGGGGAGTCCGTAGCTTCCACGGCTGCGATGCCTGCTTGCGGGCCGTGGGCCACATTGGTGCTCGTTTAGAAAAGCTGCTGCGGTGAAGCCTACCTTCGTGGGCTCGGTTAAAGAAGGCCGTTTTTAATGCGTAAGCATTGTATGACTATGCAGGCGCCTTCGGTGGGAACGCAGGAACTAGTTGGTGTATCGGAAAAACAATGGTATTGTCGGATAGAGCATCTAAATTGGATGTGCAAGTGACAAATTGGCTACGGTGAGTTAATTAGATAATTAATTAGACCCAAAAATATAAAAAAGTGGGCGGGGCCGGCGCAAAAGTGGTGATAAATTTTAAAATGCCGGAAGTTTGGCACGACGCGACCGGAAGTGTGGGCGAAGCCAACGCGTGGGGCCAAATTTGAAAACGAAGCGTGGCCCGAAGTTCGAAAACTCAGATGGGCAAATGACGCAACTTGATTAAGTAAGGCGATTAATTGTGGCATCGATAAGGTATCGAGAAGATACCGATAGGTGATCCATAAGTAATCGATAACTGATCAATAAGAAATCGACTTCCAGTTTGAGGGTCTAGACTTGCTGTCACGAGTCTCAGCTGACGTGAGAATAGACGATATGCGAAATTGCCTGGCGGTCTGGCAACACCGCGCCCACAACTTCCGGTTTCCATCTCGGCTCGGTTGAGCTCGTCGAGCTGGTGCATCGTTTGCTATGCGTACTTTCTTCTTGCGAGTGGAATTTCAGCAGGGCAAGCTTCAGCTGCGGCGTTGTTTTCACGGCTGACAATGACGTTGTATTGCATACTCACAGGACCTTGAGTAGTGCGATTAGTAGTAAAAAACAAAGCCCTGTGCTCTATAACGTTGGCGACGGTACAGAACGGCATTTTACGTTGCATATCGGTGGCGTTAAGCACATGCGCTTCAACCGCACGCGAACTTTGAATCTAAGATAAACTTTTTCAGTACAAGAACAAGACACGCGGCGTTCTACACCGTGGGAAGGTGGAAACGGCGAGATATTTGCTTCGTGCGATTTAAACGCAAGGCTTTCCGTCGTCCATTTATGTACGTGCTAACCAGGCAAGCACTGAACTACCCAGCCGTGCGAGATAAGTGAGTAACGCATACGCCTACCTGAGCGTGATGCAATATGATAAACTAATACAAACATCATAACTGTCTGTCTCTCGGTGGAAAGCAAAATCGGTAAAAAGAGCATGTTTCTCGTATGAGAGAAGCCAACAGCCACAGAAACCAAGGGACACGAGGGATTTTTAATTTATTTATTTATTTTGTGCTGTTGTTCGATTAAGAATATTACCGAATATGTTACCGCTTAAAGCTAATTGATTAGAAAAGCAGAAGAAAAAACAACCACATGCCGCCGGTGGAATCCGAACCGTCGACCTCCGAATTACGCGTCCGGTGCTCTACCGCTGAGCTACGGCGACGGCTGTCAATTCTTCTGCTTTCGGGGGTATTTATATTTACAAATAACCTAACCTTTAGAGTGTTCACCAGCGCCACCCACGCTCTTAAGCGGCGAACGTGGCACGTCCTGAGTTACCGCTGATGTGACGTAGAACGTCATCGAACGGCGAGAGTGGAAGCTCTCTGAGAACCCTCTTATGCTTCCATGGCGTCAAGGCTCCCAGAACCGAGGCCCTTGTTAAGCAATTAAGCAAACAAGAGAGGGGGGATGAGGGGCTCGTTATAAATATGAGAGAAGCCAACAGTCACAGAAACCAAGGGACACGAGGGATTTTTAATTAATTTATTTATTTTGTGCTGTTGTTCGATTAAGAATATTACTGAATATGTTACCGCTTAGAGCTAACTATTGTTCTTTGTAGTGTTTATGGCCCGAGTTTAAAAAGTCTATGAAGTAAGATTTAGATTCAACAGATTAAGAAATCACGCCCTTCTTGAAGCACACTGGAAACAACTATCAGGCCAATGTTCTAGGCCCGGTCTCGGCTAAATCCAGAATGCTGTGTTTTAATGGTGATTGAAATACCGACTATTTAAGACGAAACTTTCACGGCCGCCAGATTAACGTCGTGGCTAACCAATGCACCACGCATAACATATCCGCCTGTTGTTAGCACTGGAGAGTGAGGAGATATTTCCTTTCCACATATTAGCTCTTTAAAGCGCAATAATATCTCCCATAGCGCCTCAACACTGAGTAGCAGTGAGCACAGCTAAGCGTGTATAAAGTTTGCTTAGAGAAACACGTAATATAGTACATAATTTGCCTATAGGGAGTAATCACAAACGTCACAGAGACCTCCATTTTGCTGTCTGTGCAGCACATCGAATGGCTGCAGGCGCGTCTAATGGGATTATCGACCCCTGTTGCAGCCTGCACTGCTGAAGCTACGCGCTAGACATCAAAATGGCGCCCATGACGTCACGTGAATGTAAAGGAGTTCGTGTTTTCAAGGTGGTGGTGCCCTCGTTATTTCATGGATACCATTCGTATCCGACGTTACATTGCGCTGAAAAATCAGATCCACATCAAGGGGAATACTACACAGGGCCCTTTCGTAGCATGTGTGGTCCTCCGATGGATGTAAAATGCGTATACATGCGGGAAACACTCTGCACTGCTAAAAGAGACACGCAAGCGAAAAGAAACCAGAAAAAAGAAGCCCAAGCAACTTTACTCCTTGACATTCTCGCTTACCTCCCTTCTCAGCAGATCGTCAGCGGAGAAGTCCATAAGGATGACGTCATCCTCCTCATAGCCGTCTCCATCCAAAGGACACTGGTTAGAGGCGTCCTGGCAGCATTGCCCGTAGCAACAGTCACACAGCGCATGCGCGCAGGGCAGCAACGCGGTCTTCTTTCGCACGAGACCACAGACGCTGCATACACGCTTGGCTGGAAGAGGCTTGAGGAAAGTCAGGGGCCTCCAGTCGAGCTCTGGGGTGAATCCCACCAGCGTGTACTGCTGGCTTGAGGGAGGCATCGTTCACCACGGATGCGGCCGCCGCGCCGGTCGCATCAGGAACTGCTGTTTCCGCCCTTTCAGAGCTCGCTCTTATCTTCTTCGTGGCGGTCGTCTAGGCGACAATCGCGGCTGAATGAGCTGCCTCCCCTCGCGAGTGCAGCGTTCAACCGAGATACCACACGTGGAATTACACTGCCGTTCGCCTGTGATGAAAGAACGCTCGGGTGGCTTCATAAACTGACTGGAGGCTTTCACAGAAGCTCATAGGTCAGGAAATATGCGGTAGAACGGGCACAGCGTGTCCCAATGCGAATAGGGAAGGAGAAGCCGGTATTTCTGTTGAACTTAAAAGAAAATATCACGGGTTTTGTTGCGGTTTATCGCTTCTTCCCGCAGTCGCTGTTTTCGGACACATAGGTAGGCTCTTTTACACATTACTGCCATTTCAACACAGGCTATAGCTTTTGTTGGTCAATTAATCCAGCATCTTTCTAACGAGTACATGGTGGTCAACGATAACTATATTTTCAGATGAGGGCGTCCTATACTTGTGCAGCCGTAATTGTGTCTGTTTGTAATTAATTGTCAAGGTAGACCGACATAAGGCGCACGGAGGGAACGGGTTATATTCAAACATGGGCAATGTAAAATGAACAAGTAGAGTTTAGGCGAAATAAACGCAGCCGGTTAACTGTTTCGCAGAACTGGATAGCATATACCTCTCTATCCACAGAAGCGGTGATAGTTCTCGCAAACCACTGTACAAATGCGAACACTGACCTCTGAAGGGTGCTTTAAAGGAGCATGGTATGAATATTGTAAAAACGCAATACTTTAGTAATGAGGCACTGTCTACCCGGGCTCACCAAAAGGTGGTTACAGTCTCGGCTTCGCTGCCAGCCGAGTGGCCCACTGCAATAAGGAGGAGCTCTTTGGCACTGGGTTTCTGGTTTTGGTCGTGGCCTCGTCACAGATTTGTACAATACACCGCACAAGCACAATGCAAGCGTAAAAAGAAAGCAATCGGACATTGGTGAAATTTCGCTGGCCGGATTTTAAAGCTGGTCGCGTTAATTCAGGGTATCGTAAGCAGGACGATTGCAGATCTCTGGTTGATTGATAAGCGCTTGCTGGTGTCAAACCCTCGCATCCGCTCTCCACGTATCCTGTTTACCTTCTCCCCGTCGCATTCTAAACGTGTGAGGTTGTATTTTAAATATATTAGACGTTAAATATAAATACTAGCAGTACACATCAGCAAACATGGTTTGTGATAAAACTGCGTGCCGGGGCTCTGAGCATAAAGAAAAGCTTCACAATGCTTCGCGCCGACGTGAATTAAGGACGTGGTGAAAAATGAAGAGGTCCTGAAACACATTCTGAGCAGACTGGACTAGCACCGTTCCCACTACGAGTTGCTGACCAGTGCGGCCTCGGCCTGGTTCCAGCTAGTCCTCCTGATTGTAGTTAACTGCGTGGTACTACACAACACTACAAACGACGAAACAAAGAAACAGACAGGTAGTACAAATGAGATGCGAACTCACAACTGGTGAATACACATGTAACACCCGCTTTTTTGTACAATTCTTAGTGCATGATGTGTCGGTTATTTGGTAGTTGTAGTTTGTTCTATCCGTTCTTAAAGGGTCTCAAAAAGGGGCTCTCAAAAAAGTTGTGGTACGTCTGGGATGATAAAGGACGCTCCTTCACACATATCCTTTCACAAGAAATTATTTTAAACGCGTCTTGTGAAAGATTAGACATCTGCAGTCAAAATTTCAACTTCCCTGCTTTCGCGCCTTTCCCTCTCCTCTCAAGTTTCGCACACAAAAACGTCGGCGCTCCTCTGTCGGCCCCGCCCAGTCGGCCCTTCCCCTACCACTGCTGGCTGCCGGCGCGCGCGGAGTGGCCGCGGGCGTGGTAGCTGCGTTAGCCACCATAGCTGCGTGACGACTTGGGATGAGTTGGAGCCGTGAACCATTAATAACCCCCGGATGCTGACGTCAGTTGGACGGCGTGATGTCGTATGGCAGGTTTCGTGCGAAAGCCCGGCACGCGCGTCGCCGCGAGGTGCGGCAGCGGGAATTTTTAAAAATGTAAATTTGCCGCTCGCTTTCGAGCTCTCGTACGCGGTATCAACTCTCCGTGACCTGTACTCTACATAATGCAAGCATTTTAAACACAATCTCGAAAACCCGTTTATGTGGCCCTTTAATTATTTCTATCTCTGTTTCTGTTATGCCCATGCAAGCCTCCTCTCAGATCTCTCTCTCTATTCTTTAATATGCACGACCTGTTATGGCAGTCTCGCCAAACAAACGATGACACTTGTGGCGACCACAACGCGTGGCCAGGTTCTCTGGCTGCGCAGTCTGCCCCCAGTTCGTGGAATGTTCGCTTATTCTTTTATTAATGCGTCTTCCTGATTTACCGTTTTCATGCTGGCCGCACCAGATTTGAATTTCATAAATTATGCGTGTATCACATCCTACGTATGTACCTGTTTTGTAGGCTATCTCATATTTGGGCTTTTTTCTTGTTGATTTCTGCCGATATTCAGTAACAGAATCTTCCTTCGTTCTCAGAAACAAAGAGTAGTGGGGAACAATGAGCGAAACCTCGACAGGTTAAGCGAAGTAAAACGAATACATAAAGTGCAATTAATTAGCGGCATCTGTCGTGGACTTGCCCAGCGACGGCCCCTATTAGAAAACGGCTCCTCGGAGAGGTGGGTCTGCGGTGCAACCGCGAAGAAGACCATGTGAAGTGGACTTTGAACAATCAGTTCACCAGCAGCCTATGCGGCTACCTATAAAATTGTAAATTGGTTTTGAGGAAAGGAAATGGCGCAGTATCTGTCTCACATATCTCGGTGGACACCTGAACCGCGCCGTGAGGGAAGGTAGGAAGGTGGGAGTGAAAGAAGAAAGAGAAAGAGGTGCCGTAGTGGAGGTCTCCGGAATAATTTCGACCACCTGGGGATATTTAACGTGCACTTACATCGCACAGCACACGGGCGCCTCGTGCGTTTCGCCTCCATCGAAACGCGGCCGCCGGCGGTCGGGTTCGAACCAGGGTATTCCGGCTCGGTAGACGAGCGCCTTACCACTGAGCCACTGCGGCGGGTCGACTACCTCGCCGAAACTGGTCTCCACCCCTGCCTTTCACTTTCTATATCCTACATCCCACTCACCCTCTCTCAACTTATGCCTCATCGCAGACTTTTCGACATAAAACAGCCATTACACAAAGTGGAATTGCATAAATGCTGCGTGACCTGAAATGCGATGATTATCGTGCACAGAAAGGTGCAGCAGCATTTAAAAATTAAACTCCGATGAAACATTTCTGCACGGATTCAAATCGCTAGCGGGCGCCCTGGCTCGTATTTCCCAAACTGCAGGATCCTGAACACTCTGTCGGCCGGCTTCATCCCCCTGCTGTCACACCTCGGGGTCTTGGCGTTTGAGACGCTGACCTCTGCTGGCCGCTCTTCCCAAGAAAGCCTGGACGAACGCATGCGTGGACACTCCACCTCGGTTGCGTCCACGGCATTCCGGCAAAGCGACTAATCTTCCATGTGGCTGCTGGCGTATATATGTCGTCACTGCGGCGGTTGTTACAGCGCAGGCGCCCATGATAGCGCGAAAAATTCCAGGTTTCCACTTAAGTCTGCATATTTGCGGTAATGCGAACGCATTTCCCTTCCTGCTGCCGGTTATTTCGCTGTGTGCTCATTTCTAATTGCGCCTTTGCCGTTTATTTCGTTCCCTCTAACTTCGGTTCTAATACATCCGAAGACGTAGGTCCCGTTGCTAGAGCGCCCAGTAAGCACACCGAAGTATTAATGAATTAAACTGATTAATGAAATAACTCAATATTTGAGTAATTCTTTAATAATATCAAATTTCAGGCAAATGTTTGAAGTAATTTTTATTGAACTAGTTAATCAATGCAGCGAATTAATTAATTCTCCAATTAATAATATTTGGGAATGTTTGAATGTATTTAATTTAGTTCTTTATTTAATCACTTCAGCAATCAACTCATTCTTCAATTCGGTTAATTTGCAGATTACATTATGAAGTAATTGGCTAATGCAAATAATTAATCTATTCATTTATTAGCTATTTGCACATTGATTGTCATTTTGGGTGACATACTTACGAAGACATGCTAATGACGTAATTATTCAATCAACTATTCTGTTAATTATCCCTATAATGGATGAGTGACAGTTCATGCGGACACGCTGTGAGGTCATGCTCTGCCGACAGGTCCTGTACACGCCACTTCTGAGACAAGAAATGCTTGGTCAATAAATTGTTTTTAGTAGACCAGTTACAAGGCGTTCCGCGGTGTCCACTTTCACCATCTGCGTCTGACCAGATGAAGACAAAGTTGTTTCTCAAAGACTTCTTTCGATCCCGCACAGCACGTGATGATGACGAGGTTAGCGCCACACACGGGCTCTCTGAACGAGGGGAGGGGGAAGACGGGGGCTCATGACCACAATCCGCTTTGGTCTGAAGAAGCGCTTTCCCCTCACCTAGCCACCTCCTCCGGTATAAGAAATGCCCTTCGTGAGAAGGCCAACACTGCGCCCTCCTTTTACGCGGTGAAAGAAACACCTCAAGTGCTGTGCTGGTTGTTATCGAAGTAGTCTCGAGGCAAACGGTCAGCGGAGCCAGCGTCAGGGGCAGGGTAAATGGCCGGATAAAAGCGTTAAAATCTTAAAAGCTGTAAAAGTTTTAACAAGGAACGATGCCTGTGGGAAGAGTGACATGAGAAATTCCAAACAATAAGATGCAGGTGCAGGATGGATAAGGGGCATCAGGTTGGGTAAAAAAAGGAACGTGGCTAGCACTTTATGTAAACCCTCCCCCTCATCCATCACTCACGGTGCCGGAGTCTCGTCTTCTTCGGCACATTGAGATGAATGCAGTTATCACCCCGTCCCGCCTCTTCCTCTATCGCTATCGATCGGATCCTTCCTGTCCCAACTGCCCCTGTATCTATGCGGACCTGGCCCATTGCCTCTTCTATTGCCCGGCTGCTCAGCAGTCGGGTTCCTTCCCCCCACCCTCTCTATCCATCACCACCTGGTTCGACTGGCTTGGCGCTGAAGGGGAAGAAGAACAGCGGCTTCTGGTCGCCCAGGCGGTCGAATGCTCGGCCTGTAAATTATGGTCGATAAAAAGTCTTTTACTACTACTACTACTACTAAAAGGTTAAAAAGCTAAGTGTTCTGCGAGAGATAGGATCACTTTTTAAAGATAGGCAGTCTTTTTCGGTACTAGATTGCTGGACGGACTGCTGACACACGTGTCACAACGATTTTGAATAAGGTAAGCTTCATGTATCGCACGTGTGTGGTTTGCCTAATATCTTTTCAAAATCATTGTCTTGCCGAGGGCTGGCACGAGAGCGCATTTTTTACAGTGAATAGGCTGCTGCCTGTGCCGGTCTTGAATGACTTCGAGTGTTCCATCAGACGCTCGTTGATGCACTTTCCTTTTCGTCCAATGTAGGACGCACCACACGATAGCGGTATCTCATATAAAGCCGAGGTCACACAAGGTTTTAAATATAGTGCCTTGTGTTTAATTTTCCACGCGCTTTTCAGGTGATTTTTTTGGTTGACTCTTGCACAGAGCCCTCCTAATTTGTTCGGCGCCGGAAAAGCTAAGCGTATTCCTTGTTTCCCGGCTATTTTCTTGAGTGTAAGACTTGCCTCGTGTACGGAATTGCCGCTTTTCTTGACCGATCAGGGCTTCTGTTGGCGCGAAAGGAATGACGAAGCTCCCGCAATAATTTCTCTGCCAAGCTGAGCGTTCGTCAACCATCCGACTTGCGCCTGAAAGCTGGTCGGGACGGAGTGAAAGCACGATCTTTGAAGTGCGTTCCTTAGAGCTGATGTGGCAATGCTGCACTTCACTAGTTTCGAGTGCGCTGACGAAAAGGGCAGGAGGCTCATCATGGAGCGTGGCGCGTATCTCCAGCAGATCTGATATGGTGTGATTCTGAGGGTCATATCAAGGAACTTGAGCTCATTGTTTGCCCGAAGTTCTGAAGTTTAGGAGAGACCTATCAGTTTCGACCTAATCAGGCCTATGATGCCTTCCGGTGTTGCGAGCTAGTTGCTGGCGTTCGGCTTTTAAAAGGATAGGATAATCATCTGCATACCGCATGATCTTGACGGCCCCGTAGTTGTTAACGACTGGCAGTATTAGTCTGTCATGTTTGGCCAGCAACAGGTCGCTTAGCACAGATGCTAATCAGGACCCTATGCACACGCCATCCTTTTGCTTCTAAAGGGTCCCTTCAAAGCATACAACAGAAAACGTGTGGTAGAGCCGCAGCAGGTCCAGGAACATGCTGACAGTAATGCCAAAGCTGTTTGGAAAGCGAGTAGTTCCGTGTTGTTCTGTTGCTGCTCTGACGGTTGCTAGAAGAGCTGGTTGCGGCAGAGAGTTGTAGAGGTCCTTGAAGTCTATAGAGAAAACGTCCAAACCTTCAGGGCGCTCTTGCTGCTGGTAGCGCGATACCTCTTCGGGGTTTCTGATGAGAAAGGGGTCTCCGATAGCGAGCGCCGACAGCGATTTCTGCAAGTAACCGCCCACAACTTGCAGCCAGGTGCCTCGCTCGGAGACGACTACACGGAAGGGAGGAACTTCTTTGTGGGTTTTCGCAAAGAAGAAAGGATTCGAGGATAACCCTTTGCGATTCTTTATATCTGAGGCCAGCTTTCCCAAGCCTGCCTTTCGGCACAATGCTTCAGCTTCCCCCTTTTATTTATTTATGGCTCTTCCCTCGACTTCTGCAAAAATCTCTTGTAGCGCCTGTTTGACTTCTTGGGAGTATGTTTCATTGGCTACTACGACGAATCCGCCTTCTTTGTCGGATAGAAGAAACTTTGACTCATATTCTTGCAGGGCAGATACAACTTTGAAGGTGTTGATTGCTTCGCTCGTGCAGGGCTCTTTGGGCAGCGCATCGGCGCCTAGGTGTATGACAACGTTGGTGTCCTCTGCTTTGGCTTCTGAGGCTGTAGTCCGGACGATGCTCAGGAGCTCGGTTTTGTCCAACCGTGGCGGAACGCAAAAATTTGGGCCAAGGCTGAGAACATTCCTAACGTGGTTGAGAACGAATGGGTTACCTAGTTCGAACTTCTTGGGTACGGACTGGTTGGCGCACCTTCCTTGGGATGTCAGCTAGTATCTGCCTCCAGATGAACTCACATCTCCGGTCCGCAGTCTTCAGCTCTTGAAGGAATAGCGGTGTTCGTAGCGACGAGGGGGGTATGCGCTAGCGCAAGCCGCGAGCAGGAAATCAATGGAGAGAAGAACTTGCTTCCAAGCTTCTCGAACCTTCCAAGCTTTGCCCAACCGCATGCCCATTATCCATCCTTCACCTGCATCTTGTTGTTTTCATTTCCTCCTGTCGCCCTTCCCACAGGCATCGTTCTGTGTTAAGACTTTTATAAGTAAATTTATAAATTGGTTTTTGAGGAAAGGAAATGGTGCAGTATCTGTCTCACATATCTCGGCGGACACCTGAACCACGCCGTAAGAAAGGGAGGAAGGTTGGAGTGAAAGAAGAAAGAGAGAAAGATGTGCCGTAGTGTAGGTCTCCGGAATAATTTCGACCACCTGAAGATATTTACCGTGCGCTGACATCGCACAGCACACGGGCGCCTCTTGCGTTTCGCGTCCATCGAAACGCGGCCGTCGCGGTCGGGTTCGAATCCGGGTACTCCGACTCGGTAGACGGGCGCCTAACCACTGAGCCACCACGGCGGGTGAAAACGTTTATAGCTTTTAAGGTTTTATTGCTTTTATCCGGCCCTTTACACCGCCCCTGACGACTCAGCTGACAGTTTGCCTCGAGACTACTTAATGTGTGTGCTCCTTTCGAATGAACTTCAGTGTTAAGTCCGCGCCTGTTTTCTACGTTCCTATCTCCTGTGTTTGCTCGGTTCCGTTTTAAGTAGTGTTGAAGGTGTAGTGTCCCCGAGAATCCTGCAGGGTCGACATAACAGCCGTTTTTACAGAGCAGCGAGGTGGGACTCCCGCTAAAAATTCCGCTGGAATTGTTTTCATAATCCGCTAAAACTCCACCAAGTAATTTTTAAAACAAGAAATATATCCGCTAATGTGCATTGCGCTGCTAGATGTAAAAACTGCTTGCTTTCCGCCCTCTGCATGGCTTACAATTGTAAGGAGATGCAACGTGACACAAGTATGATTCGAGCAGGGTTGCGCAGCGGCGTTCGAAGCGGCGTCTACTTGTGCGAGTATCATATACAGACTCTTGAGAAAATAAACTCCCGCAGTAGAATACTTCTCTCAGGCACACGAGTTCGAGTTTAACACAGGTATGGCACTTTGTCGTCAGAATTATTTTATACAACACCGGGTTTTCTGGATGGTTTGGTTTGATTGATAGGGTTTAACGTCCCAAAGCGACTCAGGCTTTGAGACACGCCGTACTGAAAGGCTCCTGAAATTTCGACCACCTGGGGTTCTTTAACGTGCACTGACATCGCACAGTACACGAGCCTCTAGAATTTCGCCTCCATCGAAGTTCAAAAGCCGACCGGGTTTTCTTTAGCTTTACCAAATTGAAACACAAATCAGGCACTTCTAGCTCCTTGGAAGTCCCACAGTTTCACTGTGCTCCGGCACCCACTAGGAGAGCGAAACACTCGTTTATGAGTTTATATTTGGGTTTATGGGCTTTAACGTCCCAAATCACGTCCGGCTATGCGGCCCGCAGTAGCCGAAGGCTCCGAATCATTTCGACCACCTCGAGTTCTTTAAAGTGCATTGATATTGCATAGTGCACGGGTCTTTAGCATTTCGCCTGCAGCGAACTGCGACCTCCACGGCCGGGAAAATTCATTTTGTTCGTTCTATTTTCTTGGGATTGGTTGTGTAGAGCCCCGATAATTTTAATTTTTGAGGAAATAAAAGGCGCAATAACTGCCTCACTTCTAGGTGGACATCTCAACCATGTCTTGATGAGAGGGAGGAAGGTGTGAATGAAAGGAGAGAAATATGTGCCGTAGTGAAGGGCTCAGCAATAATTTCGACCGCCTGGGGATCTCTTAACGTGCCCTAAAATCGAACAGCACACAGGCGCCTTTTAGCATTTCGCCTCTGTAGAGCCACTGAGCTTAAGACCGCCACGCACAGCCGAAATATTTGTGTTCCCGCCGGCCTGCAAGCTGTTAGTCGACGCGGTTGACACGGTCGCGCCGACGAGCGCCCGCGCCGAAGAGCTAGCCGGGTACGCGTTACGTGAGTTACGGCGTGCCGGCAGTCTCGTCTCGGTCCCTTTGAAGGATCCCCGCCGCGAGAAACCCTAAACGGCACTTGCACCCGCACCGCTTTTCGAGGGAGCGCTCCTTTTTCTTTTGCTTGTGCGTGTGTGCGCCGACTCCGCGTATTCACCGTGAGGGAAACGGCGCCGCTTCTGGGCGGCGCGCGGGAAGCCGGGGGCACGGACTGTGTTTGGTCGGTGTCAGTGGCGCGCTTTCCGAACGCTGGCATTTAGTTTTCTTTTTCTTTAAGGCAACGGGTGGCTTCGGCGGCGGCATGCCTTAGTTCTTGAGCTGCGCGGACAGATGTGCGCTTCAGCTACGCACATTGCCCGAACTTGCGGCCTAACGGCGGCGCCGAGACGATTTTTCTTTTAGCCGTGTGCTTCTGTTACCGCTGGCTGGCGCCGCTTCGAGGAACAGGGCCAATGACGGTTCTGTTTGTGTTGTTGTGTGTATTCCTGCCTCTTTACGTGAGCGCAGTCCGACTTCCCGAGGGGGAGATGCTCTGTTACGGTTTCGTTGCGTTTTGCTTGTGTTGTATCTTATATCAGTCACGTGCACAGTGGCCCCGCCTAAATACACGGCCACAGGCAACTGTTACGTCACGAAAGGGCCGGCCCAATCAGCGATGAGCTGAGGGGTTAAGAGGAGATGTTGGCGGGAATCTGGGGGTTCTCGCCAGGAGCTTTTGACCGGGAGAGCTCTGGCGGCTCCACTCTGTTGTTGCTCTCCCTTTGTTTGATTCTGTATTCACTGTACCATCATGCTAATCTTATATGTATAAAGTTTTTGTTTGTTTCTATAACGAAAAGCGTCGTCATCGTCCTTCGCGCTCATTAATGCCAATCACAAGACCGGGCCGTAACGACAACGAGACGGCCTGACCTCGCTACGCAACAGCAAGCGAGGAGAAGAAGAAAAAGAGTGAAAAGAACCCCCAACTGGCGCAGTCGACAGGATTGGCAGCCATCGCCTCCGGCTCGAGTGAAGATACCAGAGTCGACGGGTCCACATCACCGCAAGACAGCGCTCGACTGACCGTCAGCGACAGCGGAACTGCGTGACAGCGGAGCTTCAGAGGCACTGGGACCCAGGAACCTTCGGGGTGCAGTCGTCCCAAGCAGCCTTCAGGAAGCGGCTTCACGGCAGGGAGCGGCACAGCGCATCGACGGAAGGGAGCGTCACCGTCAACACCGGTGAGCGGGATTTCTTACGATTCACTAGAGGGCTCACGGCTCGAACTTAAAGGGGCGTATGGTCAGGACGCGGAGCATGATGGCGAGCACGGCGGACAGTGAGACAGAGGAGAGCGGCATGACAGAGGAAACTCCCCAGGGCATAAGAGCTATCGTGGAAGCACAGAAAACATCCACGGATGAAGCGGTTAACGTAGGAGAAAGCAGAGCGCCCCGTGGCAAGGCAGCTCAAGTCGAGACAGGCAGTGAGCTCCTCGGGGTGGCAGCTGACGTAGAACCGGAAGCTTATGCCTTGCGGCGCCTAGAGTTAGATTTTGAGTTGCAAAGACTCAAACTGGAGTCAGAGGAGCGCATAGCCATGAAGAGGGCTGAACTGGAGTTTGTGGGTGCCAGGCAGTCCCCACCTGTCTCTGATGTGAGCGAGCAGCGGCAGACAGGCCTGGACCCGACCACTCAGTGTGCTAAAGTCCTTAAGGGGCTAAGGCTGCCAGCCGACTCAGATGTACCTATGTGGTTTGATGAAGTCGAACGAATGTTTGCGACTTACAACGTCCCCGATTCCAGTAGGGTGCATTTAATAATTCCGACTCTAACGGAGCGGGTCCGCTACTTGTTGCGTGGACTGGGAGACGAAGCGTGCCGCGATTACGAGGCGGTGAAGGCAGCGGTTTTGAATGAGCTACAGCTAAGCCCACCCGAGTACTTAGAAAGATTCGAAGGAGCGTCTAAGCGAAAAGAGGAAAGGTGGGCACAGTTTGCCTCACGGGTAAAGACCTACTTCGAATACTACCTCCGTTCAAGGCAAGTGAGCACAAAGGATGAAGTGGTTGCACTCATGGTAGCTGACCGGATGAAGGCGAGCCTTAGTGCGGAAGGCCTGGAGCACATTCGCCTACGCGAGGGCGAGAAATGGCTTAGGCCCGAACAAGTTTCGCGGGCGATGCAAACTTTCGAGCAGGCAAAAGGAAAGAACCGTGCAGTAAGACAGGCGAACGCACAGCCGGCACGCAAAGAACATGCTGCCCCGGGCAGCGCGCCGCTGGTCTTATCACGGCCCACACACGATGGGAAACGGCAGCCCGCATGCTACGTGTGTCGCGCTGCAGGTCATCTGGCTAAAGACTGCCCACGAGTCATTCAAAAGAAAGACGATGACAGTAGAGACGCCCGGGCAAACAAGGTGACAATAGTAGACCCAGGGACGGTTAATGACGCCCTAGCCATTCACCCTGAGAACGCTTTGGTCGCAGAAATCAGAGTGCCTCAGCGAGAGGAAATACGAAAGTCCAGACTGCAACAAGTGCAGCTAGACTGCGCTGGCGTACCCGCCGTGGCCATACTGGATACCGGCAGTGAGGTCACCGTTGTGAGGGAGGACCTCGTGCCGAACGCGTATCGCGAAACATTGGGCACCATTAGGTTAGTGGCAGCCTTCGGTAACGCAATCGAGGCAAAATTAGTACGTCTCCCCGTCGGTCTGAGATCATCCGCGTTGCTGTTAGAGCCGCAAAAAGCGCAGATTATGTGTGCACTGACCAATAAGCTCGCCGAAGGGGTGGACTGTCTTCTTTCTACAGAAGACTGGGACCTGATATCACAGGCCATCGAGAAGGAAGCAGTAGCAGTCGCGGCAGAGAGGCCTAAATCTGACGCGAATATTGGCCAGCCGGATAGTGAGTTTGGTGCAGGAAGCGAAACAGTATCCGAGGCGACTGTACTTGAAACAAGTGCAGAAGCCCTGCCGACCGAATTGCAGGGTGAGGAAATGGCGGATGCACCGGAAACTCTTAGCCAGCGGGAAAAATTTCGTGCAGCACAGGTGAGCGACGAAAGACTCCGACAGGCGTGGTCTGACGCGAAAACCGGAAAGGGGGATATGTTTATATCGGAGGGACTGCTGTACCACTGGGACACGATCGCTGGTGCCAAGGTTAGGCAGTTGGTGTTGCCCTGCGAAAGACGTCAGGAGATACTGTTGCTGGCACATGAGTCCCCGTGGGGAGGCCATCTCGGGCCCAAGAAAAAGAAGGCGAGGATAAAATACAGCTTTTATCGGCCTGGCCTGGAGTTAGAAGTGAAGCTGCACTCTAAAACATGTTGTAGAGTACCAAACCCAATCCCTCGGTCAGGCGAAGCCCAAGGGGCGTTCAAACAACGGAAAATGTCACTCTGTCGGGCGACTATGCAGAGCACTCCGGATCTTAACAAGCCTTATTGGCTGTTAACAGATGCATCTGAGATCGCAGCTGCCGCCTGTCTGGCACAAATGGACGATGGTGGTCGGGAGAGGCCGATTGCTTTCGCCGGCCACCGTTTTACTCCGACACAGTCAAGGAGGCCGACAATTGAGCACGAAGCTTTCGCCGTTATCTGGGCGCTGAGGAAATTTGACTACTGGGTATTTGGGGCGGAAATCAATGTCGTCTCCGACTATAACCCTCTGTCTTATTTGACCGCGTGCCCGCCACATGGGGCAAAGCTGACGATGTGGTCTCTCGCACTGCAGCGCTACAAAGTAGCGATCACCCACCGGAAAGGGGCCAACAATGCGAACGCAGACGCTTCGTCTCGCCTCCCCGAAGTAACATGGGAGGGAGCGGAGAGAGCCTGAGCCCTCCGGCGAACGTGAATGTTCCCGCAAGCCGGTGTGAATGTGCTTCCTTTTTGTGTTTTGTGTGCGCGCGGGTGCCGTGAAAACAACCCCACTCCTACTCAGGCTGGGGGACTGAAACGGGCGACAATGTGCAGGGAAAATGTGAAAAAAAAAATGCCCGCACTCCAGCGCATTTGTGTGTGCGTGGGTGTGGTTTTTTTTTTGTTTGTTGCTGCTGCATGAATTCAGTGTCTCATTTGTCTTATTTTCGGCTAGTTTGTGCTAATAGCCCAAATATCCTCTTGAGGGGGAAGTTGTAGAGCCACTGAGCTTAAGACCGCCACGCACAGCCGAAATATTTGTGTTCCCGCCGGCCTGCAAGCTGTTAGTCGACGCGGTTGACACGGTCGCGCCGACGAGCGCCCGCGCCGAAGAGCTAGCCGGGTACGCGTTACGTGAGTTACGGCGTGCCGGCAGTCTCGTCTCGGTCCCTTTGAAGGATCCCCGCCGCGAGAAACCCTAAACGGCACTTGCACCCGCACCGCTTTTCGAGGGAGCGCTCCTTTTTCTTTTGCTTGTGCGTGTGTGCGCCGACTCCGCGTATTCACCGTGAGGGAAACGGCGCCGCTTCTGGGCGGCGCGCGGGAAGCCGGGGGCACGGACTGTGTTTGGTCGGTGTCAGTGGCGCGCTTTCCGAACGCTGGCATTTAGTTTTCTTTTTCTTTAAGGCAACGGGTGGCTTCGGCGGCGGCATGCCTTAGTTCTTGAGCTGCGCGGACAGATGTGCGCTTCAGCTACGCACATTGCCCGAACTTGCGGCCTAACGGCGGCGCCGAGACGATTTTTCTTTTAGCCGTGTGCTTCTGTTACCGCTGGCTGGCGCCGCTTCGAGGAACAGGGCCAATGACGGTTCTGTTTGTGTTGTTGTGTGTATTCCTGCCTCTTTACGTGAGCGCAGTCCGACTTCCCGAGGGGGAGATGCTCTGTTACGGTTTCGTTGCGTTTTGCTTGTGTTGTATCTTATATCAGTCACGTGCACAGTGGCCCCGCCTAAATACACGGCCACAGGCAACTGTTACGTCACGAAAGGGCCGGCCCAATCAGCGATGAGCTGAGGGGTTAAGAGGAGATGTTGGCGGGAATCTGGGGGTTCTCGCCAGGAGCTTTTGACCGGGAGAGCTCTGGCGGCTCCACTCTGTTGTTGCTCTCCCTTTGTTTGATTCTGTATTCACTGTACCATCATGCTAATCTTATATGTATAAAGTTTTTGTTTGTTTCTATAACGAAAAGCGTCGTCATCGTCCTTCGCGCTCATTAATGCCAATCACAAGACCGGGCCGTAACGACAACGAGACGGCCTGACCTCGCTACGCAACAGCAAGCGAGGAGAAGAAGAAAAAGAGTGAAAAGAACCCCCAACTGCCTCCAAAAAAAAACGTGGCCACCGTGTGGTTCGATTTGAACCCGTGCACTCGGCTCAGCGCCGAGCATGCTAACCACTGAACTAGGACTGAAATTCTTCTATTCAAATTCTGCTATTCAAACAGACTCGAAACTTAAGCCCAAGTCTTTCTGTATCTTGTAACATTCCACCGTTCCGTATCAGATTATTGTGTCAGCCCTGTGGGGGAAGTACACATGGCGAGCTTTAAATCGTTCACTGCATACTGAAGGAGAACAGACTGCTATTCTCGTTCAGCATAACACTATCAGGTTGCGCCAATATAAAGTGAGCCCACTTAATGGGGGCAACACAGTCGTCAGGCGCTTCCACTCTTTCCTGTAGCGATCACTCGATACTATAGCGCAAAAAAAAAACCTGACGCCAGAGAGGTAGGTTAGGTTGATGCATTTATAGTTTTAACGACGCTCTACTGATTGTAGTGTATACGTAATTTGGCAACTATTTTGGGCAATCATGGCTTCGTAGTAGACGGGAAATTTGTATGGGATGAAAAAATTCCGTGCCGCATCATGGCTTTTGCTTGTATTGTTGTTTTTACTAAACAATGCGTGTTATTTTAACTCCAGCTAACCGACGGCGCAGTGGCTCATGGCATTAGGAGGAACGGAGTCCGCGTCGGCACAGAAGGTGGCGACCGGATCCTCGCTAAAGGGGCCCAGAAACACAAATTTAGTTGACTGTTTTGCCTGTTGATCTCATACAGTTAGTTACAATGGCAATATTAGCGTCGGTAATACCGCGTATATTACGTTTTTTAATATTTTAATGTCCTCCCAAAAACAAATTCATGGCTCTGATG
Organism: Amblyomma mixtum; assembly: GCF_055824585.1. Taxonomy (NCBI): domain Eukaryota; kingdom Metazoa; phylum Arthropoda; class Arachnida; order Ixodida; family Ixodidae; genus Amblyomma; species Amblyomma mixtum. The sequence continues at coordinate 72,706,171 of NC_143020.1, read as the reverse complement.
GTGTCCCCACACAGTGGCGGGTTTTAGCAGCGGATATGACGTCACCTGGCGCGAGCTTGACGATTGAACAAACAGCAAATATATTGCAAATTGTGTGAATAAATAGAGAGACATTTTGTCACCTGTTGGTGTCTTATATTACATCAGCAAAGCCAATTTGTTCGTCTTAGATAAAAGCCCTGCAAAGCAAGTAAAATAAATACACACCACCAGGGGCTGTGGCATGGAAACGACGCTGCCAGTCTCAGCAAGAACGAGTTAGAAAGAGCAGGCAACCATGGAGTGCAAACTTCCGCGACGTGCTCCTACAGGCTGTTTCGATTGGTTGCGCCAGCTGCCGTCATTGGGAGGGCGAAATAGGAGTGGGAAGCCCCGCCAAAATCGAGTGGAGGGCAGCGTTTTATTTTCTTGTATTTTGAAATTTCTTCATTGAATAACTCCCGTTCCTGTGCCTCGATTCCTTTAATTCTTTTTAAGTCAGCAACTGTGTGACAAAGAAAATCCACCTGAAATATAGCCGGTATCCCCCCAAGCAGTGCTTCGCAGCCCCTTTAAGGCAGCTCTCCGAAGGTGAGGAAGGCGGGGAAGTTTTGCTTCAGCTCCATCGCCTTCGAAGAATTACTCGCTTTCATGCGGGCGAGCAGTAAGGGGGAACGAAGTCGTTCTTGTATCAGCGATAGTCACAGGTAAAAAATAAACCACCAAAAACGCCATGCATAGGAACAGTTCCTCAGTTTCCACGATTTAAGGACAAAGTGACCTCAAAAACTTCATTCAACGTGAATGATCTGTGCATACTAGTCAGAGGATGGAGATAGTACCTACGATCGCGACGGGACACTCCACCGATAACATCTCGAAGTCAATTTCTAAAGCGAGGAAAAAAAAAGAACGGCAACTCTTCCCATGTCACGTGCAATGAAAGGAAAGTACGCGACCTGAAGTCGAGACTGCATTCTGTGTGTCTGCGGGACACCCATCCAGGCAAGCATGCGAGATGGGGAGTCCGTAGCTTCCACGGCTGCGATGCCTGCTTGCGGGCCGTGGGCCACATTGGTGCTCGTTTAGAAAAAGATACTGCGGTGAAGCCTACCTTCGTGGGCTCGGTTAAAGAAGGCCGTTTTTTAATGCGTTAGCATTGTATGACTATGTAGGCGCCTTCGGTGGGAACGCAGGAACTAGTTGGTATATCGGAAAAACAATGGTATTGTCGGATAGAGCATCTAAATTGGATGTGCAAGCGACAAATTGGCTACGGTGAGTTAATTAGGTAATTAATTAGAGCCAAAAATGTCCAAAAAGAGAGCGGGGCCGGCGCATAAGTGGTGATAAATATTAAAATGCCGGAAGTTTGGCACCACGCGACCGGAGGTGTGGGCGAAGCCAACGCGTGGCGACAAATTTGAAAATGAAGCGTGGCGCGAAGTTCGAAAACTCAGATGGGCAAATGATGCAACTTGATTAAGTAAGGCAATTAATTGTGGCATCGATAAGGTATCGAGAAGGTACCGGTAGGTGATCCATAAGTAATCGATAACTGATCGATAAGAAATCGACTTCCAGTTTGAGGGTCTAGACTTCCTGTCACGAGTCTCAGCTGACGTGCCAGGTCATAAAGTGTGACGTCATGGTTATCAATTTCTCCAATGCGGGTGCCACACTGATCTCTAACGTTTGTTTGGGATGACAGCAATAATGCTATATGCGCCCGAAATGCTCGAAGATACAGCGTATATAAAGGTTCAAATGAGCCTGCTGTACTTTTGGCAGAGTTTTTCTGATCCATACTCAAAAAACGCTTATGTGAACTAAAAAAACTTTCTTTGTAGTTTTGTTCATGCCGTAGCTTCGAAGTGTTTCAATTAAGGTGCCAAAACTACCCCACCCACTTAAATACTTCACAACTAACGGCCTAAAAGGATTCATTTTGGGTGGAAAAAACAGCGCGAAAGGCACGGAAGGACCGTCCCTTGACGAACGGAAGGACCACCCAAAATGAACGTATACCAACTCGCCCAACTTTCCATTCTACTACGGCCTAAAAGGACTATTATTACTTAAAGATGCCTTGGACAAGCGCCGCCTGATGCAAGATTAGTAACCTAGAACACGTCCATCAGATGCACCCTAGAGTACGCTAACATAACTTGGTTTCCGTCTTCTAAAGAAACATAAACAAACCAGAGCGGGTGCAAAGGAAGGCAGGGATAATCAGCATCAATAAATACATATTAACAGATTCTCCTCCAAAGCAGAGCCATACTGATCGGAATAGCGTGATCAGAATAGTGTAGATCCATCAATTCTGAACAGTCCATCTACTGATAGCTTTGGTTCATTGCTTCTGAATAATTAAAAAGAAACACCGTTAAAAGAAACCGTGTCATTCCTTTTTTATTACTTTGGAGTTTTGTCTGTGATGTAGTACTTTCTTTTTTAAGAAATGTATATAGAATACGAATATCTGTATTTGTAAACCCATTCTTGCTTTTCACGCTGTATTACCATGTTATCCAAACCGCTACAAGTGGCTGTTATTGCTAACATGTTGCCAAACCTGGCTCATTCCATTGCGTTACATATCGTCGACAATCTTATATGCGCCCTTCCTGGAATAATTCTGGACTGGGTTCGCAGCCACCTTTAAATAAATAAATAATACTTACCAAGATTATTACAAAGTCTCAAACATTATGCCATAGTGCATATAAAGATTGGACTCGTGCTTAACTGGAAATGAAGGATGGCTTCTATTTTTCGCATGAAAACGACACAATCAGAAATGGACAAAACAAGCTGTTACGGTCGTTTTAGGAATTGTTTGAGAAACACGCAGCATTCGCAGTGAAAAGAAATGTGTTATTTATTTATTCAGTTTTTTGTACTTTATATATCACGGCAGGGGACATCTGAGGGTCAGAAATCAAACAAAATTAGAAGCTATTTTTGTGCTGTGTCTCTATTCAGAGCTGTTGGGAAAGAACCTTCATGCCAGAGTTTTCAGAGGAATTTCTTCCTGACGTATAGGTAGTGCCAAAATAACTGAGGAAAGAAACGGAGCGTACAAGGGCGTACACTAACACGAAGCTGTAAGGGATGGCCCATGTCCGCGCTCAAGCTTGGTTCAAGCCAGCAGTTCCAACTTCATCCGAAGCTGGTCATTATCTACGTACCCTTCACGGATGAGATATAGGAGTGCAGGGCCACCCCAAATGCAACGCGTCTCGTTGCTTGATGCTCTTGGCTTTTCATTAGCTTTGTCATCTGGATCTTGTTCAAATTGGCGCACAATGTCTTCCCTTCCTCTGGGATGAATTACGCTCACCCTGACCTTGTGCTGGAAAGGCCACCGGACTTCGTCGTCCATGTCGCCCTTGTGCAGGGTGTTGTTGAATTCAAGCCATACACATGTCCCGAAACTCATGAACGAGACTCCAGGAGACATGCAGTAGCCGCGAAGGTACACCTTCTCGCTGTCATACTCAACCGTGCCTTCCTGCACCGCCTCGTCTTGAAGCGACTTCAATCCTTTTACAAGAAACTCGCAGTGGGTCTCTTGTAGTGCACTCACTCCGCGCACATCAGGTTCCAAAGTTTCTTCATCTTTTTCCTTCAAATCTGCCTTGAATTGTTCAATGCTAGCTGAAATCTGCGACAATTGTTCTCGCGTTCTGTTTATTTTATCGCTCAGTGTTTTTTCCACGGTTTTCAAAGAAGCGTTAACTACATCCCTGCACGTGTCTAAAGATTCTTTCAGTTCAGCCTTAGACGACGCCATTTCGTCGTGGGTCTGTCTCGTCAAAGACGTCAGTTCGTGACGCAGTGTCTCCTTGAGTGTGTTTATGCCATGAGAGATTTCGCTCAATCGGTCCCCATGCGTGCTGATATCGACAGCCATCGGCCTCAGATAAGCTGTGATTTCACCCGCCTGCCTTTCGAAGGCTCCTCTGAAAGAAGTCAACGATGCTGCCTCCTCCGCGTGAGCCGGTGGAACTTCGCTTTCGGATGCCACGGATGTCGAAGTGTTGCAAGAGGCCGACCGGAGATGCGTGCACACGTCTCTGCAAAGAACGGTGGCCGAGCACTTGGGACAACGGACGGAGTGTTGTTCACATTCCCGCAGGAAATGCCGGGCGATCCCTGAAGCAACCGTTGCGTACTTGCAGCCGCTACTTTCATTCCAGCACTTGACCTGCAAGGAGACAAGAGAAGACACTTTGAGACATGCTGTGACTATGAGGCGAAGGCCTTTTCACTGTCTCAAGGGGAAGTGCGTCGAAATAACCGCTCGGTTGTGAGGAATTCATCTCTGCGGAATATTCTTCATTAATCTTCATTGAATTTATTTTGAGAAATTATTCGCTGCTCCTGACGAACATTGAGCAAGAGAACCACATTCTAAATTTTCTGCGTCTACTGAATACGCACCGTGGACCTTGATCAGTTTGTCGTACGAGATTCATGGGCAAAAATATCGGTGTCATACACGCTGAATATTGTTTGCGTAACCATTCACTGCAAATTTTGTAAATTATGAGAAATTAACAAACTAATACACAGTGTCACAGAAAGCCGCGTAAGTTATCAGCGAGCAGCCCGGCAACAGGTGGGAGGTCGCACTCTGATTTGTTCAGCCAAAATTACGACGGCCTACCCCTGATAGCCTTGGCGACGCTCCAGCACTGCATCCTAGGCTGCATCGAGGAGGTGCCGGATAACTCCACAGCGCCGGCTTCAGACACCCACGGTAGAACGGCATGCGAACTTTAAATCTAAGAGGCGGTTTTTCAGTACAAGCAAAGCACGATACGCTGGTCTGCACATATGGGGAAGGTGGAAACAGGAAGACGTAGGTCGTACATGACCGAAAGGCCCTACATTTAATCGCATGCTAACCAAGGAAACACTAACGCAGCCAGGTGTGTGAGATAACTTTGGCTCCGCTTTTGGCTGATTACTTTGGAAACGTGTTAAATGCGAACCCTTATCAGTAACCCTTTTTTTTCGCTGTGGAAAGGGTAATTTGTGGAAAGGGTATATTCCTCTTCAAGTCCCGGTATCTCTTGCCTGAGTAGGTACAGTATATAGTTAAACAGAGATTGTGATTGTGGACATCCTATTCGCAAAGTACGAACCTACTTGAAGAACGCTGGCACCATCTCACAGAGAAAGTTGCAGGCGCTGCCTGCGCTGAATCCAGAATGCCATGCTTCCATGATTATCGAGATGCCCGCAGTGTACGACGAAAGCTTCAATACCAACGGTTTTTTTTTTCAGAGTTCACAGATGCACCACGGGTACCTTCTACAGCACTTTTTTTTTATTATTCGAGCTGTTTCCCATTAGCCATAATGAAAAAGGGAAAGAAAGTAATAAAAAGGAGTGTAAACAAGCTTTGCTTAAAAAGCGGCAAAAGTTCGGGATAAAGCGATTATCATGAGTCCACTTGCGATAGTCGCCTGCAACGTCATATCGCCGGCCCACCTTTCTTCGGAAGCGTCGTCTCACGGAAGCTGTCGGCGGGCAAGTCCACAGCAAGTGTTTTTCGTCACACTGGCCGGGCGCAGCAGCACAATGGGGACACTTGTCAGTCACTTCGAAACGTTTGTCACGCCACCGATGACGCATCTACAGCACTCGAAAGCAGTGAACACTGCCGCCAAATTTTCCTCTCATCACATCAGGTCTTTCAAGTGCATCATATCTCTCACAGCGTCTCTGCACGGCCCTGCAAGTAGCATAGCGGCGGATATATTTCTCCATCTGCGATACCAAATAAGATGGCCAGGATTTCAAAATTTTTAATCGGTGGGCGGCCTCATTTTACGAATAGCGTTCGTAACCAGCCTAGCGTTGCCATGAAGCGGCTCCACAACAACACGAATATTTTACAGGGCTACTTCTTTGCATTCCATTTTTGCGCTGTCCTCCGATCGATGTGAAATGAGTTGACGTGCGGGAAACACTCTGTGGGGGCGAATAGCAAAGGGGCAAGCTAAAAGAAACCCAAGAAGCCCAAGCAGCTCCTCCTTTTACATTGTCGCTTACCTCTCTTCTCAGCAGATCGTCCGCAGGGAAGTCAAACAGGTTGACGTAATCCTCCTCGTACCCTCTTCCGTCCAGAGGACACTCATGCGTGCCGTCCTTCGAACACTGCTCGTAGCAGTACTCGCACAGCACGTGCATGCAGGGGAGGATTGTCGTCTTCTTGCGAACCAGACCGCAGGCGCTGCATACCCGGTTGGCTGGAACAGGCTTGAGGAAAGTCAGGGGCCTCCAGTCAAGCTCCGGGGAGAACCCGACCAGCGTAAACTGCGGGATTGCAGGAGCCATTGCTCAGAACGTATACGCTCGCTGCGTCGGTCACATCAGGAACTGCTGTTTCCGCCCCTTCGGAGCGCGCTCTTATCTCCTTCCTGGCGGTCGTCAAGGCGACCATCGCGGCTGCATGGGCTGACTCTCGTCGCAAGTGCAGCGGAGAAGCGAAATGCCACGCGTCGAAATATACCGCCGCTCACTTGAGATGACACGCCGCTCTGATGGCTTTAAAAAAAACTTACCGCTAAACCATAAAGGAATTCATACAGAGGGGCCATATTGACTGCAGCGCACCAAGCAGCTGGGTGAGAGATTTCCGGTTCCGGTTTCAGGCGCGCGCAGTTCGAATGCAGAGCATGCGCTGCGGCCTGCCGCGCCCCCGTGGCGCATATGTTAACGCGACAGCGTAAAGGACCCCGTGTCGCAGAAAAGCCGGTCTCGACGTCGACGTCGGTGGCGCTGGCCGTGAGTGGAAAATTACAGATGCATGAATAAAGAAAACCGAGTACAAAATTGGTCAACTTGGGGAATCGAACCAGGGCCTGCGGAGTGCGAGACGAGCACGCTAACCACTCCGGCCACGTCAGCTCGATCGTTTGGAATGAACAATGACGCGTCTAGTGAATACGTTGTTGTCTTAGAAGGGTGCTTCATATACATGCACTTTGATTTATATCAGTAATTATGAGCATGAAAATTGCAGAAGTCGCAGTTAAGCGAGTAGCGAAGTACGTTTCCGCTACCTTTCCTTTTCGCTTGGCGCGCACGTAGCGCCATCAGGCGGCGCCCCTCAAAACGACTCGATCCTCCTCCTCGCAATGTACGCCACTGCCCCAACAAATAGCGTGCGACGGCAGCGCCTCCCACTCGTCTCGTTCGGGCGGAGTGGGCCGTGCGGGGAGGCCGGTATCACACGGTGACCGGCGAACTACGCAGCGCACATCCAAGACGCGTTCTCCACGAAGCTTGCGGCTTAATACCCGTTCGTTTGGCGTGGAAGCTATGCTGGCGCTCGTTGCTTCGGGCTTGTCGAGAACCATGTGCCGAAGAACTACGACTGCAACTTGTGTTTAGGGGAGAACTATAAGAAAGAAAGGAATGAGACGGGGAAAGAGGAGGAGAAGGCGCTATCGCATCTACTCTTAAAGGGGTAGAGACATCAAATCCCAAGGTTGTACAAAAGACTGTCATACGTTTCCTTTGTATGTGAGGACCATAAGAGCGAAGTATTAAATTTAAAGGAGGCCTAGAACATATTTTAATTTCATTTTAAAGTTTGTGAAAATGCTCACTCTTGAAGTCTGAGCCATGGCTAGTACATCAGTGGGACGTAGGGACAGAGAAGAAAACACTAGCAAGTACTTCCTACGTCATTGCACAGTTTTCTGACGTACGGGTCCAAGTTTTGCGGTTTCGCGGCCTAGCAACCTTGGTTACGAGTGCTCACCAGTCTCTTTTTCTGCACGCTCGCGAGTGCGACGGTGCTTTACGCCCGGCGTTGCCGCAGGCGATGTCGTTGCCGAAAGATCCACTTTTGCACAGGGATATTGCCGGTGCTCTAATTTAGGAAGCATTCTCTGGTATCATGGATGATATGTATTTTCTTGTGCGAACGTGAAGTACGCCGAGCATGCCGGCCAGCCTGGATCCTGTCAGGCGGCGTCATAAAAACGAGCTAAAATGCGTCCTTGGCGTAAATAATAAACCCTGGGATAAGAAATGTGAAAAATGTGTCATTTTTGAGGATCCCTGACCAATACTGAGCTGCTGGCAAGGTAACGACTGTGATACGAGCAAACTTCTTGCACAAACGCCTCGCAGCTGCCGCTGACCCGACGGTCCGGCTCGCCTGGCGCCCGCTCGCTTCGCTGCTGAAGGCGTCGCGGAGATTTACCATACTATTATTTTATTGTGAGATGATGCTGTTGACAGTAAATCGATGTGTAGAGTAGACCTTGTATTATAGCGCAGGCGACTTCCGAAGTGCCGGCCGCTGCGGCTTCGATGCGAAAGAGGCTATAAGCCTAGCGACGACCACGGCAACCAGGCAGCAGAAGAGCTCGTCGCCCGGAGCGCCCGCGAGCGATGCCGTTGCCGAAAGCTCGAAACATAAGCAGGCATGCTTTGTCGCTGCTCAAGCAGTCTTCCTGGTAACAAGGCGACCTTGCCTTTTCTTATGAGATTTGTACACCATCCCAAGCAGCGCTCAGGCACTGCTGCACGGCGGCGAAGTGCGACACCGGTTGTGGGCGGAGCTTGGGTCGAGCGGCGCAGCGATGCTCACCGCTCCGTGTGTCCCAGCTTGCAGTGGGGCGGCAGTTCGCAAGCGACGATCGGTGCGGCGCTTCGGCCAAGTGGCCATATGGCTTGATGAATATTGCTGTGCGTGCATTATTTGTCTAAATAATGATTGCACTTCGCGCTCTGAGCTCGCTACTTGCTTTTGTACAGCGAATGTTTTCGCTCGGCCGCCGATCTGCCCAAGACACGTCGGCCAACGGGTCTCGTCGGCATCTTTGGTCGGCGGCGTTGTCACACTAGAAGGACGCTTGGTCGTTGGGGCGTCTTTGTCGTCGTCGGTGCAGTGTGGCTGGCCATTCGGGGAACGACCAGGTTGGCCGACGCGACCGTCGCTGTCGCGTCGGCATCGGGGTCCCGTCGGCCTAGTGTGAACGCGCCTGAACTGCGCGCTAGTCCCAGGCTGCCCTAGTCGTCGCTAGACCTAGGTGGTTTCGCTTCGAAGCCGCAGTTGACAGCGCTTTGGAAGTCGATTGTGCTATAATAAAAGACCTACTCATCACATCGCTTTAATGCGAACTTGTCCCATAATAGAAGATAAGTTCGATTTCCACGATGCCTTCAGCAACGGAGCTAGCAGACGAGCAGCGCGCACGAAGCAGCAGCATCGAGCTGTCGGGATAGGACAACGTCGGCGTGAGGTCGGCGCTGTTGTCGCCAGAGTATGACACACGGGTCGGCCGACGGCTGCTATCTCGGCGACGCGACGGCGATGCGCTCGTCGGGCGACGACCGGCGCTCGGTCGGCGTCTGCGCAGTGTGACAGACGCGCCGACGGCACGAAAATCGCTGCCGCCGACCATCGCCAGACTGAAATTGGCCGATCGTCGGCCTAGTGTGAACGCGCCTTTACCAGTTGGCGTTACCTACACGCTCAGCGTTCGCTGGCACAATCTGAGCTGCGTCGGGCTTGACGCCTGCCTCCTCTTCGGAATCGCTGGCCAGCGGATCAAAAATGAAGTGGTTGTTGTTGTTGCTGCCTTGGTGGCATGGCGCATACCCACGACGGGGGATTGGCCAGGGTTCAGTGAGGAGAGCCCAAAGAAGGCAAATTGGTGCCAAGCTAATGGATTACCTTTTGGTGCCAAGCTAATGATTTAACTTTGGGTACGTATTCCGAGGAATTAAAGATGGAATTATGGATAAAAAGAAATTTCGGGACAAATGAAGTGGTTGTCGGGTTCGAACCGCGGCGTCTTCTTCCTCGTCTGCGTCATCCCGCGATTCCTCATAATCGGTGTCTTCGCCGAAATAAAACTCTTCTTTCCGACTAGGAGCTATTCGGCATTGCGTCTTGACATCCGCCCGGCACTCTGTGTTTACGTGCACCACGTGCGTGTCAAGCAGACGACATGCCTACAACGACGTCACGGCTTTCCGGACCCACGTGACAACGCATTGTCTGGTTTTTCACGTCATGTAAAAGCCTGGCAAAACCTGGCAAGTACGAACCGAAACCGAGACTGCTGGGTACAAATAATACGATTATTAGTTATATAATGCGAGTTCATGCTTCTAAGGTGGCGTTGCATGCTCACTGAATCGCTACGCATTATTTACAACCCAGATGTACAACACAAAAATGTGGTGTCTCTACCCCTTTAACATGAAGCTTAAGGGTCCTACTAACTTTTTTTTTGTGTTCATATTAGTATCCTACTGTTATCTATTTACTTTCGGTCGAGAAAGGTGAAAAACTACATTCAGGGCGCCCTTGACCGGCTATCAACATAGCTGCGCCACGGTCGTCAAAACAGCGCCAATCGAGAAAAGACACCAGGTGCTTCGTGAAATGAACATTTATTTTGCCGCCTATAAGCACAAAACCGATACAGCAGCCGTCGCCATTTGGCGCATCGCCAAGCTCGTTCCGTGCTTCTTGCGCGTCCATTGTTACTGCAGAACGGCTCACAGCAGTGGTCGTCGCTAGCAGCGAGCACCATCAGCTGAAAAATGTAAATTACGAGGAGGTGTCATTCTGAGTAACCATACACAAAAAACTGTGCTCACAGGCGAAACGCGCCAAAGTGGCGAAATTACGAACAAGGAGGCCATGCTTCTACGCACCTCGCAAGCGGAACATCGATGAACAACATACAATGCGACAAGATATTCCCAATGATTCACAAGCATTCCACCGTTCACCGACGTTATTCATGGCCCCCCAAAAGCTGCAAGACCCATTCAACGGCCAACTCTGCTTTCTGGTCAACAGATGTCTGGCACCTTGACGGCCACAACACAGGCTCCCAACCAGTCGCTCAAGAGTGTTGGAGCACTGAGAACAAATGCACGGGCGCAATTAACATCTCTTCATATGCGCAGAAGACAATTTTCGGCGCACCAGCTCCTGTGTTTCTACCTTTTAGAAATTCCTAGGAGTTTACTTTTTTCCTGGTCGTTTTGAAAAGCGCACTCACTTGTTGGTCACTGCGCGGCTGCCATGCCGCTTTTCACTGGAGCAGACGACGGAGTCTTCGACGCACAAGTTTCAAGTTTTTGATCTGTTCATGCCTTACCTTTTTCTCCCGCAATCTCGAAAATTACGCGCCTGTGCTAACGGGGCGAGAACATTGTTTTCGAAACGTTTGCCCATTTTCTTTTTTCAAGTTGAGCACATCTCTTTGATACTCGACCGTACGCGCAATTATCACTCGAAAGAATTTGTGTCCTGTTGGGGGCCGTAAAATCTTGGCATCCACGTAAAACTCAACGCGCAACGAATCGAAACCAATCGCCAGGGAAAGCGCACAAGGCAAAAGGGATAACTGCGCACCAGGGGGCGTGTTCGCGTCATGACGCGAGCAGGAAGGCAGGCCTTTCACAACTGCACCTTATTGCGCTGGCTGGCATGCTCAGCGAAACTTCTTGAAATGCAGCGTAGTTTGGAAAACACTAAACGTTCCTCACCTTGCCACTGTCGGAAACAGCAGCAGTCCCATGAACGCGCCAGAATTGCCGGCAAGTCACGAAGCGTGGCCGCCTCTTCACGTCAAAGAGCGAAATCAAGCGAGAGGTGCCGTGCCTGCCGCCTAGCACTTGAATAAATTGGCAGTGGTTTAGCTCTGGTTAAACCTGGAGGATTGCGAAAGCAACGAGGAGAGAGACAGAGAGGCGATGGAGAGCGCGCGGCGGCGGCCCCGGCACACTAGCTATGCGCCGCTACTGCGCATGCGCAACTGGCGAGCAACTGGCGCTCTACACCTCCTTTTGGGTGAATGACGCACATCCTTGCCTTACACGCGACTGGCCACTGAACACAGCCGTCCACGTCACCTTTGTGCAGTGTGTACCTAATTTACACTGTCAGAGTTTCAGAGAGTTTCTTTATAATGACAACAGGACAAATGCAGTAGCCGCAGAGGTGGACCTGTTCGGTGCCATGTTCTGCCGCCTCTGTCTCAATGGCAATGTGCTCAAGGAATTTTACGTCTTTTGCGAAAAAGAACACTGCTTCACTTGCAGTCACCTATGTCGGGTAACTCAGCTGACGGGGTACCATCTATTTTGACTCTCTTCGCAGGATCTTTGATTTCTTGTATGGTAGCTGCAATATGCGAGAAGCTTCGCTCAATTCATCTTCAAGTCATCTTTCTAAATTGTTTGTGTAGGTGTAGAAAGTGCTAACTGTGTCGCTGCATGTCCCAAGGCACTTTTTTTAGTTTTTCCTCAGACAGGTTCTCATCCTTCTTCATTGTTGTAGACAGTATATCTTATCTAAGAGTGCTCAGGTCATGACAAATTTCGTTTAATCTGTCGCCATGCCTGCTAATATCAACAATCACAGGCCTAAAATATGCTGCGATTTTTTCAGCCTGCCGGTCAAAGGCTCCTTCGAAAGACAAAAGCGCCGTTTCATCCGTATGACCAGGCGGTACTTCGCTGCCGGATGCCAGAGGCGTCGCTGCGTTGCACGAGGCCGATCTAAGGTGAGCTCATAGCGTTAGTCGCTTTGGGACGTTAAACCCCATAAACCAAACCAAACCAAACCTAAGGTGAGCGCACACATCGCTACAAAGAATGGCGGCAGAGCCCTTCGGACAACGGGTAGAGTGGTGTTCGCATTCCAACTGGAAATGTTGGGCAATCCTTCCAGCAGCCGTCGCGTATTCGCACCCACTACCTTCACTCCAGCACTTCACCTGCAAGGAGACAAGAGAAGCCACTTTCAGACATGTTGCGACTATGTGGCGAGGGACTTGTGACGCTCTCTAGGCTAAGTGACTAGGATATAACCGCTCGGTTGAGGGGCTTTGATGACTGCGGAATAATTGTCATTATTCTTCCTTCAATTGATTTTGAAAAATTAAACACTGCACGTGACAAACATATTGCAAGACAATCACATTCTAAATCTGCTGGGTACAATGAATCTGCATTGTGTACCTTCGTCAGTATTTCGTACGCAAGTAACGCACAAAAATAGTGCTGTCATACACATTGAAAATTGTTTGCCTCTCCATTCGTCGCAAATTTTTGAAATGATGAGAATGCTACCGAGAACTGACACATTGTGTTCAAGAAAGACGCGTAGCTTAAGTTATCACCGAGCAGCCCGGCAACAGGTGGAAGGTCACACTCTTTCGTCCAGCGAAGTTTACGACGGCCTGCCCCTGACAGCTTTGGCGACGCTACAGCACTGCATCCTAGGCTGCATCGGGGAGCTGCAGGCCAACTCCACAGCGGCGGCTTCAGACACCCACGGTAGAATGGCATGCGAACTTTGAATCTAGGAGGGGTTATTTCCGAACAAGCAAAGCAAGATATGCTGGTCTGCACCTACGGCAAAGAGGGAAAGAGGAACACCCCGGCCGTGCGCGACTGAAACGCAAGGCTCTTCCCTAAATTTAATCACATGCTAACCGAGGAATGAATAAACGAAGCCCGCTGTGCTAGATAACTATGGATGCGCTTTTAGTTATCTGATTACGTTGAAACACGATAAAGAAGTGAAAAATCTACTGAGTAACTAATTTTCTCTTCGTGGAAAGGTACATTGGAAAAAACAGAATGTTTCTTTGAAATCGCGGTATGGGGTTTCCCTTACATGTGCAGACACAGAGGTTAAACCGACCTTTAGCTTGCGGACACCTTGTTCACAGATTGTGCCCCTTATTAAAACACGCTGGCGCCATCTCTAAGGTCAGTGGTCGAGGCGCAGCATCAGCTAATACCTAATTCCATGCTTCACTACCTAGACGTCCGAGTTTACTACGGAAAGTTCGATACCACCGGCTCTCTTCCGGAGCTCACCAATACACCACGCATACCATCTCCAGCAATCGAAAGCAGCGGACGCTGAGGCGAAGTTTTCCTCTGATTATATCAGTACTTTTAAGTGCAACGTATCTCTCACAGCGGCTCTGTAGGCGCAGTTAGCACAGCGGCCCATATATTTTTCCAGCGGATATACTGCATAAGGTGCTTAGGACTTTAAATTTTTAAGCTGTGGGCGGAGTCATTAATATACGGATATTGTTTAGACGGGTTTAAATTCCCTAAACAACTTAGGTTATGAGTTGCGCCGTAGTGAAGGGCTGCAGAAATTTCGACCACCTGGAGTACATTAACGTGCACTCACATCGCACACTACTCGGGCCTCTAGAATTCCGCCTCCATTGCAATTCAAACGCCGCGACTGGGATCGAACCCGCGTTTTTCGGGTCAGCAGCCGAGCACCATAACTGCTGAGCCACCCCGGCGGCTGGTAGGCTTAACCAAGGTATCGCAGGTACACATATCTGCAAATCTTGGACGAGAAGCCATTTAATTTCGCGAGTTTTCCGCGGGGACAGAGAACCGTCATACAGAGAAATAGGGCGGGACAAAAGACTGACCTCAGCCTTAGCTTTTTCTAATGTCGTAACTAGTTGGCCTGCTTTGAAAGGAGCGAATAGCCGCGATGAAATCTTTGTTAATTGCTTATGCATTACGAGGGGGCTCAGAAAAGGAAATGATTGTGCGGATGATCCGTGGTATCCAACGTAGGAATGGGAAATGATTAATGTATGTATGAGATGTCCTGATTGCTGTTGAGCCACTAAGGCGTGAAGGTCAGGTAGGCCGCAGCCTGTGACCGAGATCGAAGCCTTCCTGTATAGTGCGGTCACTGCGAATAGGGGAAAGTTGTAAGGTACTGCCTGCGTATCGCTGCACCCGTCATCAGACACCTTTAGCATACCGTGTACCGTGGCATCGTTACCGGTACAGGAGCACCGTGAGCCCGTGCGCAGCCAATGCGCATACGCAAATCGCATTCACGGCGCCTGATGGCGCCAGTTAGACCGCACATGCGCGCGCACCTGCACCATAGGGTCCAATCAGTGCGTGACAACTGGCGGTCGGCATGCTCCTGGTACTCCGGTAACGGTAACGGTATTTCGGTACACAGTATGTTAAATATGGCTATTCATGACGGGTGACACGATAGGGGCCGTAAGCACGAAGCAAACAATGAAAAAAGCGACGGTGGAAGCTCATGGCTAGCGTGGCAACTTAAACAGACTCGAAACTTAAGCCCAAGTCTTTCTGTAGCTTATAACACTCCACCATGCCTTACCAGATTATTGTGTCAACCCTGTGGGGGGAAGTAAACATGGCGAGCTTTGAGTCGTTCACTGTAGACTGAAGAAGAGACTGTCATTCTCGTTCACTACAATACTATCATGTTGCGCCAATAAAAAGTGAACCCACTTACTTGCGGCAACACAGTCGTCAGGCGCCTCCACTCTTTCCTGTAGCGATCACTCTATACCATAGCGCGGAAAAAACACTGACGCCAGAGAGGCAGGTTAGGTTGATGTTGCGATGGGTGTAACGACACTCTACCTGTTGTAGTGAATACGTGATTTAGCAACTATTTTGAGCAATCATGGCTTCGTAGTGGACGGGATATTTGTATGGGAAGCATAAATTCCGTGCCACAACATGGCTTTTGCTTGTATTGTTGCTTTTACTAAACAATGCGTGTTATTTTAACTCCAGCTAACACACGGCGCAGTAGCTCATGGGATTCAGTAGAACGGAGTCCGCGTCGGCATACAAGGTGGCGACCGGATCCTTGTTAGGGCAGCTTTCCGAAGGTGACCAAGGCGAGGAAGTTTTGCTTCAGCTTCATTGCCTTCGAAAAATTACTCGCTTTCGTGCGAGACAAGTACGCAAGAATGAAGTTCTTCTTGTATCAGCGATAGTCAGAGGTAAAAAATAAACCACCAAAAACACCGTGCATAGGAACAGTTTCTAGGTTTCCAGGAATTAAGGACAAAGTGACCTCAAAAACTTCATTTAACGTGAAGGATCTGTGCATAATAGTCAGAGGATGGAGATAGTACTTACGATCGCGGCGGGTCACTGCACCGATAACATCTCGAAGTCAATTTCTAAAGCGATGAAAAAAAAAAAACTGCAACTCTTCCCATGTCACGTGCAATGAGAGGAAAGTACGCGACCTGAAGTCGAGACTGCATTCTGTGTGTCTGCGGGACACCCATCCAGGCAAGCATGCGAGATGGGGAGTCCGCAGCTTCCACGGCTGCGATGCATGCTTACGGGCCATGGGCCACATGGGTGCTCGTTTAGAAAAAGCAACTGCGGTGAAGCCTACCTTCGTGGGCTCGGTTAAAGAAGGCCGTTTTTTAATGCGTTAGCATTGTGTGACTATGTAGGCGCCTTCGGTGGGAACGCAGGAACTAGTTGGTATATCGGAAAAACAATGGTATTGTCGGATAGAGCATCGAAAGAGGATGTGCAAGTGACAAATTGGCTACGGTGAGTTAATTAGATAATTAATTAGACCCAAAATTATATAAAAGTGGGCGGGGCCGGCGCATAAGTGGTGATAAATATTAAAATGCCGGAAGTTTGGCACCACGCGACCGGAAGTGTGGGCGAAGCCAACGCGTGGCGCCAAATTTGAAAACGAAGCGTGGCGCGAAGTTCGAAAATTCAGATCGGCAAATGATGCAACTTGATTAAGTAAGGCAATTAATTATGGCATCGATAAGGTATCGAGAAGATACCGATAGGTGATCAAAAAGTTATTGATAACTTATCGATAAGAAATCGACTTCCAGTTTCAGGGTCTAGACTTCCTGTCACGAGTCTCAGCTGACGTGAGAATTGTGGAAGTCTTAAGTCCGCCTCTTGGTGTGAAGTCTTAAGGTGTGACGTCATAAGGTGCCAGGTCATAAAGTGTGACGTCAAGCTTGTGAATTTCTCCAATGTGGGTGCCACACTGATCTCTAACGTTTGTTTGGGATGAGAGCAATAATGCTGTATGGGCACGAAATGCTCGAAGACACAGCGTATATAAAGGTTCAAATGAGCCTGCTGTACTTTTGGCAGAGTTTTTCTGATTCTGATTCAATAAACGCTTATTGTGAACTAAAAAAAGTATTTCTAGTTTTGATCATGCCGTAGCTTCGAAGTGTTTCAATTAGGGTGCCAAAACTACTACTGGTTGTTCTAAATTACTCAACGTGAAAAAAATCACCTGTGCTATTCACCGAGACGAAAACAAAACGTTCACTTTCAACATAGCTTCAATAACACCCTACTGGCTGCAGTCCATGAATATAAATATCTTGGTGTGATGCTGAAAAAAGAATTCAGGTGGGACACCCACATAAATACATCACAACTAGTGGTCTAAAAGGACTATTATTCCTTAAAGGTGCCTCGGACAAGCACCGCCTGATGCAAAATAACTACCCTACAACACGTCTGTCGCGTTCGTTAAAGATAGACAACTTCGTTCAGCGAGTACAAACGACATCCGTTTATTCCAGGTTACATGACACGACTGGCGCCCTAAGGGGCGCTCCTTTGTTTCCCTTTCCCAGCTTGCTTGGCTTGTCTTGCCGTCCGACTTGGGGCGCTCTTGTTTCGGTTTCGGTTTCGCAACACATTCCCCCCCGAAAATGACTTCAGTCATTTTTTCCTTTTACGTTAACTCAAGAGGATACACGAGTTGGATTGGTCTCTTGAGGGTTGATCCTCCCGGTAGTCTCAGAAGGCACGATCGCACCTTCCCGTCTCTTCCAGGAAACAGTTTATCAATTCTTGCGATTTTCCACTGCTGCCGTGGTTGAAGACTGTCACGAAGAAGAATCAAGTCACCTTCCTTGATCGCTTTTCCCTGACGTTCGTTCTGACTCTGCACATTTCGCAGTTCCTCAAGATACTCTCTGGTCCACCTACGCCAGAAAGCTTCTGTGGTCTGCTGGCGTCGGGTCCACATTCTCTGAAGGGATATGTTGATTTGGTCATCTTCGTTTTTTCCCACGCTAGGCAGCGATGTGAGGCGTCTTCCTGTCAAGAAGAAGGAAGGGCAAAGAGGTTCCGGTTCTTCCGGTCCGTCGTATACGTGAGTTAGTGGTCTTGAGTTCAAGACAGCTTCAATTTCGGCCAAGGTCGTTGCTAGCTCGTCGAAGGATAGAAACTTGGCAGCGATAACTTTCTTGAGCGCAAGTTTGGTTGATCCGACGAGTCGCTCATAAAAGCCACCCCACCAGGGGGCGCGCTCTACTATGAACTTCCATTCGATTCGTGTCTTTGCAAAGTAGTCAAGAACCTCCGGTTTCCTGATAGAGTTCCAGAGGTATAAAAGATCTCTGTTGGCTTTCTTGAAGGAAAGCGCGTTGTCACTGTAGATGACTCTGGGTACACCTCTTCTTGAGATGAAACGTCTGAAGGTCATCAAGAACGACTCCGCTGTCATGTCCCTCGCAAGCTCTAAGTGAACTGCGCGTGTCACGGCACAGGTGAAAAGCGTGATATAGGACTTGTACAACGAGTTTTCTCCTTTTACTAGAAGTGGCCCTGCAAAGTCCACCCCTGTGACCTCAAAGGGTTGAGCCTGGGTCACTCGATCATGTGGAAGCGGTGCAGTCACTTCCGATGCTGGACGTGCATTGTAGCGTTGACAGGTTATGCACCCTTTGATGATACTTTTTACCAGCTGGCGGGCTCGTACAACATGGTACTTCTCTCTTAACTGTACCAAAGTATCCCGTGGTCCCCCGTGAAGTACTTGGAGATGAGCTTGACGCACGAGCAATTCGGCTAGGTGATGTCGCCTCGACAGTACAATTGGATGGCGTTCGTTGTACGGCTTGCCACTCTGTTGGAGTCTGCCGCTTATACGTAGAATACCGTCGTTGTCAACAAACACTGGAGTGTCCCTCAAGGGCGAGTCTGCTGGAAAGCGATCTCCTTTTTTCGCGCACTCAATTTCCCTCTTCAGGTCTTCTCGCTGAGCTTGTCGTATCCAGTATTTCTCGGCATCATCCAGTTCAACTGCCGTCAGTGATCCTTTGTTAGTGCTCAGATGTCGCAGCTTGTTGACATATCGTATTATCCAAGCTGTCACTCGGAAGAGTTTTGTTGCATTGCTGTATCGATCTGGGTCTAACAGCTTCGGAACTTCAGTGGAGCTTGTTGTATGAAGGACTTCCACAATTCGCTTTTCTTCGTCACCTGTCGGAATGTCCCTTGGTTGAGAGAAGCGTGGCCAATTGTTTTCAGTCGCCTTCATTCAGGGCGTTCCTTCCCACCAGGTGGAACTCTCAACAAGCTGATCTGCTGTCACTCCCCTGGTTATGAGATCCGCCGGATTCTCGGACCCGGGACAATGTCTCCATGCTGAGGTGTCGGTTGTGGGGATTGAGCTTCTTGGGCTACCCGAGTGGGCGCCCGCTTCTGCCGTTTCGTTCGTTAGAGAGACCCCCCGTGGGGTGTCCGCGAGCGGAATGGGGGCAGCCGCGCTGCTTGTCCTCCCTTGCAAGGGAAGCTCTTCCGAGAACCGCAGTAAATCACCCTCCCTTCCGTTCTTCCCGCTTCGACCTCGCGTCCCCATTGGGTCACACCGAGTGACAGTTGGGCGGCGTTGTTTCGGCGAGAGGTCTCGAGCGGGAAATGAGCGGGGAGATCGCCACCGACTCGGGCAGCAGAAAGGTGCGTAGAGTTTGGCTCCCGGGTGCCCCGGCCTTTGCCGGGGGCCCAAGAACGCGGGTGCTTTAACGTGCGCATCTAGTATGTATGCTTGAGTCCAGGCCCGAACCTCCGGAGTCGTGTAGCCCGCCTGTGCGGCGCCGACGCACTCCGGATTCGGGAGGGCCTGATTTGGCTGGTTCTCCGTCATCGCCGGCCATTGCCGGTGACGACGCGCGATGAGCCATCGATGTGCGACCTGCGTCGTCAAGATGTGCTCCGCGTATACCCTATACTCCCTCGTGTTGCGCTGCGCGCGATTTAACCCTTTGGTTGGCCGCGCGGCATGCGATCGCCCTTAGCTGTGCTGTCCCGCGCGTCTGTAGTCTTTGCTTTGCACGCGCGGCTCCGCGGGCCCGCTTTCGGGTGCTGCGGCGGGGCTATGGGTTGCACCGAGGTCTGGGGATTAGTGCAGTGTTATGTAATGCAGCTCTCTGTGTAATAAACACTCGTGCTCTTAAATAACTGCGCCTTCCTTCTTTCGGAGCGAGAGCGCAGGCGCGCACCAAGCGCTGGCAGTGCCCTCAGCTTGCTCCGGCCCGAACCCGCGATATGTGGGCGAAGTGCTTCTTAATTAGCACACCGTCACTCCGGTGTTGACGATCCCACATAATTGGCGCATCAACGTGGGGCAGTTCCTACCTTTGTAGTTACTGCATTCAGTTGCAAGCTTGAGGGCTAGTTAAGCCAGGTGGTAACGCGCATGAGACGCCTTTCTATCCTCCGTTGCGGGTAGTTAGGATCTGTTAGCAAACTTGCGAATTCGTAATTTCGGGTCGATGGATGCGTGGGAAAGGAACCTATATTTGGAACTAAAGTAATTCAGTCAGCCGCCTTGTGCGTGATGCTATCGCGCTGGCGCCGAAGGGGACTACGCGTACGAGCTTCCCCGCGCCGCGCCGAAGAGTGGCACAGCAGAGGCCTGGCTTCGTAAGACGCTGCGTAAGGGCGGCAAAACTAGCCGGACTCCTCGGGAGTAGCTAGGATTATCTCCAGCCCAAAGAGCTTTTCAGGGCCCAGCGCGGTGACCCCTTTCGCGTTTAGAATTCACGGTAGTCTCAGGGAGACAATGCGTCGGAAAGTCGCTGGTATTGCGTCGCGCGCATGAGGCCGTGTAATTCTGTCTCTTGAGAGAGACCTGGCGCCGGAACGCTAGCTTGTATTGCAGCGCGCGCCGAGGGGCCGAAGCCAGACGGAACTGGCGTCCCCGGGGCTTGCCCTGATGGGTCATGACGGCTCGTGCTGGAATATCGAGTCCGCCCAACAGCGTCGCAGCATCTCTTTCTAAATTAACCAAGCTCCTTCACGACCCACGGCTGCTGACGGTCAGTAACGCAGATTTACCGCGGGAAGGCACTCGTTCTCGCTTTCGAGGTGTTGAGAGCCGATCCGCCGAGTCCAGGCCTAGCGATACCCGCGAACCTTTGTTCCGCGGCGAGAGACAGGGTCGAGATGGCGCGAAAGGATCTTTCCTTTCTACGCGCAGTTTTTCTCTCCTCTTTTTCGTGTCCTCTGTAGCGCACGGAGAAGTTGGGTTACGCTGCCGACTAGATCGCTTACTGTTGTGAGCGAGATAGGTGATGCTGAGGTCCATTGATTTCACATTTTGGCAAGCGGGCACGACCGAAGCATACGACCGCTTTCGGTTGTCTCTTCGGTGCCTCCTCAGACGACATTCACTTTTGTGTTTTGTCCCGTGCTTGATATCGTTCATCTTCGGTTGAGAGCTGAACTCGGACTTTTACCGGCCTTCGCCTTGGCGAGGCCGTTCCGCGGCGTTCCCGGAGCGAGCTACTTCGCTGAGCCTTCAGCCCGATATGGGAGTGGAAGAATGCATGTTTCGTTTCTGTACAGTGCCGTGAATGTTTCAAAGTGTATTTTCGTGCTAAGTATTTCCCGTCTGTATAATATGTGTTTTGAAGTGCTTTGTTTTCTCACATATGTACAGTGTAGCATTGTAGATAAGCAACCGCGTTTCCGGTCACTTTGGAAGAGGGCCTTCTTTGTCTCATTGTGGCGCGAAGGGTCGTGTGCGGGGTTCCTTTTTTTCCCGGAAGAGCCGGGAGGGCCTGTTGCTGTGGTGGTGAAAAGCTTTCTTTTCCTCCATCTGTGGGCCGGCGCCCTCCTCCTTTCCACTGTGCCTGGGCGCCGCATAGCTGCTGCCGTTTGCGCCTCTCGCTCGCCAAGTGTTTCTTGAGATGTCGAAGAGGCTTTGTGCCCGAGCACGAATCCGTCGAACGGGGCCCAGATGTGGGAGGAGAAAGTAAAAAAAAAAAAAGAGCGTGCCGAGAAGCCGCTGAGGGGTATGCTTGTTAGCGACGTTTCGGAATGTGTGTGTGCTCGCAGTCAGTGTCTAACTTGCTCGCAATCCTCCTTACCCCGCACCATTGTAGCGTCGTCGTGCGCTCGCCCACTCGGGTGGTGGAAATTGTGTTTGTTTGTGAATACTTTTTCTTGTTCAGTGGCATTATTGCCCGTCAGGAGCCTTGCAGTGGACAAGGGCCATGGACCTGGCATGTTTATGTTTTCGTTTTGGGACGCCTGTCGCCGCTTTCTGGTTCTTTGAGTGCGTGTGCGCGAGCCCCAGGCTAGGCCGTATGTGCCAAAGCCGAATCAGCGGAACTTCAGAGGCAACCTGCGCGGGGCTGTCCGCACCGTAGCACTGCTGAGACACCGTCTTCAGAGCATCGGGTGCCTGGAGAGCACCGCCATCGCGGCGCGACGACGTCGGGGTGAGCTGCTTCCGGTGCATATCGGTGGCCGTTCATCAGGACCGACCGATTCCGTCGAGATATCGGCTCCGAAGGCTAATTGTGTCGAACGTTTTCCGGCGCCCCATCGTGCGCGCTCTGATTCATTGTGGCAGCATGGACGCTCGTATATATATGCCAGATTTTAACTTATGTAAAGATGTATACAGAGTGCATTGATTATGTGATGTTCGATTAACCGCATTTGTAATTTTCTATGGCGCGAATACTTGTGTGCACTTATTGCGTAGTGAGGCATGCGTGATGTTTTGTAGTTAGAATTCTCAGTAATCTTGTGTGGGTGTGTTTAAGGGCTGGAGGTATGGCGAAAGGCTGGTATTTCAGTGATGCTAGCGCAGACAGTTTTGCGTTTTGTGTAATGACCGTCGCTCTGTTTTCAGAGGGACGGGGGCATTTAAGAAGAGGGGGATGTGGGGATTGAGCTTCTTGGGCTACCCGAGTGGGCGCCCGCTTCTGCCGTTTCGTTCGTTAGAGAGGCCCCCCGTGGGGTGTCCGCGAGCGGAATGGGGGCAGCCGCGCTGCTTGTGCTCCCTTGCAAGGGAAGCTCTTCCGAGAACCGCAGTAAATCACCCTCCCTTCCGTTCTTCCCGCTTCGACCTCGCGTCCCCATTGGGTCACACCGAGTGACAGTTGGGCGGCGTTGTTTCGGCGAGAGGTCTCGAGCGGGAAATGAGCGGGGAGATCGCCACTGACTCGGGCAGCAGAAAGGTGCGTAGAGTTTGGCTCCCGGGTGCCCCGGCCTTTGCCGGGGGCCCAAGAACGCGGGTGCTTTAACGTGCGCATCTAGTATGTATGCTTGAGTCCAGGCCCGAACCTCCGGAGTCGTGTAGCCCGCCTGTGCGGCGCCGACGCACTCCGGATTCGGGAGGGCCTGATTTGGCTGGTTCTCCGTCATCGCCGGCCATTGCCGGTGACGACGCGCGATGAGCCATCGATGTGCGACCTGCGTCGTCAAGATGTGCTCCGCGTATACCCTATACTCCCTCGTGTTGCGCTGCGCGCGATTTAACCCTTTGGTTGGCCGCGCGGCATGCGATCGCCCTTAGCTGTGCTGTCCCGCGCGTCTGTAGTCTTTGCTTTGCACGCGCGGCTCCGCGGGCCCGCTTTCGGGTGCTGCGGCGGGGCTATGGGTTGCACCGAGGTCTGGGGATTAGTGCAGTGTTATGTAATGCAGCTCTCTGTGTAATAAACACTCGTGCTCTTAAATAACTGCGCCTTCCTTCTTTCGGAGCGAGAGCGCAGGCGCGCACCAAGCGCTGGCAGTGCCCTCAGCTTGCTCCGGCCCGAACCCGCGATATGTGGGCGAAGTGCTTCTTAATTAGCACACCGTCACTCCGGTGTTGACGATCCCACACGGTAAGACGCTGAATTTCTGTTACGCGATTCCTCACGAACTGTTTCCATTGCGAGGGCTCTCCCGTGATCCAATGCAATGCGATTGCCGAGTCGGTCCAGAAATGTGTCACTTGTGGTGGTTCCTTTAGGCTTTTCAGGATGTATCGACTCAGTCTGGCCGCTAAGAGACACGCCATCAATTCGAGTCTCGGAAGAGTCAGTTGCTTGATCGGGGCGACCCTCGACTTGCTAATGAGGATGCTCGAAGTTGCGATGCCATCCGCATCTGTTACGCAGATGTAGGCCACCGCCCCGTATGCCACTGGGCTGGCGTCAGCAAATAGGTGGAGGACTGTTTTGATGGCAGGTTCGACTGTGCCTGCTTTGTAGCAGCGTTGCACTTGAACTCTTTTCAATTCGGTTAGTTCCTCGCACGATCGCATCCATTTTGCGTCCAGATCCTCTGGTAGGATGTCATCCCATTCCACGTTTCTTTGCCAAAGCTCTTGGAATAAAGCCTTTGCCCGGACTGTGAATGGAGCTAGCCATCCAAGTGGGTCATACAGTCTTGCTGTTGTCTTCAGAACAGACCTTTTTGTACTTGTTCCTGGCTCAGGTAGCTCGATAGACTGTGGGGTGAAGGTGAGGTTATCTGTGCTTGGATTCCACGTCAGTCCTAACACCTTAAGGACCCCTGCGAGGAATCCTAAGTGTCTTGATTGACAATCATCCGTCGCAAACCGTTCGTTCAATGCCTGGTTGTTGGACGCCCACTTGTGGAGTGTCATAGAGGCCGCGCTGAAGATGGTCCTAGCTTCTTCGTAGATCTTCAGGGCTTCCTCTTTGTTTCTGCTCCTGTTAAGAGGTCATCCACATACAAGGAATGCGCCAGCAGTGATGCTGTGTCCGGATACTCTTCTTCCATGTTCTTCAAGTGATGCTGAAGAGTTGCTGTCAACAAGAAAGGACTCGCTGTGGTTCCGAAAGGAACTTGCTTCATTCGCAAAGTCTGCACCTCGCCTGCTGGTCCACTCGTACCTGGCTTCGTATGGTACCACAGAAAGCGCAATGCATCTCTGTCGTTCTCTCTTATCTCTATTTGTAAGAATGCCTTTTCGATATCCGCGACCTAGGCTATTCTGTTGCTCCTGAAATTCAGTAGCAGTGCGACGAGGTCGGCTGTCAAATTCGGACCACTCTCGAGGTTTTGATTCAATGACTTTAACTTCTGTCCATGCGAAGAAGCATCGAAAACCACTCGCAGTCTTGTGGTATTGCTCGTTTCTCGGAACACCGGCTGATGAGGCATGTAGTAGATCAGTTTTCCTTGTTCTTCTTTTTCTACTACTGGCTCAGCTATGTCTTCCATGCAATACTGTCTGATGACTGCGTCGTAGGCTTCCAGTAATTCTGGATTTCTTCGAAGACGGCTTGTCAGTTGGGACAGGCGTTTTTCCGCAGTCCCCTTGTTGTCACTTAGATCTATGTTTTGCTTCCAGGGAAGGGCTACCTCGTATCGAGATCCACTACGCCTGATAATGTCTTCGAAAGATTCGAGTAGCTGTCGCCCAATACAGTCGTCGTTATCCGTGCCTCCGATAGACTCCAAGGTCCAGAAACGTTCCAAGCAGTTCGTGGTCTCACTCTCGGCCAATGATATGCGAAGGGCAATGGTTTGCATGCCCTGTGAGTCAACTATGTTTATTCCCACAGGTCCTTGAATGCACCACCCAAAGGCAGTCTCGACTGCTCGGAGTTTTCTGTCCAGCTGCTTGCTTCTTCCAGTTACAAATTCCCAGTAATGCTCTGCTCCTATAAGGAGGTCGATGTCACCTCTTTCGTTATCGCAGGTCCTGTCGGCCGCGGCCAAAGGTCCAAGCAGTTCCTTGATCCTGTGTTCAGGAATCGGGATTCGTTGTTCACATATGATGTCCGTCTCAAGAACTTCGATCGGTTGTTTCTTCTTGTTTTTTGCGGTTAGCGACACCAGCACTCTGTTAAAGTCTCGTTCCGACTGGTGTCCACCGAACACGCCAACTTTCAACGTTTCTGTTCCGAGAACTCGACACCCGAGTTTTTCTGAGGCTCGCTTCGTGATGAATGAACGTTGGCTTCCGCCGTCAAAGAGCGCTCGTAAGTATACCGCTTTCGTTTCACCGGCACACAACGCCGTTGCCGTTTGTAGCAGTACTTCTTGTTTGCGAGTTTCTTTCACTGTAGATTGCAAATTCACTGGGACTGTTGTCACATCGGTTGCATTTGCTTTGACTTTCGGATGAGTAAATTCTGGGTCGCACATTGTTGTCGCATGCCGCCCTGCACAGTTACCGCATTTAATGCTGCTTCTGCACTCGTTAGAACGGTGATTTGGTTTCATGCAGCGGAAGCAGCGTCTTCCAAAACGTAGCATTTTCTTCTTTTCTTCTAACGAAATGCCAGCACGGCAGGCAGCGCTTTCGTGATTATTCTCTTTGCAAAGAAAACAACGATCTGCTCTTGCTGACTGCTGCAGTACAGCTGCTGATGATTTAAATTTCGTTCCAATGCTCTTCTTGTAACTCTCAGTTGGGTTTAACGTCTTCAGCATTGACACCTGGTGCTTCTTGCCAGTACCTTGCTGAGCAACCAGATTCTCGCGGCTTTGCACTTCAATCCTCAAAAAATCAAGTAACTTCGTGAATAAAGACGGAGTACCTTTTGTAGCTGTTTCTTTTGGCTGCCCCGGTGCGCCGTCGCTCCGCAGCGCAGATCCAGTTCGTTCCGTGTTCTGTGTTGATGTTTCGGAGGGTTCCTCCCTCCCCACGGCTCGGTTAAACTCGAGCAATATTTCTTTCGGCAGGGCGCGCTGTACCACGGGGTAGAGGAGCGTGCCGTAGGTCTCCTGTTTCTGGCCGTGCGCTTCCAGCCCGCGGAGGTGAGAGACGAGGGCATCGTACAACCATCGGAGGGACCGTATGTCTTCGGCGTTTCGCACAGGCTCAAGGTCCAATAGCTTTCGCATGTGCGCTTGCACGATGGCGTCCTCACCGCCGAAGCGTCTTTTCAGCAGCAAGATGGCGTCGTCATAGCACTGCGATGTGGGGGGAAGGCCCTTGATCGTTCTTGCTGCTTCGCCAGTCACGACAGATTATAGGTACCCGAACTTGTCTAAGATCGTCAGCCGATCGTTCTTGTGAATCATTTGCTCGTACTGTTCCCAAAATTCTTTGCCAGCACACATCTTTGCCGTCAAATTTTACCAGCTCTAATTTTGGAAGCTTCACCTGGCAGGTCGTGGCTGCCGCGCCTGCGTCGTTGATTGGTGATGGTTCTTCTTTCGGCTGCCTGTTTACTTGAATTTCTTGAATCTCCGCTTGGAGCTTCGCAATGTATGTAACGATCTTGTCGTCATACTCGATGCTTTCGATATAGTCCTGCTCCGCTTCTTTCGCTGGCAATAGCGCCTCGACAGCGGCGTTAGCTTCGTTTAGACGGGTCTGCAGAGAGCTCATTCTTGCCAAAAAGACACTGAGTTCCTTTTCGTTGCCCGTGCGGCTTTTCATGCAGGAGTCAATTTCCGTAATGAGTCTAGTCACCTGTGATTGGACAGCTGATCTCTTCGCTTTGTGTCTGTCCATGTCGCTGCACTCGGTAGCACTGGGCGGCGGCTTTGGAGTAGAAACGGGCTTTTTCTTCGTTATTCGTTGCCGTCGCATCCAGGTAGTTGTCTTCGTTAGGTCTCGGGGAATATCCCGGGTTTCGGCACCAGTTTATATTATGTCGCGTTCGTCAAAGATAGACAACTTCGTTCAGCGAGTACAAACGACATCCGTTTATTCCAGGTTACATGACACGACTGGCGCCCTAAAGGGCAGCTGAAACAGTTTTTTGAGAATTCGAGATTATTCAAGAATTCGAATCTATCAAGCTTCTAGATAAACCATGCAAAGTATTTTTGCACTAGCATTTAAAATGGTGGCATAATCGTCGATTAAAACCGCGACGATGTTCAGGCTTCTCCTCACTACGCTGGAGGAGTGCGAGGAAACTCGGCAGTGACGTCATTATCGCCGAAACTTCAGATGCCCGCTGCTTACGCGTGCATGCTGCTGTGCGTCGTCAGAAGGCGCCAAACAATGCATTGTGAGCTTCACCTTCGATGGCGTCGGTTTTCTTCCATGAAATAACCCTTTCTTCGCTGGAAACGTAGTACCGTCATACGTGACGTCATTATCGGGGCCTCTGCTCGTCGCTGTGCACTTCAGAGAAGCCTGAACACCGTCGACGACTTTATTCGGCGATTACGCCACCATTTCAAATGCTAGAGCAAAACAATTTCGCAGGCTTTACCAGCACATTTCGCACATTCGGCAACCTTAAACTCATGGAATTCTAAAACCGCTTCAGTAGCCCTTAAGGGGCGCTCCTTTGTTTCCCTTTCCCAGCTTGCTTGGTTTGTCTTGCCTTCCGACTTGGGGCGCTCTTGTTTCGGTTTCGGTTTCGCAACAACGTCCATCAGATGCACCTTAGAGTACGCTAAAATAACTTGGTTTCCGTTTACTAAAGAAACATAAACAAACCAGGGCGGGTGCAAAGGAAGGCAGTGATAATCAGCATCAATAAATACAAATTATCAGATTCTCCTCCGAAGCAGAGCCATACTGATCGGAATAGCGTGATCGGAATGTCGTAGATTCATCAATTCTGAAGAGTTCATCAACTGATAGCTTTAGTTCATGGCTTCTGAATAACCAATAAGAAACATCTTTAAAAGAAACCATGCCATTCCTTCTTTTATTTCTTTGGAGTTTTGTCTGTGATGTAGTACTTTCTTTTTTTAAAAGATGTATAGATTTTACGAATACCTGTATTTGTAAACCCATTCTGGCTTTTCACGCTGCATTACCATGTTATCCAAACCGCTACAAGTGGCTGTTATTGCTAACATGCTGCCAAACCTGGCTCATTCCAATGCGTTACATGTACTCGACAATCTTATATGCGCTCTTCCTGGAGTAATTCTGGATTGAGTTCGCACCACCTTTAAAGAAATAAAAAATACTTACCGAGATTATTACAAAGTCTCAAACATTATGACTTAGTGCATATAAAGATTGGACTCGTGCTTAACTGGAAATGAAGGATGGCCTCTATTTTTCGCATGAAAACGATACAATCAGAAATGGACCTACCAAGGTGTTACTGTCGTTTTATGAATTGTTTCGAGAAACACGCAGCATTCGCAGTGAAAAGAAAAGTAATATTTATTTATTTAGTTATTCACACGTTATATTTCATGGTAGAGGAAGGTCTGAGGGACAGAAATAAAAAAAATTAGAAGCTATTTTTGTGCTGTGTCTCTAATCAGAGCTGCTGGGAAAGAGCCTTCATACCAGAGTTTTCAGAGGAATTTCTACCTGACGTAGAGGCAGTGCCAAAAGAACTGAAGAAAGAAACGGAGCGTACAAGGGCGTCCACAGACACGAAGTTGTAACGGATGGCCCATGTCCGCGCTCAAGCTTAGATCAAGGCAGCAGTTCCAACGTTATCCGAAGCTGGTCACTATCTACGTACCCGTCACGGATGAGATCCGGGAGTTCAATGTCAGGAAACTGGAGACAAGCCTCGTTGCTTGATGTCGTTGGCTTTTGATTGCTTGGGTCAAATGGATCTGGTTTAACTTCCCGCACAATGGCTTTCCTTCCTCTGGGATGAATTATGCTCACCCTGACCAAGTGCTTGAAAGGCCACTGGACTTCGTCGTCCATGTCGCCCTTGTGAAGGGTGTAGTTGAAGTACAGGTGTACAGATGTCATCTCACGCAAGAACGTGAATCCAGGGGTCATGCAGTAGCCGCGAAGGTACACCTTCTCGCTGTCATAGTCAACCGATTCATTCTGCATCGCTTCGTCTTGAAGCGATTTCACTCCTTTTACAAGAAACTCGCACTGTGACACCTGCGCTGCTCTCTCTCTGCGCACATCAGGTTGCAAAGTTTCTTCGTCTTTTTCCTTCAAGTCAGCCTTGAATTGTTCAATGCTAGCTGAAATCTGCGACACTTCGTCTCGTGTTCTGTTCATTATTTCGCCCAGTGTTTTTTCCACGGTTTTCAAAGAAGCGTTAACTACTTCCCTGCATGTGTCTAAAGATTCTTTCAGTTCAGCCTTAGACGACGCCATTTCGTCGTGGGTCTGTCTCGTCAAAGACGTCAGTTCACGACGCAGTGTCTCCTTGAGTGTGTTTATCCCATGAGAGATTTCGCTTAATCGGTCCCCATGCGTGCTGATATCGACAGCCATCGGTCTCAGATGTGCTGTGATTTCACCCGCCTGCCTTTCAAAGGCTCCTCTCGAAGAAGTCAACGATGCTGCCTCCTCCGCGTGAGCCGGTGGAACTCCGCATTCGGATGCCACGGATGTCGAAGTCTTGCAAGAGGCCGACCGGAGATGCGTGCACACGTCTCTGCAAAGAACGGTGGCCGAGCATTTGGGACAACGGATGGAGTGGTGTTCGCATTCCAGCTGGAAATGCCGGCCGATCCCTGAAGCAGCTGTCGCATACTGGCAGCCACTATCTTCATTCCAACACTTGACCTGCAACGATATGAAATAAGTCACTTGGAGGGAAGGTGAAGCTGGGTATAGCGAATAGGAAATTGGTTTCGATATTATGCGCACTTTGGCGGACGTGGGAAATAAAGCGGTAAACGCAACAGATATCTTGAAAAAAGAATCAAGTTCTCTATTTGCACCGTATACAGAGAATGTATCGTTTGCGATGGTCACTGTGTTCTAACAAAATCATAAATAAGAATATTGCAGTGTGAAGAACAGATGAAATTATGTGCCTAACCATTCGTCGAACATCTTTATAAGGATGGAGATCTTATTGTGAACGGACACACCATGTTCGAGGAAGGTGTGCAAGTTTCCACCGAGCAGCGTTGCAAGAGGTGGAAAGCCACACTATTTTGTTCGTTGAAGTGATTGCCAGTTGCTGGGGCAGCGTATGATGTAGCGTTAGCTGTTGTTTCATTTTGTTTTGCACGAACCATTCAGATGGCAACGTATTCAACATAAGAAAAGTAGTTTGACGCCACTTCGGATGCCCTGCGCCAAGTGGTTCGGTTGTAAGAAACTTCTCAGAATCCAGGAACAGGGGCGTAGCCAGGGTGCGGGGGGGGGGGGGGGGGGGGGGGGGCTTATGGTGCTCTAGCCTCCCTCCCTAAATTTTTTCGAACCGTCATGCACCGCTGACCAAAACAACCACCGGCGCCAGACGTCATTCGGCATTTTGTCACCTACAATGTATTTTTCAGACTAGAAAAGACATTTTGACGCGAACATTACTCACTGGTGTTGGATTTCGTAGCAACGCCCATGCACCTGGAGTCACGGAACGCAAGCATCAGTTAGCATAATGATCAAAATTACCATGCGAATACGAAAATTTTGAGGACATCAATAACCGATCTTGATGTACCTTGCCTATTGAAAGCCCTGCCCACGCGGCGTTTCGCAACATACACACTCGGATATTGGTTATTTCAACTTGCGGCATCATTCGTGGCTTTCGTTTGTCCTCTCTTTCCGTTTTAGCTAACTATTTTTACTTTTTCTTTGAACCAAAGGAATACCCACCTGTAATTATGGGTGCAGAATAATAAATACCCTTCTGTTATTATCGGTGCAGAATAAATGTCGCCGTGCAGGTAGTTAAAATATACGTAGTACTTTCGTATTTATTCCTGCAATGTTACTATATTATTCTAACCATATGGTGCTGTCGCGACCGCAGCATGGTCCACGTACAGATCGCGACTTCAGCCATCATACTTCTGTTCTTGCGTAGATCGTCTGTCTGTCCGCGTGTAAAGTTCACTACCTGTGATTGCGCAAGATGTTTATTTGCCTTGTTTGACGCATTATATAAAGTTTTAGTTTTTAGTTTATGGGGTTTAACATCCCAAAGCGACTAAGGCTATGAGAGACGCCGTAGTGGAGGGCTCCGGAAATTTCGACCCCCTGGGGTTCTTTAACGTGCACTGACATCGCACAGTACACGGGCCTCTAGAACTTCTCCTCCAAAGAAATTCTAGCCGGCGCGGCCGGTATCGAACCCGCGTCTTTTGGGTCAGCAGCCGAGCACCATAACCGCTGAGCCACCGCGGCGAGCCCATTATATAGAGTGACTTTTGCTTAGACACGTAGAGTTAATGGAGACATACGTGTATTTAAATGTCTTGTTGCGAGGTTTTGTGTATACATACATAGAGTGACTTGGTTTCCATTGGCACTTTTTTGTCGATAATCGAGTTTTATGTTCGCATATCTAATACTCAATTTTGTCTTCGAATTTCAAACGCATATTTTGCACAACTTTTTGTTTATACATGTGCTCGTTGTTGCGACTAAAATTTCGGTTCAATTACTCGCAATATATGACCGCGCTGTAGCAGCTGCTACGCAGTACACTGGAACGAAGGACAGAGCCGTTGAGATTTTTTCCTGGCCGCTGCATATGTACAAAATGTAAAGTTCTTGAACGACAAATATTCATTAAAATATTTGTCCTCTACTTGCTCATTTCATGGCCTTTATGTTTTATGCCCTCTATGGTATGCACTGCTTTGCTGGTTTACGACTGATATAGTTCTAGGCTTCGTGTGATAGTTTCTTTAGTTATTAAATACGCAGAAGCATGGAAGCATTGGTATCAGTTATATATTTAATCATTTCTTTATTTATACAAAATACCTACAGCGCCGCTGGGGCATTGTTGTAGGGGAAAACGTCAAAAAAGCAACAGATAAAGTACAGTAATTGAGGCAAATGATGCAATATAATGAGAAAACCCAGTTATGTCTGCCATGGCTATTAAGACATACGAATGCATTGTTTTTTTGTAACAAAAATGCATATTTTGCTTCTCTAGACAGTGCGAGTGTTATCTAATATACAATGGCATTGTCAATACGGCGATGCAGTTATTATTATTGCGTTTTATCCCTCCACAAATACTATGAGGAGGCCGCCCTGCAACACGTGCCCCCCCCCCGAACAAAATTTCTGGCTACGCCACTGTCCAGGAAGTTATGGTTTTGGAGACCAAAGGTCGTCAGTACGGATCCCTTTAATATGCCAAGGAAGCTTTGATTGGACGTGTAATTTTATGCTTCATAACCCTCTGAATCGTTTGATACCACTTCGATTAATCTACGTCAATTACGCATTTCACAATCTTTGTACCAATGGTACCACTCAGTGTCCAATTTGGCTGTTTGCACACTGGGCTATTTGTGGGAAACGACAGTATAGTAGTATATACGCTCTTCTGTGCGGCACTTGGGTTCAGCGTATAAGTGTAGCTCGCTGCTATGAAACCATTTGGGTCACATGGTATGGCACGACCCTGGAACCTGGTAATTAACCATTTGTTAACTGGTGGATACCACCATGGTTACGTATTATGGCGCCATGTTGATCACGTGATGTGCAAATTTTGTTTGTGCAAACGGTAACCATAGTGGCTGCCATGTTTAGACAATGGGGTTGTGTTGCATACTCACACGACCTGGAGTAGTGCGAGTAGCAGAGCTAGGGCTATAAAAACAAAGGCCTGCCCCCTATAACGGTGGCGACGCCCCAGCACAGCATTGTAGGGTGCATCGAGGAGCTCCATGACAGCGCCATGGCGCCGCTAAGCACCCACGCTAGAACGGCACGCAAACTTCGAATCTTGTGATTTCATTGGTTACTGCTGTATTTATTGCATTGATCTGAGGTATTGTCATGCCACTTTGGTTTTTCTACCTTGCAATTTAATATGATGAGGATTTATTTTTCCTTCATGTAACATGAGTCTTGTGTCTATTTTGTTCTCACCATCATACTAATTTGATGTCCGTTATTTTGAATGTGTTTTTTTTAGCCTATGCGCATATCTGCGCGGTTCCGCTGCCTGTCGGGCTCTGCCACTCAAGCCCTATGAGGCTTTGGCAGGCCGGCTTTCTGTACATTTTTTTTAAATATTTGGCGCAATAAAGTATTATTATTATTATTATTATTATTATTATTATTATTTTGATTATTAAGATAGGCTTTCAGTACAAGAACAAGATACGCGGCGTTCTACACCGCGGGAAGGCAGAAACGGCTAGATGTCGGCTTCGTGCGACTTAAACGCAAGGCTTTCCGTCGTCCATTTATTATCGTGCTAACCAAGGAAGCACTGAAGCAGCCAGCTGTGCGTGATAAGTGAGGAAGGCATACGCCTACCTGAGTGCGATGCAACATGATCTTCAGTAACTATCGTTCTCTCTCGCTGGAAAGCAAAATCGGTAAAAAAGAGGATGTTTCTCTGATTGTTCATTGTAGTGTTTGTTGCCCGACTTTAAATAGTCTATGAAGTAAGGTTTGGATTCGACAGATTAAGAAATCACGCCCTTCTTGAAGCCCACTGGCAGCATCTATCAGGCCAACGTTCTAGGCCCGGCCTCAGCTAAAACCAGAATGCTGTGTTTCAATGATTATCGAAATACCCGCTATTTACGACGAAACTTTCACGGCCTCCAGGTTTCCTTCGGGGCTAACCGATGCACCACGCATAACATCTCCACCTGTTGATAGCACTGGAGGGTGAGGAGATATTTCCTCTCTCCATACTAGCTCTTTTAAGTAACAGAACATCTCGCAGAGCGTCTCAACACTGAGCAGCAGTGATCATAGCTAAGCGTGTATAATGTTTGCTTAGAGAAACATGTAAAATACTACAAAATTTGCATACAGGGAGTAGTCAATGACGTCACAGGGGCCGCCATTTTATCACCCCCTGTTCCGGCCTGCACTGCTAAAGCTACGCGCTGGGGATCAAAATGGCGCCCATGACGTCACGTGAATATAAAGGCGTTCGTGCTTTCATGGTGGTGCCGTCGCCCTCGTTATTTCATGGATACAATTAGTATCCGACGTTACATTACGCTGAAAAAGTGGATCCACATCAAGAGGATTACTAAACGGGGCCCTTTCTTAGCATGTACGGTCCTCCTATGGGCTGTTACGACTCGCCTTAGTCGTGGGGAAGACGACGACATGGCAGCAGCGAAACGCCGACAAACCCCGAGACGCGCGTTGGGTGAACGCCTGGATTGCCACGGAAGCCGCGTCCGTCTGCCCGGTTGAGCGAGCGTTTCGCCTACGCCGAGTGTGAACGCGCGTTCGAAATGCGCGCGAACGCCGCTCATGGACATTTCGGCGTCTGCGCTACGTGGTTGGCATCGTTCCCCTCTCCCAGCGCGTGACGACGGCGTGATCTCTCGGGAGTGAGTGCGTGCGTGTCGGTGATTGGTGCCAGTGAAACCCGGCCCCCATCTAGGGACCCTAGGGAAGAGAACTCTTAAAAAGCCGGCAGCGGCACGGCCGAAGAGCTTGTTGTCATCATGGTCTCCTGTTGAGCTGTCGTGATGCAGCGTTCCTGCAGCTCACTTGTAAATATTCATGTATAAATTCCTCTTCATTGTCTTTTCCCAGCAGCCTCGTCACAGGCGTCCCTCATTTTGCTCTCCGGGGCACGTCCATGCTACCTCGACCGTAACAAACTGGTGGCAGCGGTGGGATGCTGCTACCTCGTTTGTAACAAACTGGTTGGCAGCGGTGGGATGCGAATCGTCGGACGCCGGCGGAGAGTTGCGGACAACGGGACGCTGAGCAGCAGAACGGAGAGTCGGGGGCAGTGCAACGAGCCCTGTGTGTTGACTGGTTGCCTGCAGCGGACCGACTGCGCTGGATTCTTGGCTGCGAGGTTTGGTGAGTGCGGAACTTTCTTCTGCTGAGTTTTGCCAGGCTTTTGTTAGTGTCAGGAACAGAGCTGGTGATTGGGTTGTCGTTGCTGCTGGGTTAGTTGCAGCAAGACAATAGCGGGCAGTAGAGAAGCAGCACTCGGAGCAGCCATGGATTTGAAGACGCTGCGCAAACCAAAGTTACTGGAGCTTGCGAAAGAGTTGGGTCTGGAGGTATCAGACAAACTCAGAAAACCAGAACTGCTGAAGGCTATTCTTGCGTTAGAGGCTGAAGATGACGAGCTTGCGGAATGCCTTGAGACCATTGAGGAGAGGGAATTGGCAAAGAAAAAGGAGGAGGAACTCGAAAGAGAGGAGCGGAAAAGGGAACGCGAAAGACAGCTGCGGGAACAGGAACGCGAGAGAGAGCAGCGGCAACAGGAACGCGAAAGACAGCTGCGAGAACAGGAACGCGAAAGAGAGCAGCGGCAACAGGAATACGAAAGAGAGATGCAGGAACTCACGCGTGAACTTAACACGCTCAGAAGTATTAGAACGCGATCTCGCTTAAGTGTTTTCAGAAAAGGCGAAAATTTCAGAACTTTTCTGGAAAATTTTGAAAGAATTTGCATGGAGGAGCAGCTAGACGAGGATTATTGGCCACTTGTGTTGATGGGATTTCTCCCATGTGAACCCGGAAATGTCTGGGCGAGGTTGTCTGACGAGGATGCCCGCAACTACGCGATAACCAAAAGTGCGCTCCTCCGATACTTTCGAATTCCCGCGGAGGCAGATTTGGAAGGCCAAATTGACGGTGGTAAGCTACACCGCGATAGTGTCAGGGACCGAGTTAGAAGCTCCGCTCAGTCGCCGGATGACACAAGTGCTGTGCAGAAGTGGCGGCATAGGACAGGTTTGGTCCAGGAAAGAAGGGCCACTTCGGCAGCGAGGACCGATGAGTTCGGTCGAAAAGCTAGCGAAGAGTGCAGATCCACAAGCCGTGAGGGCTCGGGGGATAATGGAGGCACTAAGGCTAGAAACGAGGAAGAGTGCAGATCCGCCAGCCGTGAGGGCTCGGGCGATAATGTAGGCACTAAGGCTAGCAACGTGGAAGAGTGCAGATCTGCCAGCCATGAGGGCTCGGGGGATAATGTAGGCACTAAGGCTAGTAATGAGGAAGAGTGCAGATCCGCCAGCCGAGAGGGCTCGGGCGATAATGTATGCACTGCTAAAAATAAGGAAAGGGGCAATGCGTTGGTTTTGAGCCCAGAGAAGCATGCACTTTCCGGGATGGAGGCGCATTTCTGCGGTCAAGGGGTTAGTACCCTGGAGAAAAACGCCGAAGGTCTCAGTGACCCGGGAAATGTAGTCCTTGGGTCACGTGAGGAAGGTCATCACGGGAATTTAGTGAAGGCCGAGTTTAATGGGAATGAAGAGCAAACTGTGAGTTGCAGGGTTCCCACCGAAAACAAAGCCGAGCGATCTGCTTCGTTAGTGAGCACAGACAACGCTAATAAGGGAGAAGCGACCGTCTCTAGCCCTGAGGCAAAACCTGCTTTGACAAGCGAGATTGATGCTTCTGCTCAGGAAGAGACTAGTGAGCTTGCGGGCCAGAGCAGTCAAGGAATCAAGGGAGACCCTCCTTCGATGCGGCTGGCGAACCTTAGTAGCCAAGTTTTGGACACAGCGCTTTGCTGTAAGGAGAGCGGCTGCGAGTCACCCGAGTGCACCGCTGAAACCCAAGGGCAGATCGCAACGTTAGCCATCGAGTGTGGTTCAGATCAAGTTGCAGGCCAGGGAGTTAGGGTCGCAGGGTCGATTAGCAAGCCTCAGGAGAGCAAGTTATGCTCAGCAGGAGATAAAGTGCTGTCGGAACAGCTGGCTACTGCGACCTGCGGTGACTCACCGAAAGCACGAGCCGATAATTCGAACTTAAGGGGGAAATACGGCTCGGTGCTGCGTCAGCGAGAAGATGCGGAGGGTGAGGACACCGCGAGAAAGGGAGGCGCGCAGGGCCGTTCTGCGAAGGCAGTTTTAGGAAAGCGGCCGCGCTCAGAGAGAGCCAAGCCATGGGGTAGACCGTGGAAAAAGGACGAAGGACGGGCCCAAAACATTGTAGGGGTTAAGGCCGGTCAACAACGTAATCGTCCGAGGCCATCATCACGGCACTCCATATGCGTCAGGCACCGCGCTAAGGCCAGACTAGCTCGGCGTTTACAGACAGCGCGAAAGCCACCTTACCCATTGTGGGGACGCTACGGTAGCAGGTCGCGTAAAACTCGCAGTGGGCCACGGAGGAGCACGCATAGCTACCGCATGAAAGAACGCCGCAGAACGCGTTCCAGTCGAAGGACATTGCCGAATCGAGAAAGGAGTTCACGCAGGCGTTTGTTTCATGCGCGACCGTCAACCCCTCGCATTCAAAAGATCAGACGCTGCTCAGGTGTTGGAGACGCGCGGCCGGTGTGCGAAACAAATCAATGTCGCGTGGCGTCTGAGGCTCGCAGGTGTCGAAGCGCAGTTAAGCCCTTCGAATTTTGTGGATTGTCGGCTGCTAAAGCCACTGTTGGTGTGCGTCCGCGCAGGGCGC
The DNA here is from genome assembly GCF_055824585.1 of Amblyomma mixtum. Classification (NCBI taxonomy): domain Eukaryota; kingdom Metazoa; phylum Arthropoda; class Arachnida; order Ixodida; family Ixodidae; genus Amblyomma; species Amblyomma mixtum. Next base: position 72,668,115 of record NC_143020.1, on the reverse strand, counting down.
GGTTGAAGAATAGGCGACCCCTTTGAGCCGCGGCGCGGCTCGTTAGCAGCAGATTCCGAGGATGTCTCTGCTGTTTTAAACCATTCCTGCAGACAAAAAGTTTTGCAGAAAAACAAAAGTTTTGAGCAGGAATAGGTTTCCGGCGCGTTGTTTGCATTGAAAGCGTTTCTTTTGACAAAGATTGTTTCTAAAAATGCACTAGTGGTGCCCATTTGTAGCAGCGTCCGTTAAAAGTGAAGTGCTAGTCAGACGGACCATTTAGGCCAGTAGCATAAGCGCCTGGAGTCGCTTGATTTTTTTTTGGAATTGGGGAAATTAATGTGACTTTGGCTCCGATGTTGAGCGTATCTTTGCGGGGATATGCAAGGTGAAGGCAGTATGCTGCTATGCAGAATGAAATAATGTCGGGGTCATTACGAATCGGAATACATCACAAAAAGGGGAGTCTCAAAGGTAATGCCGATGGCTTAAGTTGAGGTCCCTAGCGCAAGAGTCAGCATCATAGTTGCAGTTTGCTGGTAGTTTTTCTTCCTGATCTAGGATTTTGAACCGATTGGTTTTGTTTGTTTTAAATTGAGATGCGCTTTGTGGTGTAATGTGCCGATTTGTGGGCATTTTCACAGTGCTGCGGAACTACTCCCAGGGATTGATTGGGTTTGTAAGGAGGAAAGAGCCTGGCATTACTAAGTGGGGATTGTGTCGTGCTTGCGGACTGAGCGGTTGGGTTTTCGGCGTGGTTCTAACGCTAGCGGAGCACGAGTCACTTTGCAGTGCCCTTGGGAACCTGCACATGCGAAGGAAGACTTCGGGGTGCGCTGAGCTCCAGAACCGCCGAGAGACAACTGACTCCGGTTGAGACCAGCCTCAAGCGACATCCCTCCGGACAGCGGATGCTGTCCCCTGTCCATCGGGATCTCCTTCCCCCGGCGGGGCAGTCTGTTACGACTCGCCTTCGTCGTGGGGAAGACGACGACATGGCAGCAGCGAAACGCCGACAAACCCCGAGACGCGCGTTGGGTGAACGCCTGGATTGCCACGGAAGCCGCGTCCGTCTGCCCGGTTGAGCGAGCGTTTCGCCTACGCCGAGTGTGAACGCGCGTTCGAAATGCGCGCGAACGCCGCTCATGGACATTTCGGCGTCTGCGCTACGTGGTTGGCATCGTTCCCCTCTCCCAGCGCGTGACGACGGCGTGATCTCTCGGGAGTGAGTGCGTGCGTGTCGGTGATTGGTGCCAGTGAAACCCGGCCCCCATCTAGGGACCCTAGGGAAGAGAACTCTTAAAAAGCCGGCAGCGGCACGGCCGAAGAGCTTGTTGTCATCATGGTCTCCTGTTGAGCTGTCGTGATGCAGCGTTCCTGCAGCTCACTTGTAAATATTCATGTATAAATTCCTCTTCATTGTCTTTTCCCAGCAGCCTCGTCACAGGCGTCCCTCATTTTGCTCTCCGGGGCACGTCCATGCTACCTCGACCGTAACAAACTGGTGGCAGCGGTGGGATGCTGCTACCTCGTTTGTAACAGGGCGTAAAATGCGTACACATGCGGGAAACACCCTGCACTGCTAAAAGAGACGCCCAAGCGATAAGAAACAAAAAAAGGAAGCCCAAGCAACTCTATTCATTCACATTCTCGCTTACCTCCCTTCTCAGCAGATCGTCAGCGAAGTCCATAATGATGACGTCATGCTCCTCGTAGGCTTTCCGGTCGTGCGGGCACTCCTGCGAGCCGTCCTGGGCGCATTGTTGGTAGCAACACTCGCACAGTCCGTGCATGCAGGGCAAGAAAGCGGTCTTCTTTCGCACCAGACCGCAGGCGCTGCACACTCGATTCGCTGGAAGAGGCTTGACGAAAGTCAGGGGCCTCCAGTCGAGCTCCGCGGAGAATCCCACCAGCGTGTACTGCGAGCTTGGGGGAGGCATCGTTCGCCGCGTACATTCGCCGCGCCGGTTGGACCAGGTTTCTGACGAGCTGGGCGCGCTGGCAAGCGTCGCTCGCGGTCAGTCACGCTACGCCGCTTACGTTGCGCCAGACGAAATGCGAACCCCTGTGTACTTCGGCCCTGTGCGCCGTCGGCGGCTCTTTTCGGAGCACGCGCAGAACGATCGCGGACCCGCGGGGCGTCTGCATTCCGTTCGAGCCTTTCTCTTTGCAGCCTCATGCGTTTCGCGGCATCCACGGCATCGTGCATCGTGGGAGAGGCAGCACTTCCTCTGCGGCCCTGCTTAATGCGCCCTTAACACTTCAGGCAACTGAATGAGGCAGAAAAGATGTTCAACTATAGGTTGCCAATGGCACGCTATTGCGTTGAGAACGCGTTTGGAATTTTGTTTTTCCGGTGGCGCAGTTTCTTGGGAACCGATGTGGAGTTGCTAACGGACATGGTTAGTGCGGCGGTACAGGGAAGCGCACCTGAAGTTTGCTTCCACTGCACCAGCGCCACTTCTCTCCTGCCGGTCATTTTGGCGTTTCTGTCCGGGCACGGCGTCGGCGGAGCGCATTGAGTCAGCAGCCTGTCGACTGGTACACGCCTGCGGTTCGCGCCGCGGGCACTCTCTCATTGTGCGCACGTGCCGTCCTGCTCGCGGGCGCACAAAAGTATTGTTGCCGCTTGCTGTGAGTCATGGCTGGAATTACGGGACGTTCTAAGAGTAGCGAAACTTGTCTCAGGGGCTGTCACTATAGTTCTCTGAACGTCAACGGCCAAGGACTGCCCATGGAATTCTACAGATTTCCTGGACATTCGTCGGGGAAAAAAATAATATTGGAAAATTGTAACCTACAGTAAGGGAAATATTGAAGGTAATGGTCCACCCTTTCTATATGTAGCAAAATCTTAAAAAATTTTCATCGCTCGTATCGAGCAGTTGCAGATAGGAAAAACGTTTATACGGAAAAAAAAGCAAGCCTATCGATGGGAGATTGCTATAGTGAAATCTTCCAGTATATGAAAAAAAAATGCGGTCGTACGCTCTTCCCTATTCAAAAATGTTTTTGTCCGTATTTGTAGGGTATGAAATGGATGAGAACGAGAAACGACAGGCCTCGATAACTGCTGTGGGCAGAGTGAAGTAAGATTTTTTCTGTTGCTAAACACGTTTGATATGTTGCACGTGTAATATTATTTCTGAGCAATTTTTGCTGTAATTCACTAAGCATGCAGTGTGTAGTAAAGCTCGCGCTAACGAAGCTCACTTTTGCCATTTTTTTTTTCTGGAGACTGACAACAACAGATAGCGGCGTTATGCAGGTGTGAGGCAAGGTCAGTGATCCCCTCAATGTTCCGACTTGTGGCGCCTGGCTCAATTTTCGAAGTTGCTTTTCATGTAAAAAATTTCTAAAAATAAAAATAATCAAAATGTTTGCTTGCACATGAATGAGCGTTTGCATATAAGCGTGCGCTGTAATCGGCATTAAAATAAATATATCAACCGCTTATCTCCGTCGTAGCAATTGACCAAACTAGAGCATTTTTTCTCTTAGCCGTATATAGCAAGCAGCTGGTAGGCGCATTTCGTGCGTGTTTTCGTTTTAGCGTCGCCTTAAGGCCACTTTATTTTAACTTAAAACAAAAAATTATTCCCATTAACATTCAGCGAAACACGTAGCAAAAATTCAGGGGGCACTTTGGTTCTCTAAAGTGCTGCAAGGCGAAAGCGTGTCCTGGCCACTGTTTGTTTTTATTTACTTTTTATTTTTCATATTTTGTTTTTTATTTATTTTTGCACCTGTTCTTATGTTTATTGTTTTTTATTTTTATTTTCACATCTTATTTTTGTGTTGGTTTTATTTTTGTTTATTTTCGTTTTATTTTTATTTTCCTTTTATTTTAAGGTGGTCGAAATTTCCGGAGCCCTCCACTACGGCGTGTCTCGTAGCCTTAGTCGCTTTGGGCCGTTAAACCCCGTAACACCAACCAAAACCAATCCTTTTATTTTATTTATGAAGCACATGCATTCACTAGATGCGCCTTTATTCATGTTGGAACGTTGAGCCTTTTAAGCAGTGACGCCGAAAGGCGGACAAATCTGCCGACGCGTCTGTCGACACGGCTGCCAACGCGTCTGTCGACACTCCTGCCGACGCATCTGTCGACACGGCTGCCGACCCGTCTATCGACACTCCTTCCGACGCGTCTGTCGACACGGCTGCGGACGCGTCTGCTAACGACAGTATGAGGCATTAAAGGCTTTCGCCTTAAAATCCTTATTATGTGTCCAACAAGCCTGCATGCACCGAACTGCCCAGCTACCCAACGAAATTAAGTATCTTGTGAAGATGGCCGCGCCAAAAAAAATCGTATTTACCTCGAATTCCACGTCTTAAATGCTTAAATGATCTCGTCATTTACTTGCGATACACATTTCGCCGTTACGGTACCGGCTTTTTCGTCAACAATCTGCTTCACGTAGTGGCCCTGATCCACTAGCAGTTCTTTTTTCAAGTTTGCGCAGCGAAAATAAAATTCACTGTCCAAAAATAAAATTCACTGTCAAAAAGAACTGTGAACAGCGCGGTGCCTAGGCGCTCCGCTGTAGGAATTTATTTTCGTCACGCTTATACTTGGCTCGCAACACAAATACACTAGAGACATCCGCGATACAATAATGTACCACTCTAGCGTCTTGTTGTTACTACCGGGATAAAAGCGCATTGAAGATAAATTCCGACTGCGCAGCGCGTGGGCGCCGTGCTGTTCAAATTTCTTTCTAGCGCCCCGTACATTTTGCTAATCCTCTGAAGCTCGTCAGCCTGCAAGCAGGAGGGAGAAAGCTTGCGACTGCACGGAGAGATTTGCAGGCCGGCCAACACGTGCAAAGTACGTGCAGAACTGGCCCTTTTTCAGGAGAAAGCGCGCTGTTCGCGCAGCTACTCAATGGGAGGGGTGACCGGTTTGCCCGGTCAAAAGTGCGCAGTCGACCGGAGAGGCGCTTTTCACTGGCGTCCGCAGCGCCCCCCTGCGAAGCTGCGGTCCCCTATGCCTGCAAAGTATTGTGCTCTCTGACAGTGCCTATTGCTCTAAAGATTATGGTGGCCCGGTCAGTGGTGATAGAATCCAAGATGGCGGCCAGAGGCAGACCGTAGCGCACATAAGCCATCACAGTACTGGCAATGGCAGCCGCTCAGCTTCAGATGCCGCGAGAATCCGAGACGCCATTGCAGAGTATACTTCATGTCCCCAAAGGGTTCCTTGCATGGCAGCCGAGGGTAGTGAGGCGGCGCTAATGCACAACATGAAGTTGTTGCCTCTCCGTCTGTAAACTGCGTTGGATTTCATGCAAGGCAAGCAAAAGTCACACGTCAGCTCGAAATGTGAAACTTTATGTTGCACTCTCTTGACCAGTGAGTTCAGGAGTTATATGATCCAACTCATTAAAAGCTCAATAATCCAACTTATTAAAAGCTTAAATGAGGCTGCAGTAATTCTGGCAGAGGTGAAGTAAAGTAGTGCCGGTGGTGTTGGTCCGGTGGTTTCCAGCAATTGGATGCACCGCTTGAAGGGCTTTTCGATGAAGTGACTTCCAGGCGAAGCGATTCAGGGAGAAACGAAGAACTTTTATAGAGGCTATTTACAGATGGGTACAAGATTCAGTACGGCCAAACTATCCGCGGCCGGCGTAGCCGACCGCCTGCACAGAGGCGAGGGACACCACGTCCCAACAGTCGAACTGGCGCGCCTTGCACCAGCTCTCAATGGCCGCTAACTCCGCGCTCGGCCCGACCGAGCGCCTGACCGCTACGAGTAGCTAGAGCCTAAAGCCCTCAAGCACGGGTCTCTTCACGAGTTCACCGATCCACCCACGCCCCTTTCCACACGGAAAAATAAACTGTGCTACAGCTTCCCGCCTGACATCAGTTTTAACGAATAGGGAAGCTCAGAACTGATGTCCGGGTTTTTTCTCTTACCCCGAAATTCCTCCCTACGTGGTTGCGCAATCCTCCACCAAGAGAACAGGATGCACGCTAGACGTCTGCCGTGCTGGCCTAGTACGCAGCAAGTCGCGTAACGCGACGAAACCGAGACCTTTCTCGCTTGTTTATGGCCGGCGGCTTCTCCCCCCCCCCCCAGCCGGGGGACGGGACCCAAGGTCGATGCCGGCAGAGAGCCCCGCAGTCTGGAGTGGCAAGGGTAAACGCAAGAACGAACGGGGAGACCCACCGATGAGCATGGGCGTTCGAACTGCTCCTCCCCTTCAAACGACACGCACTAAAACAAAACGAAACAAAACAAAACGGGATGCGCAGCCTAGGCCACTGCCCACTCGCGGAATGTTCACAACACATGTGCAAAAAGAGGTGGCAGCTTGCCGAACCATACAGCTGCCGGTTATTTCGCTCCATGCTCGTTTCTAATTGCGCCTTTGCCGTTTATTTCGTTCCCTCTAACTTCGGTTCTAATACATCCGAAGACGTAGGTCCCGTTGCTAGAGCGCCCAGTAATCACTCCAAAGTAATAATGAATTAAACTGATTAATGAAATAACTAAATATTTGAGTAAATATATAATAAGATCAAATTACCAGCCAATGTTTGAAGTAATTTTTATTGAACTAGTTAATCAATAAAGCCAATTATTTAATTCTCCAATTAATAATATTGGGGAATGTTTCAATGTATTTAATTTAGTTCTTTATTTAATCACTTCAGCAATCAACTCATTCTTCAATTCGGTCAATCTGGAGATTACGTTATGAAGTAGTTGGCTAATGCAAATAATTAATCTGTATATTCATTTATTAGATATTTGCACATTGATTATCATTTTGGGTGACGTACTTATGAAGTCATGCTAATTACGTAATTATTCAAGCAACTATTCTATTAATTATCCCTATAATGGATGAGTGACAGTTCATGGGGACACGATGTGAGGTCATGCTCTGCCGACAGGTCCTGTACACGCCACTTCTGAGACAAGAAATGCTTGGTCAATGAATTGTTTTTAGCAGACCAGTTACAAGGCGTTCGGCGGTGTCCACTTTCACCATCTGCGTCTGACCAGATGAAAACAAAGCTGTTTCTCGAGGACTTCTTTCGATCCCGCACAGCACGTGATGATGACGAGGTTAGCGCCACACACGGGCTCTCTGAACGAGGGGAGAGGGGGGCTCATGACCACAATCCGCTTTGGTCTGAAGAAGCGCTTTCCCCTCACCTAGCCACCTCCTCCCGTATAAGAAATGCCCTTCGTGAGAAGGCCAACACTGCGCCCTCCTTTTACGCGGTGAAAGAAACACCTCAAGTGCTGTGCTGGTTGTTATCGAAGTAGTCTCGAGGCAAACGGTCAGCGGAGCCAGCGTCAGGGGCGGGGTAAATGGCCGGATAAAAGCGTTAAAATCTTAAAAGCTGTAAAAGTTTTAACAAGGAACGATGCCTGTGGGAAGAGTGACATGAGAAATTGCAAACAATAAGATGCAGGTGAAGGATGGATAAGGGGCATGAGGTTGGGTAAAAAAAGGAACGTGGCTAGCACTTTATGTAAAAGGCTAAAAAGTTAAGTTTTCTGCGAGAGATAGGATCACTTTTTTAAGATAGGCAGTCTTTTTCGATACTAGATTGCTGGACGGACTGCTGACACACGTGTCACCACGATTTTGAATAAGGTAAGCTTCATGTATCGCATGTGTGTGGTTTGCGTAATATCTTTTCAAAATCATTGTCTTGCTGAGGGCTGGCACGAAAGCGCATTTTTTACAGTGAATGGGCTCCTGCCTGTGCCGGTCTTGAATGACTTCGAGTGGTGGTGGTGGTGATTTCTTTTATTCTCCCAAAATAGGGGACCAGTCCTATTTTGGGAGAATAAAAGGAGTGTTCCATCAGACGCTCGTTGATGCACTTTCCTGTTCGTCCAATGTAGGACGCACCACACGATAGCGGTATCTCATATAAAGCCGAGGTCACACAAGGTTTTAAATATGGTGCCTTGGGTTTAATTTTCCACGCGCTTTACGGATGATTTTCTTGGTTGACTCTTGCACAGAGCCCTCTTAATTTGTTCGGCGCCGGAAAAGCTAAGCGTATTCCTTGTTTCCCGGCTATTTTCTTGAGTGTAAGACTTGCCTCGTGTACGGAATTGCCGCTTTTCTTGACCGATCAGGGCTTCTGTTGGCGCGAAAGGAATGGCGAAGCCCCCGCAGTAATTTCTCTGCCAAGCTGAGCGTTCGTCAACCATCCGACTTGCGCCTGAAAGCTGGTCGGGACGCATTGAAAGCACGATCTTTGAAGGGCGTTCCTTAGAGCTGATGTGGCAATGCTGCACTTCACTAGTTTCGAGTGCGCTGACGAAAACGGCAGGAGGCTCATCATGGAGCGTGGCGCGTATCTCCAGCAGATCTGATATGGTGTGGTTCTGAGGCTCATATCAAGGAACTTGAGTTCATTGTTTGCCGGAAGTGCTGAAGTTAAGGAGAGACCTATCAGTTTCGACCTAATCAGGCCTATGATGCCTTCCGGTGTTGCGAGCTAGTTGCTGGCGTTCGGCTTTTAAAAGGATAGGATAATCATCTGCATACCGCATGATCTTGACGGCCCCGTAGTTGTTAACGACTGGCAGTATTAGTCTGTCATATTTGGCCAGCAACAGGTCGCTTAGCACAGGGGATAATCAGGGCCCTATGCACACGCCATCCTTTTGCTTATAAAGGGTCCCATCAAAGCATACAGCAGAAAACGTGTGGTAGAGCCGCAGCAGGTCCAGGAACATGCTGACAGTAATGCCACAGCTGTTTTGAAAGCGAGTAGTTCCGTGTTGTTCTATTGCTGCTCTGACGGTTGCTAGAAGAGCTGGTTGTCGCAGAGAGTAGTACAGGTCCTTGCAGTCTAGCGAGAAAACGTCCAAACCTTCAGGCCGCTCTCGCTGCTGGTAGCGCGATACCTCTTCGGGATTTCTGATGAGAAAGGGGTCTTCAATAGCGAGCGCCGACAGCGATTTCTGCAAGTAACCGCCCACAACTTGCAGCCAGGTGCCTCGCTCGGAGACGACTACACGGAAGGGAGAAACTTCTTTGTGGGTTTTCGCAGAGAAGAAAGGATTCGAGGATACCCCTTTGCGATTCTTTATATCTGAGGCCAGCTTTTCCAAGCCTGCCTTTCGGCACAATGCTTCAGCTTCCGCCTTTTATTTATTTATGGCTCTTCCCTCGACTTCTGCAAAATTCTCTTGTAGCGCCTGTTTGACTTCTTGGGAGTATGTTTCATTGGCTACTACGACGAATCCGCCTTCTTTGTCGGATAGAAGAAATTTTGACTCACATTCTTGCAGGGCAGATACAACTTTGAAGGTGTTGATTGCTTCGCTCGTGCAGGGCTCTTTGGGCAGCGCACCGACGCCTAAGTGTATGACAACGTTGGTGCCCTCTGCTTTGGCTTCTGAGGCCGTAGTCCGGACGATGCTCAGGAGCTCGGTTTTGTCCAACCGTGGCGGAACGCAAAAATTTGGGCCAAGGCTGAGAACATTCCTAACGTGGTTGAGAACGAATGGGTTGCCTAGTTCGAACTTCTTGGGTACAGACTGGTTGGCGCACCTTCCTTGGGATGTCAGCTAGTATCTGCCTCCAGATGAACTCACATCTCCGGTCCGCAGTCTTTAGCTCTTGAAGGAATAGCGGTGCTCGTAGCGACGAGGGGGCTTTGCGCTAGCGCAAGCCGTGAGCAGGAAATCAATGGAGAGACGAACTTGCTTCCAAGCTTCTCGAACCTTCCAAGCTTTGCCCAACCGCATGCCCATTATCCATCCTTCACCTGCATCTTGTTGTTTTCATATCCTCATGTCACCCTTCCCACAGGCATCGTGCTGTTTTAAGACTTTTATAAGTAAATTTATAAATTGGTTTTTGAGGAAAGGAAATGGTGCAGTATCTGTCTCACATATCTCGGCGGACACCTGAACCGCGCCGTAAGGGAAGGGAGGAAGGTTGGAGTGAAAGATGAAAGAGAGAAAGATGTGCCGTAGTGTAGGTCTCCGGAATAATTTCGACCACCTGAAGATATTTAACGTGCGCTGACATCGCACAGCACACGGGCGCCTCTTGCGTTTCGCCTCCATCGAAACGCGGCCGTCGCGGTCGGGTTCGAATCCGGGTACTCCGACTCGGTAGACGGGCGCCTAACCACTGAACCACCACGGCGGGTGAAAACGTTTATAGCTTTTAAGGTTTTATTGCTTTTATCCGGCCCTTTACACCGCCCCTGACGACTTAGCTGACAGTTTGCCTCGAGACTACTTAATGTGTGTGCTCCTTTCGAATAAACTTCAGTTTCAAGTCCGCGCCTGTGTTCTACGTTCCTCTGTCCTGTGTTTGCGCGGTTCCGTTTTAAGTAGTTTTGAAGGTGTAGTGTGCTCTAGAATCCTGCAGGGTCGACATAACAGCCGTTTTTACAGAGCAGCGAGGTGGGACTCCCGCTAAAAATTCCGCTGGAATTGCTTTCATAATCCGCTAAAACTCCACCAAGTAATTTTTAAAACAAGAAATATATCCGCTAATGTGCAATGCGCTGCTAGATGTAAAAAATGCTTGCTTTCCGCCCTCTGCATGGCTTACATTTGTAAGGAGATGCAACGTGACACAAGTATGATTCGAGCAGGGTTGCGCAGCGGCGTTCTAAGCGGCGTCTACTTGTGCGAGTATCATATACAGATTCTTGAGAAAATAAACTCCCGCAGTAGAATACTTCTCTCAGGCACACGAGTTCGAGTTTAACACAGGTATGGAAGTTTGTCGTCAGAATTATTTTATACAACACCGGGTTTTCTGGTTGGTTTGGTTTGATTAATAGGGTTTAACGTCCCAAAGCGACTCAGGCTTTGAGACACGCCGTACTGAAAGGCTCCTGAAATTTCGACCACCTGGGGTTCTTTAACGTGCACTGACATCGCACAGTACACGAGCCTCTAGAATTTCGCCTCCATCGAAGTTCAAAAGCCGACCGGGTTTTCTTTATCTTTACCAAATTGAAACACAAATCAGGCAGTGCTAGCTCCTTGGAAGTCCCACAGTTTCACTTAGTGCTCCGGCAGCCACTAGAAAAAGGAAACACTCGTTTATGAGTTTATTTTTGGGTTTATGGGCTTTAACGTCCCAAATCACGTCCGGCTATGCGGGACGCAGTAGCGGAAGGCTCCGAACCATTTCGACCACCTCAAGTTCTTTAAAGTGCACTGATATTGCATAGTGCACGGGTCTTTAGCATTTCGCCTCCAGCGAATTGCGACCGCCGCTGCCGGCAAAATTTATTTTGTTCGTTCTTTTTTCTTCGGATTGGTTTCATAGGGCCAGGTAAATTTTAATTTTTGAGGAAATAAAAGGCGGATTAACGGCCTCACTTCTAGGTGGACATTTCAACCATGTCTTGAAGAGAGGGGGAAGGTGTGAATGAAAGGAGAGAAATATGTGCCGTAGTGAAGGGCTCAGCAACAATTTCGACCACCTGGGGATCTCTTAACGTGCCCTAAAATCGAACAGCACACAGGCGCCTTTTAGCATTTCGCCTCCATCAAAACGCGGCCACAAAGTGGCTCGATTTGAACCCGGGCACTCGGCTCAGCGTCGAGCATGCTAACCACTGAACTAGGACTTAAATTCTGCTATTCAAATTCTGCTATTCAAACGGACTCGAAACTTAAGCCCAAGTTTTTCTGTATCTTATAATACTCCACCGTGCCTTATCAGAATATTGGGTCAACCCTGCGGGGGAAGTACACATGGCGAGCTTTAAATCGTTCACTGCATACTGAAGGAGAACAGACTGCTATTCTCGTTCACCATAACACCATCAGGTTGCGCCAATATAAGGTGAGCCCACTTACTGGTGGCAGCACAGTCGTCAGGCGCTTCCACTCTTTCCTGTAGCGATCACTGGATACCACAGCGCAAAAAAAAACCCTGACGCCCGAGAGGTAGGTTAGGTTGATGCTGTTATAGTTTTAACGACGCTCTACTGATTGTAGTGTATACGTAATTTAGCAACTATTTTGGGCAATCATGGCTTCGTAGTAGACGGGAAATTTGTATGGGATGAAAAAATTCCGTGCCGCATCATGGCCTTTGTTTGTATTGTTGTTTTTACTAAACAATGCGTGTTATTTTAACTCCAGCTAACCGACGGCGCAGTGGCTCATGGCATTAGGAGGAACGGAGTCCGCGTCGGCACAGAAGGTGGCGACCGGATCCTTGCTAAAGGGGCCCAGAAACACAATCTTAGTTGACTGTTTTGCCTGTTGATCTCATACAGTTAGTTACAATGGCAATATTAGCGTAGGTAATACCGCGTATATTCCGTTTTTTTGATATTTTAATGTCGTCCCAAAAACAAATTCATGGCTCTGAGGGTGTCCCCACACAGTGGCGGGTTTTAGCAGCGGATATGACGTCACTTGGCGCGAGCTTGATGATTTGACAAACAGTAAATATACTGGAAATTGTGTGAATAAATAGAGACACATTTTGTCACCTGTCGGAGTTTTATATTATATCAACAAAGACAACTTGTTCGTCTCAGATAAAAGCCCTGGAAAGCAAGTAAAATAAAAATACACCACCAGGGGCTCTGGCATGGAAACGACGCTGCCAGTCTGAGCAAGAACGAGTTAGAAAGAGCAGGCAACCATGGAGTGCAAACTTCCGCGACGTGCTCTAGCAGGCTGTTTCGATTGGTTGCGCCAGGTGGCGTGACTGGGAGGGCGAAATAGGAGTGGGAAGCCCCGCCAAAATCGAATCGCTGTTTTGTTTTCTTGTATTTTGAAATTACTTTATTGAATAACTCCCTTTCCTGTGCCTCGATTCCTGTAATTCTTTTTAAGTCAGCAACTGTGTGACAAAGAATCCGCCTGAAGTATAGCCGGTATCCCCCCAAGCAGTGTTTCGCAGCCCCTTTAAGGCAGCACTCCGAAGGTGACGAAGGCGAGGAAGTTTTGCTTCAGCTCCATCGCCTTGGAAGAATTACTCGCTTTCATGCGAGAGCAGTAAGGGGGAACGAAGTCGTTCTTGTATCAGCGAAAGTCAGAGGTAAAAAATAAACCACCAAAAACGCCGTGAATAGGAACAGTTGCTAGGTTTCCAGGATTTAAGGACAAAATGACCTCAAAAACTTCATTTAACGTGAATGATCTGTGCATAGTAGTCAAAGGATGGAGATAGTACCTGCGATCGCGGCGGGTCACTGCACCGATAACATAGCGAAGTCCATTTCTAAAGCGAGGAAAAAAAAAAAGAACGGCAACTCTTCCCATGTCACGTGCAATGGAAGGAAAGTACGCGACCTGAAGTCGAGACTGCATTCTGTGTGTCTGCGGGACACCCATCCAGGCAAGCATGCGAGATGGGGAGTCCGTAGCTTCCACGGCTGCGATGCCTGCTTGCGGGCCGTGGGCCACATTGGTGCTCGTTTAGAAAAAGCTACTGCGGTGAAGCCTACCTTCGTGGGCTCGGTTAAAGAAGGCCGTTTTTTAATGCGTTAGCATTGTATGACTATGTAGGCGCCTTCGGTGGGAATGCGGGAACTAGTTGGTATATCGGAAAAACAATGGTATTCTCGGATAGAGCATTTAAATTGGATGTGCAAGTGACATATTGACTACAGTTAGTTAATTAGATAATTAATTAGACCCAAAAATATCCAAAACGTGGGCGGGGCCGGGGCATAAGTGGTGATAAATTTTAAAATGCCGGAAGTTTGGCACCACGCGACCTGATGTGGGGGCGCCAAATTTGAAAACGAAGCGTGGCCCGAAGTTCAAAACTCAGATGGGCAAATGATGCAACTTGATTAATAAACCAATTAATTGTGGCATCGATAAGGTACCGAGAAGATACCGATAGGTGATCCATAATTAATCGATAACTGATCGATAAGAAATCGACTTCCAGTTTGAGGGTCTAGACTTCCTGTCACGAGTCTCAGCTGACGTGAGAATTGTGGAAGTCTTAAGTCCGGGTCTTGGTGTGGCGTCTTAAGGTGTGACGTCATAAGGTGCCAGGTCATAAAGTGTGACGTCAAGCTTGTGAATTTCTCCAATGCGGGTGCCACACTGATCTCTAACGTTTGTTTGGGATGAGAGCAATAATGCTGTATGGGCACGAAATGCTCGAAAATTAGGGGTGTGCGAATATCAAATTTTTCGAATACGAATCGAATACGATTACTTCATTCCGAATATCGAATCGAATATCGAATAATCACGGACAGACGCATTTAACCACTACAAAACATTTATTTGAGCACCCAAGAACATCACAGTTCAACTATCGATGATTAAATGAACACAAAAGGTGTGCGTGGCTGCACAAAAAGTATCAAAGTCTCGAACAGTATTCTTAGAAGAGTGGAAATATCAGAGAGGATGGCTAGTACACAGCATTGATTAAGGCTAGCTTGCCATCAGCACAAAAGCGCGTTTCCGGGATGAACATAAAAGGTTGTCGTGAAGGAAAACGAGCTGCTCCACATGGTCAGGCAGAAGTAGTTTCCTTCTAGCTGAAACGACTCCTCCAGCCACAGAAAATTCATTCTCACTTGGCACTGACCTGGCACGTATTGCGAGGTACTTCGTGCACAGCTCTGACTATAGCAGCTTCGCAGGTATAGCCACAAAAAAGCTCCACAGCGCACTCAGCAACGGCACGGCCCTTGGAGGAAGGAAAAATTTTCCTTCCTCGAAAGAAAAATTCGAAGGAAAAATTTTCCTTCATCCATGTGCATTTCTCTGGGCGCCGCCTTGTTGTTATGTCTCTGTCGATAGGGCTTGCGGACCGAAATGAGCGTCGGTGCTCACAATGAATATTCGGCTAGATGCGAATATTCGTGTCGGGTCGAATATTCGAAAGAGCACGAATACTTGGATTTCGAATCGAATACGAATACTAAAATATAATATTCGAAATATATTCGAAACTTTCGAATATTCGCACACCCCTATCGAAAATACAGCGTATATAAAGGTTCAAATGAGCCTGCTGTACTTTTGGCAGAGTTTTTCTGATCCTGACTCAATAAACGCTTATTGTGAACTAAATAAACGTCTTTCTAGTTTTGATCATGCCGTAGCTTCGAAGTGTTTCAATTAGGGTGCCAAAACTACTCCTAGTTGTACTAAATTACTTAACGTGAAAAAAATCACCTGTGCTATTAACCGAGAGGAAAACAAAACGTCAAGACTTTCAATATAGCTTCAATAACACCCTACTGGCTGCAGTCCATGAATATAAATATCTTGGTGTGATGCTGACAAAAGACGTCAGGTGGGACACCCACATAAATACATCACAACTAGTGGTCTAAAAGGACTATTATTACTTAAAGATGCCTTGGACAAGCGCCGCCTGATGCAAGATTAGTAACCTAGAACACGTCCATCAGATCTACCCTAGAGTACGCTAACATAACTTGGTTTACGTTTAATAAAGAGCGCATAAAGAAACCAGAGCGGGTTCAAAGGAAGGCAGTGATAATCACCACCAATAAATACAAATTAACAGGTTCTCCTCCAAAGCGGATTCATACTGATCAAAGTAGCGTGATCTGAATAGCGTAGATCCATCAAATCTAAACAGTACATCAACTGATAGCTTTGGTTCATGACTTCTGAATAATTAATAAGAAATATCGTTAACAGAAACCATGTCATTCCTTTTTTTATTTCTTGGGAGTTTTGTCTGTGATGTAGTAGTTTCATTTTTTTTTTAAATGCATAGATAATACGAATATCTCATTTGCAAACCCATTCTTCCTTTTTACGCTATATTACCCTGTTATCCAAACCGCTACAAGTGGCTGTTATCGCTAACATGTTGCCAAACCTGGCTCATTCGATTGCGTTATATGTACCCGACAATCTTGTTTGTTCCCTTCCTGCATTAATTGTGGTTTGGATTGGCAGCACCTTTCAATAAATAAATAATACTTACAAAGATTATTACAAAGCCGCCACCATTATGCCTTAGTGCATATGAAGATTGGATTCCTGCTTAATTGGGAATGAAGGACATTTTTATTTTTCGCTTCAAAACGATACAACCAGAAATGGACCCAACAAGCTGTTACTGTCGTTTTATGAATTGTTTCGAGAAACACGCAGCATTCGCAGTGAAAAGAAAAGTAATATTTATTTATTTAGTTATTTACACGTTATATTTCATGGTAGGGGAGGTCTGATGGACAGAAATAAAAAAAATTAGAAGCTATTTTTGTGCTGTGTCTCTAATCAGAGCTGTTGAGAAAGGAGCCTTCATAACAGTGTTTTCAGAGGGATTTCTTCCTAACGTAGAGGCAGCGCCAAAAGAACTGAAGAAAGAAACGGAGCGTACAATGGCGTCCACAGACACGAAGTTGTAACGGATGGCCCGTGTCCGCGCTCAAGTTTGGTTCAAGGGAGCAGTTCCAACTTTATCCGAAGCTGGTCATTATCTACGTACCCGTCACGGATGTGATCTTGGAGTGTAGCGCCACCCCAAATGTAACGAGTCTCGTTGCTTGATGCTCTTGGCTTTTGATTAGCTTTGTCATATGGATCTTGTACATCTTCCCGCACAATGTCTTTCCTTCCTCCCGGATGAATTACGCTCACCCTGACTTTGTGCTTGAAAGGCCACTGGAGGTCGTCGTCCATGTCGCCCTTGTGCAGGGTGTACTTGAATCCCAGCCATACACATGTCCAGTTACGCTCGAACCAGACTCCAGGAGAGATGGAGTAGCCGCACAGGTACACCTTCTCGCTGTCATAGTCAGCCCTGCCTTTCTCCATCGCCTCGCCTTGACGCGACTTCACTCCTTTTACAAGAAACTCGCAGTGCGACGCCTGCGCTGCTCTCTCTCTACGCACATCAGGTTGCAAAGTTTCTTCATCTTTTTCCTTCAAGTCAGCCTTGAATTTCTCAATGCCAGCTGAAATCTGCGACAATTGCTCTCGCGTTCTGTTCCTTATTGCGCTCGGTGTCTTTTCCACGGTTTTCAAAGACGCGTTAACTGCATCACTGCAAGTCGCAAAACATTCCTTGAGTTCAGCCTTAGACGATGCCATTTCTTCATGGGTTTATTTATTTATTTATTACCTCAAAGGCCCCGGTTGTGGGGCATTACATGAGGGATGGGCGGATTACATGCAGATTATATAAAGATTACAGAGTACATAAAGATCAGGATACATAAAGATTACAGGATACATAAAGATTACAGGATACATAAAGATTGCTGATTACATAAGGATGGCCTCAATCTTTTTTTGAAGTCGATGCAGTTGTGTTCTGAAAGACGTCAGTTCTTGACGCAGTGTCTCCTTGAGTGTGTTTATGCCATGAGAGATTTCATGTTCAGTGCTAGCCGCAATCTGGGACACTAAGTCGTCTCGAGTTCCGCTCAATTTATCGTTCATCTTTTTTTCTACGCTTTTCATAGTTCTCAAACAAGTGTTAACTGTATCGCTGCATGTCGCAAAACATTGTTTGAGTTCAGCGTTGGACGACATCATTTCCTCGTGGTTCTGTACTTGTAAAGACGTTAGTTCTTGACGCAGTGTCTCCTTGAGTGTGTTTATGCCATGAGAGATTTCGCTTAATCGGTCCCCATGCGTGCTTATATCAACAGCCATCGGCCTCAGATATCCTGTGATTTCCCCCGCCTGCCTTTCGAAGGCTCCTCTGAAAGAAGTCAACGATGCTGCCTCCTCCGCGTGAACCGGTGGAACTTCGGATTCGGATGCCACGGATGTCGAAGTGTTGCAAGAGGCCGACCGGAGATGCGTGCACACGTCTCCGCAAAGCACGGTGGCCGAGCACTTGGGACAACGGATGGAGTGGTGTTCGCATTCCAGCTGGAAATGCCGGCCGATCCCTGAAGCAGCTGTCGCATACTGGCAGCCACTATCTTCATTCCAACACTTGACCTGCAACGATATGAAATAAGTCACTTGGAGGGAAGGTGAAGCTGGGTATAGCGAATAGGAAATTGGTTTCGATATTATGCGCACTTTGGCGGACGTGGGAAATAAAGCGGTAAACGCAACAGATATCTTGAAAAAAGAATCAAGTTCTCTATTTGCACCGTATACAGAGCATGTATCGTTTGCGATGGTCACTGTGTTCTAACAAAATCATAAATAAGAATATTGCAGTGTGAAGAACAGATGAAATTATGTGCCTAACCATTCGTCGAACATCTTTATAAGGATGGAGATCTTATTCTGAACTCACACACCATGTTCGAGGAAGGTGTGTAAGTTTCCACCGAGCAGCCTTGCAAGAGATGGAAAGCCACACTATTTTGTTCGTTGAAATAATTACCAGTCGCTGGGGCACAGTATGATGTAGCGTCAGCTGTTTTTCATTTTGTTTTGCACGAACCATTCAGATGGCAACGTATTCAACATAAGAAAAGTAGTTTGACGCCACTTCGGATGCCCTGCACCAAGTGGTTCGGTTGTAAGAAACTGCTCAGGATCCAGGAACAGGGGCGTAGCCAGGGTGCGGTGGGGGGGGGGGGGGGGGGGGGGCTTATGGTGCTCTAGCCTCCCCCCCCCCCCTAAATTTTTTCGAACCGTCATGCACCGCTGACCAAAACAACCACCGGCGCCAGAAGTGATTCGGCATTTTGTCACCTACAATGTCTTTTTCAGACTAGAAAAGAGATTTTGACGCGAACATTATTCACTCGTGTTGGATTTCGTAGCAACGCCCATGCACCTGGAGTCACGGAACGCGAGCATCAGTTAGCATAATGATCAAAATTACCATGCGAATACGAAAATTTTGAGGACATCAATAACCGATCTTGATGTACATTGCCTATTGAAAGCCCTGCCCACGCGGCGTTTCGCAACATACACACTCGGATATTGGTTATTTCAACTTGCGGCATCATTCGTGGCTTTCGTTTGTCCTTCTCTTTCCTTTTTAGCTAACTATTTTTACTTTTTCTTTGAACCAAAGGAATACCCTCCTGTAATTATGGGTGCAGAATAATACCCTTCTGTTATTATCGGTGCAGAATAAATGTCGCCGTGCAGGTAGTTAAAATATACGTAGTACTTTCGTATTGATTCCTGCAATGTTACTATATTATTCTAGCTATATGGTGCTGTCGCGACCGCAGCATGGCCCACGTACAGATCGCGACTTCAGCCATCATACTTCTGTTCTTGCGTGGATCGTCTGTCTGTCTGTGTGTAAAGTTCACTACCTGTGATTGCGCAAGATGTTTATTTGCCTTGTTTGACGCATTATATAGAGTGACTTTTGCTTAGACACGTAGAGTTAATGGAGACATACGTGTATTTAAATGTCTTGTTGCGAGGTTTTGTGTATACATACAGTGACTTGGTTTCCATTGGCACTTTTTTGTCGATAATCGAGTTTTAACTTCGCATATCTAATACTCAATTTTGTCTTCGAATTTCAAACGCATATTTTGCACAACTTTTTGTTTATACATGTGCTCGTTGTTGCGACTAAAATTTCGGTTCAATTACTCGCAATATATGACCGCGCTGTAGCAGCTGCTGCGCAGTACACTGGAACGAAGGACAGCGCCGTTGAGATTTTTTCCTCGCCGCTGCATATGTACAAAATGTAAAGTTCTTGAACGACAAAGATTCATTAAAATATTTGTCC